>NC_034412.1:85517703-85880795 GCF_002078875.1 Numida meleagris | reverse complement strand
GGTGCCGGCTCCGCCTGGCGCTCCCCTTCCTCCGGGCGAGGAAACTTTGCCTCCATTACACAGCTCCGCCGGTTCCCCCCGCCCCACCCCAGCAGCCGAATTACCCTTATTCCCGTTATCCCCACCGTTATTTTTCTCTCGCTCTTCGGGGCGCGTTCCTGGCGGGAGCCGACATGTCGTACCAGGGCAAGAAGAGCATCCCCCACATCACGGTAAGCGCAGCCCGGCGGTGCCCCCGCGCCTTTGTTAGCGGGCGGGGAACGGCGCTCAGCGGCCGCGCAGAGTCCGCGGGGGGCGGCGGGGAGCGGGGCTCGGGGGGTGCCGGCTGCGGGGCCGTCCCCTCCTTCCGCAGCTCTGCGCTGGGTTTCATTTGTTTTCATTTCATTCATTCGATTTCATTTCGTTATTATACCGCATCCGTCTGATTTGATGGCGGGTGATTTCGCTCTGTTATTTTTCCCCGTATCTCGCCCCACAGCCCGGGCCCGACGGCGGCGGTTCGGGGCTGGGGGCCGCCGGGCTCGGCAGAACAAAAGAGGGAGGGGACGCTGCAGCACGACGTGCCCCCGGCAGCGGGCAGGGGCGGGGGCCGGGCTGGGCCGGGGGTGCGGAGGGGCGGGGGTGGCTTGGGGAGTGGGGGAAACGTGGAAAATGAGAGCGCCATGATGCCAGCGCCCACACCTCCGCGCTGGGAATGCATCAGGCGTGTCGGGATCAGGAGTCAAAGGGTTAATCGTCCCCATCCTCCTCCTATGTGCATCCAGCAGGACCACAATGGAGAGCGCTTTCCACGGCAGAAAGGATCTGGATCCTTTATTCAGTATATTGTTCCCCATAGACCTATAAAGGCGAGGCAGAGCTGGCGGGGAGGGGGCTTCTATGGGCGATCTCTCTCGATTGGGGCCATGCAGAGATGCTGTGGGGTCTGTCCCCGGGCTGGGCCCTGCTTTGCTCCTGAGGGCTGGGGTGGGGGTGATGGGGAAGGGGTTGGGGCTCTGGGTGAGAGCTTCTGGAGCCAGGGTTGGGCTGCTGAGTGGGTGTGGTGGCTTCAGAGTCAACGCTGCTGTTCAGAGCCAGGGGGTGGCTTTCAGGAGGCCTCTTTGCTTCGGAAGAAGGCAAAATATACTCTAAAGGCATCACTCAAGCCAGTGTTATGTGGCTGTGAGCACCTAAAGTCTTTCTTGTAATTGAAAAAAATCCTTTAGCCCAAATATTTGGACATGAGAGGAACAGCCCTTTTTGGAAAGCAGGGCTGGGTGATACCAGTGGGTCCATGGCTACAGTTCTCCCTTACCAGCAGACACCAGGTAGGACATGAGCATGGCTGCTGTGGGGGCTCAATGGGGGACAGCTCCTCCTGCTTCGGTCCCAAGCATGTGGTGTGACCCATGCTGGCTGCCCACCGGCTGCTTCCCCTGCACTGGGAGCCTCCCATGCCTGCTGGGTGGGTGCTGGCTGCTCTGTGCAGGCTCGGCCCTGGTGTGCAGCATGTGCCCGCCTGTGGCTGCTTGGGGTGCTCTCCAGTTCAGAGTAGAAGACCCCAGAAGAATTACAAGTGCTTGCCTTGGGATCAACAGTTCACTGGTTCCTTCATTTCCTCAGATTTCTTTCTATGTGAGGAGCGTACTGGGAAAAAATGAAAGCCCAAAGCCCTTTCCCTTCGAAATGGGATGTGTGGAAGCTTCTACAAATGAATATTCATTAATGCCAGTGTTGAGTTTTATGACCAAATCAAAGGCATACATTAACATCAGGGAAATTGGCAGGCAGTGGGCTTGGACTGCCTTTTTTATTTCCATGTTTTGCACTCCTGGCCCCTCTCCCCTCCAGCGTAAGCAAATCAGGCAATCTCAGTTACACCTCACACGCACCTCCTGCCCCAGAAGCATCCACCAGCTCTAACTGTGCATATCCCCATTCCACATTCCTCATCCTGCACTGAGGAAGTGCATTGCAGCTTCAAACCTTCTGGGCTCTGAGGAAATGTGACAGCACTGTGAAGTTATGTAACAACAACAGCAATAATGAAATCATACAAAAAATGTCATTTGTTACTGTGCTTAATTCCTGTGGCAAACCTGTGTGGGGACAGGAGCTGTCCCATAGCATCCCGCAGCATCCCGCACCAGGCCAGCCCCGTGCCCCCCCTGCAGTCAGGACCTGGCGAGACCCCTCTGGGAGCTTGCTGAGGGTCAGGTCTGCAGCACTGGGATCTTCACTCAGGAAGAAGCAGGGGATGGTTTCATCTCTGTTCAGGACTCTCCCTCTACATGCCGCACAGTGCTCTGGTGCATGATGCTGTCCAGTTGTTGGACTGGAGAAACTGTAGCTGCTGTGGGGAGCTCAGTCTTTGAGGCCCCATGCAGGTGCTGGGGTGATGTAAAATAGAAATGTACTGAACCAGCGAGTGTGAGTGCTTTGGTGATGCCCTCAGCAGTGTGCTGAGTTCTTGAGGGTCTCACTGCCCTGGCTCAGGAGTGTTGGATGGGGTGGGGACAAGGATCTGTAATGCAAGGCTAGCCACAGATGCATCTGCAGGAGTGCGTTTCTCCATATGTGCAGCACAGTCATCCAGCACAGCCATTGCTGAGGTGTTTTTCTGCATGAGGTGGCAATCTTTTGTGCTTGGGTTGTGCTCTCACACAGCAGATTTTCCAGGGTGCATTCCCCCGCCTCTTGCTGTAACATCACTGTTTGTCTCCTCCTGTGCAGGATGCTGCATGGAGTCAATGGACAATCAGTGGTGATACTGAAATAGCCATTGCAAATCATGTTGGCTTGTGTGTTTTGGTAGTGTTTCAAGCAAGTTCTCAGCCCAGATGAACTCAGCGTTCTAAGTTAAAAAGCATATGGCTTGTAAGATTTCTGTAGCAGGACTTGTTCCAGTAGCAACTGCAGCCATTAAAACAGAATCAGCGTGAGCTCAGTGAGGAGGAGGTGTGAAGACAACTCCACAGAGCAAAGGGAGAAGAGCAGTCAACAGAACCAATGTATGGGAGCACGTGGGAGAAACAAAGGGTATCTGAATCCCCTGGGGATGAGATTGTGTTCCTGGGAGTGGTCCAAGAGTTGGCACATCCATGGGGGAAGGAGCTGCTGGCCCTGAGCTGACGGACTGTACAATGTGGGGGAACAGCTCAGAAGTGAGGTTTTGCAGGGGAAGGATCTCACCACGTTTAGCAAGAAAAGAGAAGAGCTGATATGAGATGAGAAGAAGCAGCAGATGCAGAAAAGTGAAGAGAGGGTGGAGAAATTGAGAGGAGTGGGCACAGAGAATAATTATAGTTGTAGTCTTTCGAATTGATTGATGTGGAGAGAGATGAGAAGTAAGTAGGATTCAGTTGAAGACAGCACAATACTTAGAGTCTTGAGCCCTGGTCTGGGTGTGGGTCTGTTCCATGTCTCCCCTTTTTTTTCCCACCCACTTCTGTTTAACAATGTAGAGCTACAGACCGGTGTGTGACTTGCCAAAAGGGTTTGAAAAGCTGCTGAGTGCTGGGCATTGGAAACATTTCTCACGTTGTTATTCTGTTATCGGTGCAAGATTTAGACTGATGTAGACAGCACTATTTTGTGCTGCTTTAAAACACCTGGGCATGGGATTTCTGGATCCCCTCTTACTCTGGTATATTATATATATATTTTTCTATCAGTAGCTTTTTGATAGGCTTGGCTGCTCTCAGTTTGCCTGTCTGCAGCAAACATTTGTGAATTCTCATTGCCTGTTGTTCTGGGCTTGAATTTGGCAGCTCCAGAGATTCTTTTGCTGATTGGTAGAAACCAATCAGAAACCACCATTTCTATGATTTTGTGTTAAGTCTTTTTCTTTCCTTTTTTCTCCGGGAGAGTAAACCCTTGTTCAGCCACTTCCATCTGCTGCCTTCAATTACATTCACAGTAGGTCTTTTGGTGACCTATCTTTCCATCTCCTCCTTTGGAGGTTAAAACCTTTGGCAGAGGGACAGAAAACGTGGGTTGGGGTGGTGGTTCCTAGAAGTGCCACTGCCAGTTTGTCAGCCAGTGTCCTCTGTGCCCATCAGGGCTGTCGGTGTTGGAGCTGGTGCTGCCCTGGGGATCTGGGCTGTGTTCTGCTGGCAGCCACGCGGTGTCGGAAGGGGAACAGTTGCTGTCTGGGAAGACAAGTAATGTGGGAAGTGGTCACTGAGGAAGTCTGAGCCACTGTCACAATTTCTGAGGGCCACCACTGGCAGTGAACCGCTTCCTTGACAAGTGAGGATCTTGTTCTCTGCTCCTTCCATAAGTTTATTGGTGCAGTAGAAGGGAGAACCTCATTTTCCTTTGCATCAGCATGAAGGAATTCAGCAGCAAAATAATGTGTAGTTTTCTAATCTGTAAAGATGGCAGCCTTGTACCTTGGGACAGTTACTTTGGGATTACTTTTCCTTGTCTTCTACAGTGCTTAGATGATATTTCAACCTGTAGTACATGTCCAGTTCTTGCTTGTGTTCCTGATGAGTTATAAATGTCCCCACTGTTCGCAGTAAAATCTACACTCTATAATCTCTTGAGCATAATAGTGAGGGAACAAGCAAAGATGATGATCCTAGTCCACCTTGCACACAACTCAGAAGAGTCTGTGGAAGGACTGTTGGTGGAGCAGTGCTGATGCCAGGGGAGGTGGAGCAGCAGGCATCGCGACCTGCTATGACTTGTATGTGTCTATATGCAGACAATATGCATGTGCATCCACTGCATTGAGCTGGTCAAGAATTGCCGTTGCTGACACCTTACTCAAGGATGTATTCTCCTGTTCTGTCTCTCTTGCATGCACCTCCCCTGCCAGAGAAAGGTTTCCTTATGGTCTCAGCCAGCTTTCAGCCGCTTGTAGTGCCTCTAACTGGTGCCAAGGCTGATGTGCCCGGGTAACCTGATACAGGTTTCTGACTAAAACACAGATAAAGCTGCTCTTCAGTTCAGTGGCACGCGGCAGGAAACTGTTGAATTGTTGTTATTTATTCCCAAGTTCAGCCTTGCCTGTAAATGGCTTGCTGGGATTTTGAGATCAGCTCCAGTTGACATAACCAGTGTGTAACCTGAGAGCTGGGTTTTATGACACATGGTGCAATAAGTTTAACCCTGCAGCCCATATTTAGGTGAAACTCCTGCTGATGCCAGTGAAGATTGCTATCAATGAGGTGTTTGTTGTGCTTCTGCTCCAAAAGCAAAGCAAAGATGACATTTACAGTGAAGAAATCCCTGCGGAGTTTGTAGCTGTAGGAGGAGCCCTGTTAGACTGTGTGATTAAGGGCCAGAATTGCTAGATGAATAAAAAGCAAGGTCTCTAAAGGGGAAACAAAGGAACATCAGATCTTTTAAGTGAATAAAGATGAATGAATACGTTGGCTACAGATCAAGATACAATATTACTACAATCACCATAATCCTTCCTAAATGAATTGCCATATACTGGAGTAATTTTGTTAAGAAAAGGGTATTAAAAGCAGGATTCTTCTTTAACGTAAACGTAAACGTAGCAGACATGATACCTCAAGGATATAGTAATTTACACGCGATTCCCCACATCGATTCAGGGATCACAGTAGATAAAAATTACTTCCTCTGGAGTGCAGCCTAGACATAAAATTCAAAAGAAAGAGTGGGATAGTGCTGATTAAAAGCGCATCTTCTATAAGCAGAGAGCACTCATGAAATCCCATTTACAGCTCTTTGATCCTTATGAAAGGATTTTAAGCATGCATTCCTCATGGGAAGGATGTCTTTCTTCCTTTGGCATTAGGTTAAAAAATGTTCCTTTTTTCTAAGTACTTTGCTAAACCCAAGGTAACTGAACCGTATTGTATTGCAACTGGTTCCCAGTGTGACTGGCTCTGAACATAGGTATGCGATTAAACATACCTAAAAAAGAAATATAATCTAAATCTCTCATTTACTGTGGGAAATAAGAAATGCACAGAAGCAAGGAAGAGCTCTCCCTCCGTGGTCTGCCAGTGGGAGTTTTGTTTTTGAGGCACTGCTCCCTCACAAATACTCATAGCCAAGGAGAACACGAACATCATCCTGTGGCTTTTGAACCTTACCTCTAAAATAGGGATGCTGTGTCTTTTTAAACTCCCAATGGCCCTTTTAAAGACTTAGTAATAATGGATTCTACCTTTCAGATGCTGAAAAAGTGAAGATGAATGCTGTGGCTGTATGTGTGATAACATAGCCTAATGTCTTCTTATGTCTGTTATGTTTAACCTGATGTCTTTTAAGCCATGTACTTATAGGCAGAGAACTGGAAGTACAGGTGGATTTGGAATTTGAACTGTTTTTTAACTGCTGTTTAGCATAAAATCCTTCGTCATCTTCAGGGCCCTTCACTATTCTGGATTTTAGAGAATACACCCATTGTTGTTGTGGAGATCTGAGGACAATGGTGTATTCTAGTAAGTCCTCAGAGTTATGCAAAGGATGAAATCACTACAGAGTGTTTTCTTCTCCTTTAGGCCTGGAAATACTGGGGGTAAAAGTGTTGTAAAACCTTTGCAGTTGGCAATGGCTGCAATGCAGCAATCATAAAACTCCAAATCCAAACACAAAACAGTACTCAGACCCATTTGCTGGATACGTCATGTGAATTTCATTGTAGTTAAAGTGTAAAGCAAACTGTAAATAATTAAAGACATTATTTGCTTGATTTAGAGCTGGAGGTGTAATAGATAGACATTCCATTCATGAAAGAAAAACAAAAATTGAATAGAATGTACCAAGATTACAGTCTAGACAGATGCTGGTGTTTGATTAAAACACCACTCCTGATCTCTCTTTGAATCTTTTTTTGTAGTTAGAATAGATAATGTCAGATTCTTTCTTTCTTTTTCTTTCTCCAAGCTCCATCTTGTACTGTAGGTGTGGTTTTCTCTGAGAGGTGCATGCAAGTGCAGTACAGTGGGTATTGGTACTGCAGAGAGGTGTGTTTTCTGCAGCTTTTGCTGCGTTGTGCTATGGCATGCTGCACCAGTTTAAAATAATATTTGCTTTTTATATATGCTTTTATAATATGCTTTTTATATCAGTTCATGCCAGTTTTATTCCTTCTATTGCTGTGATTTTCAGATGTTCTAGAAGACTGAGGATTGCATGTGTAAAAAATGTATTTGAATTTTGTTGTATGTAATAATTTTAAATATGTGTAGCTCTGAGCACAATAGGTAAATGAAAAAAGGGATAATTTTAAATTTCTTTGCAGCTATTCTTCCTCTAACATTCAGATCTAACATTTGGATCATTTAGATCCAAAGATAGAGATAAATGATTTACTGACCCAAGGGATTTGGCTTCCCTGGCAGTTGCGCAGGGCAGTGATGCAGAATTTAGGCCCCCGCAGCTTCAGGCTCATTGTGAGGGTCACTGCAGCTTGGTTCACACCCCTGCTTGTCTCTGCTGGCCCTTTATCATGGGGAATGCTTGAAAATATGGACATACTTCAAAAAGAGCTGAGCCAAGCTGATTTTAAAAAACCCAAACATCAAACCGGGCGATTTGTACAAACTGTCACCAGCCTACAGATGTTTCGTGTTACTCATGCTGTAGTGCAGACAATAGCTGTAACGGAGCAAAAGCCTGGTGTCTGGGCTCCTCCTCCCACAGCAAGCGATGCTGAGGCTGTGGCATCTCCTTCTGCTGCCATGAAAACTGCTGTCATGTCACAGACTAAGCTCAGTGGCTTTGCCGCCAGATGAAGCAGGAGAAGCCAGCCTGTGATCAGCGGAATGTCAGCAGGAAAGCAGTGCATGGTGTTTGAAGGCGGAGTTCTAAGAGTGATAGGAACCGAGCTGCAAGGAGCTGGAGCGTTTGCAAAATGGAGCTGCAAGGATGCACAGGGTCCTGCTGCTGTCTCACTCAGCCACAAACCTGGAAGCAAACAGCTTTGCTGCAGAAATAGGTGGAGGAGAAATGCCTTGGCTCAATGCCTTCATAAATGCTGAGCAATTGTATGCTCACTGTGGTGCTTCCCTCATCTCCCATGTCAATGAGAGCAGGGTTTTTTGTCTTGAAGCTTGGCACCCAGTGAATCGCTCAGTTTCTGTGTTCATTGCAATTCCCCATCTCTCTGCGCAGCGTTCCTGCTGTCAGGCCCATAAAGGCCTGTACTGTGGTCGCTGGGCTGAGCAATGAGCGCGCTGTTGTTTGCATTGTGAGAGCACCCAGAGGTCAGCCCGTGGCTGGGGGCACATCTGAGAGCTGGGCAAAGAAAACGTCCTGCCTGAGGGGATTTACGGCTGGGAGCGGGAAAGCGGCCCAGTGCTGCGAGATGGAGGCCTGCGTTCGGGGCGCTCCTCCCGCCCCTGCTTTCCCCATGGTGCAGCTGTCCTCCGGCCTGCGGTGCTGTCAGGGAGAAGAGGACTTTGGTTTTTCTGGGTGTTCAGCACTGCACAAAGAAAATTGCAAGATCTGACTTGAGATGCTGGTGCCTGTCAGCACCGTCTGTATAAAGTATCCTGCTTCACAGAATCATAGAATTGTTAAGGTTGGAAAGACCACTAGACCATGTAGTCCAACCATCAACCCATCACTATCATTCGCTTGTCCTCCTGGCTCGTAGCAATCTGTAACTTGTCCTGCAGACGCACTTACAACTTGAGCACTTGGGAGAGGTTCCAACAAAACCGTTTTAATCAGAACATGCTGATTCACTAGGATCCAAATGTATGTCAGGGATGTTTCCACATCTATTGGTCCTGATGGGAGCTGGGCAAGGCTCCACAGACATCTGCCTCGTAGCTTACGTCCCCAGTAGCTTGGCAGACCTGGGGAGCAACGGGAAGCATCAAAATCTGTGGGTTTTTGGCAGCCTTGTCTCCCATGGCTTCCTGTTCCTGCCTGGGGATATTAGCCTCCAGTCAGCTCAGGTGCAAGATCTGCTTCCTTTTGCAACAGTTTTGGGAGATTTGTGTTTTCTTTTGGGCAGAGTGATGTCAGGAATTTAAACATTGAAAGGCTCTGTGAAGTGTGGTTCTCTTTCTTCAGGAGAGTTTCTTAGACCCTCTGAAATGCTGAAGAAGAAGTGATTTAGAGCTGAACATTCAATAATCCTTTATAAACTATAAATGAGATTTCATTTAATGGATGACTCACATAATTGAGTTCTTTCTTGAGACTGGGTTTGTATCCTTTTATTTTCAGATTCTTCTGATGCCTCCTTTTGTCTCTTATATATTTATATATAGAATGTATAAAATCCTTGTGTTTACAGTTGTTCTACTGGAGTTGTACTTTGTTTTACTTTAGTCTGTCTTATTTTCCTGGCCTGTTAGATTTGTTTCTATGTATAATGCATCTTTTTCTGTTTTGAAAGGAAAAAGTTAGAACATCTCGATGAGCATGCAGATTTTTGACTCGTTAACAGTGGCAGATGCAGTGTCCCAGTAGCATTCACTGTCTGTGTCAATGAGCCCATGGCTCTTTGTGGTAGGACAGTGTTAACGCGTAGGAAGGCAATTCTCCGCCGGTCAGTGAACAGTGTATAAATCATCATGGTGAGGAGATGCTACTGCCAGCAAATGGCAAAATAATTTATTACTTTTCAGGCTGCTAATTTGCAAGTACTGCAATTATGAGTGACTGCAGAGAGACTGGGGAGAGAACATGGAGCCCAGTCTGGCAAGTTCCAGAATGAGGACTTGCATTTGTCTCCATCCTTCAAGGCAAGGATGCCAACACCCAAGATGGGTCCCAGGGATGTATTGCAGTGCAGTTCTGGGCCTTGGCTCCCTCCTTGGCTGGGAAGAGCCTAAGACTCTCTCTGCACATCCCCTGAGGTCATGCGCTGTATTTAAAATGTCTTTATAAATGATGTCTGGTTTCTCCCTTCTTGCTTGTCTAGATTCATGTAGAGGGCTATATAGGCTTCAGACCTGCAAAACATTCAAATACAAACTCAATCTTCAACATAAGGCCTATATCAGAGAACTTACGTTGAAGAAAGGTTGTTGTAATCCCCCTAATTCTGGCTGAGAATTTTTATCTGTAAATTTTTGGGAGCTCTCAGTTGTTGTCTTGGTTTTGTAGACAAGAAAGCATGTTGAATTGTTCAGTTGTTTCCTAAACTGGGAACTTGAGACATGCATGGTTTATGTGTGTGAGTCATTCTGTAATTAAACCAAGAACTGAGTCAGGAGTGAGGAGTATAAAGCAAGGACAAAATATAGATTCTGAGTTATTGTTTGGTGAGCCAAGGAAATAATTTATTAAAAATGTCTTATTTAAATATATGAATGGGGTAAGAAGGTTTTCACTGCTTCAGAGTTTTTCAGCATTCACAGTCACTTGGCAAAGCCTTTCAAAAGCATTATGCTCTGAAGTTGCAGACTTCTCCTGTCTCTGGGCAGGGTGCTGGTGTTTCCAGCATGACTCCTTTAGAAAGGGAATTAAAACTCTGCTTCTTCTGAATACACTGTGGTAAAATTTGCTTTCTGTAAAATGTATTCTTTGGAGAACAGCGTAGCCATTTGGATAGAGAAAAACAGATGATTGTTGTGAGCAGTGTCACAGCGGATCTGATACATGAACAATTATCCACTGGATTATTTTGGCTTTGTGGCACTTTGGAATATACCAAGAGTCAGTAGCCCTCTCTGCTGTTCTTAATGTAATACATATTTCAGGTAAATCTAACTTTGATACTGCACTCCCTCCTCCCTCGAGAAATGATACACATTGTGGGGAGCCCCAGCATGGACTGCCCCCAGCTACCTGACTTATAAGTGTGCTTTGCATGCACCTGCAGGAGTCAGGCACCAGGTGACAATTCTGTCTTCATGCCCTCAGTCTCAGTGCAAAAACAGCGAACTGGAAACAGCAGTACAAGAAGTGCGAGCTGTGGTTCATGCATCTTGGTAGCCTTGGAGGGACAGCAAAGTTGGCCCTTCTGAGCTGACTTTGCTTAAAGCAGCTTTTTGTAGGCAGGAATTTTTGTATTACAGAACTCAGCAGCCTCTTCTGATCTTGTCCCTCCCCATTCCAAGCTACTACTCTTCCAGGGGTGCTGAGAGTCCCAGGTGAGCTAATCGTGGACATTACAGCGTTGGGCAATTTAGTCTGCAAGGTTCTTATTCCTTTTTGGCCTATATATCCAGTGAGGTGGTGGTAAAAAGAGCATGTAGCAGGATTGCAAGTGTTTCCATGTTTTCTGATTTAAGGATGTGACCACTGTGATGCTTGATGTCCCCCAAACCAGTATTAAACACTCAGTGAAACTATGGTTTTCTCTTCCACTGTCTATGTATCCACCTGAATCTATGGCATAGATCTATATGTAGGGTGAGTGCTTTGATGTTAATGGCTTTGCGTATACTATAAGCCTGTTTGATATCATCAATATGTTGTTATATTTATTTATTTGAATAGAACCACATTTCTTCCTTTTCTTCCCCCTCAGAGTGACCGACTGCTCATTAAAGGTGGAAGAATTATCAATGATGACCACTCCTTCTATGCGGACCTATACCTGGAAGATGGACTTATAAAGTTGGTTTTTTAAATATTGAACTTTTTTTGCATGCCTGTTAGTATAGACTAATGTGATTTCTTGATGGCATTGACCTGATTTCTTGCAGCTAGCACCTTGCTTACCTCTTGATGTGGAGTCACTGTAGAGGAGCGCTAAATAATGAAATTCCGCCATTTAATCTTTGCTAGTATTAGGTAGATAGAAAATTCTTTGGCTGTAAAGAGGTTTGCTCTTTGAACAGTTCATTTCTAGCTTTCTCCAAAATAGCCAAACTAAGACAGGGAGGTAGAATCCCTCAAAGCAAGAGGTAAGTATATATCATGAACATTTTTTGAGTCCATATATAACAGGAGGCTTATTACAGCTTCACTCCCACCCCATCTGATCATGGCAAATGCAGCCATGCTGTACAGGATCGTGTAACACAGAAGTACGTCCATGACACAGGTCTAAGGGGCTTAATTCCTTCTCAGACTTGCTGTTGGTTAATGAAGTACTGCATGTTCTGTTTGTACAATGGTGTTACACATTGCTCATATGTCCCTTTTCTAGGTTAGAAAAGGCATCTGGTCTTCAATTTTCATGCAGTTAGAAAATCCTACTGATCTAGTAGGATTTTCCCAGTAGGAACTGGGAAAGTATTCGTTAGATGAATAAGAAATATGTATTACTGAAAGCCCAGTAAACAGTTACAAAGATGTCATGTAGCTCTACTGGTCATACTTTTACTGTGGAGACGAGAGTTTCTAGTTTTGCTGAATCCTGCGTGTGTGTAAGCACTATAATGTACATAAGGATTAAATATTTTTCTCAACTGCTAAACATTTTCTTTCATGACCCAACAAGTTTGGTCTCCAGAGGCTACAATTTAATGCACAGAAACGTAATTATGATTATATGGTAAATAATTAATTGCCTTCTTGTTTTCAGAGTTCCTTTTCTTAAGAAGATATAATCAAATTAAGTCTGCTTTTTTATTTATCTATGCCTATGTACATTATTCATGACTTAGGTTTTTGCAACAGAAAAGAATTCTAAACTTATTTTTAATATCTAAAATTTTAAAATGCCTTTATCTTTGCCAAAGGAGGCAAGTTTGGTATTGAACAACCTCAGTTGTGACTGGTGTTCTGAGTTTAGATGAATTGAGATTTGTCCATGCTCTGAAAAACTCGGTAGTTAATTTGCAAGCGCAGCCTGGTGTGAGTTGGGCTTGGGTCCTATCTGTATTCTGACAGTAAGTTCTGCAGTTCAGGGAAGTGCTGCGTCTTCTGAGACTGACCTTTATTTTCTCCAGCTGAAACTGCCCACTGGGTCTAAGTATTTAACATAGTTGTTAGGTGTTGCTCAAGATCCTTTGGAGTTGAATCTAAATCAGCCACGTTTCAATTGATACCCTAACTCTTCAGCTGTAGATCCTGCTGATAATACAGAATTCTTTCCACAAAATGGAATGGACACTAAACCACTCCACCCAGAATAAGCAATAGTGTGGTAGCTTTGCCAGGATATAAAGATCAGGGTTCATTTTCCTGTTCTGCAGTGGAAACTGATTAGAAAATAGAGACTGAGTTTCTCTTGCAGACTAATGAAATGAAGTAGGGTCCACTAAGACCTGTGTATCTGCTAATTGTTCTGCAGAGAAAAATGTACATGTAAGCTTGAATACATTTGAAGATTATGTGTAGTTTGGAAGATGGTAAAGGCTTTTTCCTACCTGTCAAGGCTCAAACTGGCTTACTATGTACAAGGAAGCATGTGCTTTTTTTTCCAGCTGAAACTCAAGCTGTGCACAATGAAATAGGAGCTGAGAGGCTGTTCTTTGGTATCTAAATACTAATTAAGATATTTAGTAATTTAAATTGCTATAAGTACATAAATAATACATTTTGCCTACATCTTTCCTGTCTTTGTTACCCACATGAGGAAATGAACCCCGGTCTTGGTGCCAAGCAGTAGGTCACACTGTCTGCTGCTTGCTGTCCTCTGCTCTAGCCCTGCCAAAGGAAAGTATGGGGTCACTCCTGGTGTAGGGGGCCAACAAGTGTGCAGGATGGATCACTGGGGGACTGGAGCTGGGCTAGGAACGAGCCAAGGTAGAGGGAGCCTGAGATGTCTAAAAGAGATCTGGTCTCCATAGTGACTGATGTGTTCTGGGGGAGTTTTCCAGCTTTCTCAAGTTAAGCTTACAAAGAGTCGAAGCCTGATGTGCTTTCATTGTGCTTTAATCAGCTTGCATATGACAGAACATGCTAGCTTGCTCAATTGAGAGCTGTAGGGTGCATCAACTTTCCATGAGTCTGAGTTTTCTAGTTTGCCAAGTTGCTGGTGCATCAGAAGAGCAGCTCAATCATTTATATTGTGCCTAGAATAGTTACCTGTGCCGTTGTATTTTTTCACCCACAAGTAACTGAACCCCATTCATATTAACATACATTTAGTATTAACAAGTGAGCAGTTCAGGAATCTTGTCACATTATCTCTTTATGTTCGAATCAGTCAGAGTAAAAATAACCTTGAGTGCCAGTGAAGATCAGCCTTCTCTCAGCCTTAATCTTTATGCCAGGCAAGAGATGGGGCAGGATCCTGACAGGTAGTAGCACAGCATTATCCACAAAGACCATTTGGTCCTGTATCACTTCAGCACGGATGACTGCAGTGACTGCCAAATAAGCTGTTGCTCAGTAGTGAGCAATGAGTCATCAAAAAACTTCAATACACAGTTAGCACTCTTTTAGTTCATTTGGGTGTGTGTTTTCATGAGTAGGGAACTGGTAGATACTGATTGTGGAAGAAAATGAAAATGAATTGCTTTTATATTTTTTTGCATGGGTTTTCTTTAGCAATGTTATTTTCAGCTGTGGTAGTCCTTGGAGTGCAATTCCACCTTAAAGATATTTAGAAGAAATTGATCATAGTAATTTTTTTTTATTATTTCCAAGCCACACTGTACAAGCTTGAGGATTGTTCTGGTTAAAATTTTGGGAGTGGATTCAACTAACAAAAATCAGTGCAGCACATTATTATCCATGGGGCTACCTAACTTTATCTGCGCCCTCAATTTGCTTGTGGGCTGAAGTGCTATATGGTATGCCTTTGCAATTCAAATTTTAACAGCAAAGAAGCTTCTTGCACCTTGTTTGTGCTATTTGATGTGCTGGGTTGCTTTTGTATATCAGTTCCCTGTTTGTCGTGGCATCATTAGCATTCCACACCACTATAAACAGGTTATGACATGCTCCCAGTGCTATATGTGTTAATGAATATTAGACATCAGATACGGAGCTGTCTTCAAGCCGTGATATTATCAAGTCTCATGAGCTAAACACTTTTGGATTTGTTCAGCACTGAGATGAGGCCGCAGCTCAGGCTGCTCAGGGGCGTTTGCTCACGGAGTGGCTGTGCTTCCCTCCAGCAAAACCTCACAGTGCTGGGGGTGCCAAGCTGCTGGAGGTGACATTTTTGCATAGGGTATGAAGCAAATTCTTGACCTCTTGGGGCTATTTATTAACTCTGGTGGTTTGGCCAAATTCCAATTTGAATAATTATCCTTGTTTTTTTGCTGATTTTAATTAACGGTTTTATTCATTTTCTGTTCTAACTTGTTGTGATTGGCTGTTAATCAGGCACTGTGTTTTGCTCCATAAGTGGGAGTTGCATTTTAATATAGGAGAAACAGATGCAGCAGCTCAGATGTCTGGGGTATTTGTTTAGCTGTGGGTAAATGTTATTTTATCCCAGACAAAAGGAAATTAAGGCAGGGACTGACTGTGTCAGAAATATGAGATCAACTAAATGAACTTAAACTATGTTGTGATTGTCTCTAAGCCCAAACAGATGAAGGGGTAACCGTGCAGAGACACAGCTCCCACACTTTTCCTGTTTGACATCATGCAAAATAGACTATAAAAACGTAATGCGGCTTTAAAATCTAAAGGTTAATTTACTCAGTTATGTCCATGAACACTGAAAGTATTTTGATTGTAGGTATCTGGAGTTAATATCAGCATGGGGGACAGATTAATATTTTTAGTAGTGAAAACAATCCTGTTTTGAAGAACTGAAAGGGGAAAGATGGCCACAGCATTTAAAATTGTTTCTACTGGGTTGTGCAGAATGTTGCACTAAGCTTTAACTGCAAGAGGGAGATGAAGAATATGTGACTTGGTAGGCTAGATTTATTTGAGTCTCAAATATACATTTCTGTATCTTAGCATATTTAGATTTCCTTTTAAGGATAAATTCACACTGCTTGATTACAAAGTAATTATAGCTCCTTTCTGCTGTACCTTTTGACTGCCGTATATTTACAGTTCTAGCTTACTGTCATATTTGATCTATGTTTTTCTGTCTTCTGATAGAAATTAATTTAAAATACTGGAACTCCTATGAGAATGTTAACTCTAGATTTATAATTGTTTAGAGATAGGATGCTGAAGTCTCATCTTCAGTCATATTAAAAAATCAGTTTTTAATGCTGGCATGTTATGACTTTTTTATTGGCCACAAGAGCAATGCAAAGCAATGAGAGCATGTGGCCCAGCTAGCAGACTCATGGACGCTTTGTTCTGCCAGTGCCGTGCAGAACAGCCAGAACAGGTGGTTGAGTTTCTCCCTTCTTTTGGGTCTCAGTTCTTTCTTTCACTTTTGTATGGTCCCTAGCTTTCTCTTCCCTATGCACCTCAAAAAGGTTCTGTCCTCTTTGTTTCATTGTTTAAGTAAAGTAATATTGCCTTTCCTTGCTGCCTAGGCAAATAGGGGAGAATCTGATTGTTCCTGGAGGAGTCAAGACCATAGAGGCTAATGGGCGCATGGTTATTCCTGGGGGAATAGATGTCAACACTTACCTACAAAAGCCCTACCAAGGAATGACTACTGTTGATGACTTCTATCAAGGCACAAAAGCAGCAGTAGCAGGGGGCACCACCATGATCAGTGAGTATTGGCAGAACTATCTTCCCATCCCACGTTGAAGCCCAAGTACTGTAGGCAGGGACAGCTCAGGAGGCGCCATACCGATATTCTGAGATCTTCTCCAATTCATACTCAAATTTCTGGACGCTATTTTGGAGATCCCAGGGTTTGCCTGAGAATGAGCCTACCCTCAGAAAAGAAATAGCAGCATGGGAATTATTTCTTGGATTTCCCTCTGAAGTACTGAACAAGCATAAGAAATAATATACTTCTGGGATTTTTAAAAAGCAGTGTAGTTAGTGCTATAATTGTATGACACAGACCATCTGGCAAAGATCTGTTGGTCCTACTTAGTCACATTTCAGAGACTTTAGTAATAACAAGATGCTTATTTATGAATTTGGATTTGGCATGAAGAATGGAGGAAGCTCTCTCTGGAGATGTCCTGGAATCCTTGGTGGATGGGAGAAGTGTTTCTAGTTGTTACTCTGTGTACTATATGGCAGGACAAGATTCGTCTCTCTCCTACCAGCAGTGTAGAGCTGCCCAGTGGCATTTTATTCTCTCTGAATTGGGATGTGGCTACTTTTGCTGAGTAGTGTTGCCTATTACCTATGTTCAGAGGCAAATATCAGCTGAAAGGATGTTTGGCAATAAGCAAAAAGTACACTGCTGTTCATGACTTTTGTTAGAAATTTTTTTGATGTACGTTCTTCAGTTGAAGCTTTGTGTAAAGCATTTGGTTTGTGTATGGCATGAGTAAGCCCATCTTTGTTTTCATAATGCCATGTGACGTAGGTCAGCAAAATGATAACTATACATGGGTAAGTTATGTCATATAACTTACATAACATATTAGTAGCATTATCCTATGCAGAAAACATTAAGACAGCCAAGATGTGTAATTCCAGCACACGCAATCTGCCATGTAGTATGGCCAAGTGTTTGTGCTCTGCAGCCTCTCTGTTCAAACATTTGGCCATATTCCCAATTCTGGCTGTTGAGAAAGCAATCAGCATCTTCACTGATACATTAGTAAGGCAGAGCGAGCCAATTCAGGGACTAGGAGGCACTGGTTAATAGTAATGCTATGAAATACGAAGAGGTGGACACATGAGACAATAAATGCAAGTATGTCTGGAAGTTAGGTCTTCTCTTAGAAAACAGTTTATGGAAAGTTAAATATGCCCTAAACCATGAGATATTCGGGTCTCTCACTGGACATCTGTTGTTGCCGTACCGAGCAGCTTGCCAGACTCACCTTTAGCATACACTGTCCACAGAGTCTGCTGTGCCTGAGACAGCATGATCTGACTGATATCCTGAAGTTACTGTCTGCACAGAAACTGCCCTGAAAGCTGCTGTTTTGGCTGAGATGCCAGAAGGCTTGTTACAGGGACTGAGGAAATCTGAATAGAGTGTAGTCTGGGTAAGAGAAACTGATTCTCTTTTTCAGTTGACCATGTGCTTCCAGAACCTGGATCAAGTTTACTGACATCCTTTGAGAAGTGGCACGAGGCAGCTGACACTAAATCTTGTTGTGATTACTCTCTCCATGTGGACATCACTAGCTGGTATGATGGGATTCGAGAAGAGCTGGAAGTACTGGTGCAAGACAAAGGTTAGTGAGTGAAAATACGCACCATTTTTGTTTTTATTAAATGCCATTTGGAGGTGAAATTTTGAAGTAGTTTAAAGAATGCATTATCCAGAAAAGAAATGCACAGGTGCTGGGTATGCTTCTGTCAACGGTTTACGGGCGTTCGGCCCGATTCCGTGACAAAGGGGACGGAGGACCCAAGGGCCCACGTCCCGGGAAAAGGGGAAAGGGGAAAAGGGTAGGGAGATGGCCCTGAGAGCAAAGAACAGCGGCAACAATCTGAGGAGAAACAAACTAATTTACTAAATAAGATATCGGAATGCAAAACAACACACTATAGTACAACACACAATAATTACAATTTAAGCTGATAAATCCAATACAGAGAGAGAGAATGTCCCAAAATCAAGGTAAGCCTTACTCTACTACCGACGATAAGACGGCTGGAGAGCGAGGTGCTGCCAAGATGAGAGACGGCGGAAAAAGGGACGAGGTCTCGTGATCTGCAAGTTTTTATACTGCGAGCTTTTATCTCTTCCCTCCGGCTGGAAAATGGTAACAGAGGAGAAAAGTACCGTGGGGACTGTGGTAGTCCTTCTCTTCTGAGAACCAGGTATATCCACTACATGATGTTATGATGTGGAATACCAATAACCGAAAATCACAAAACCATGACAGCTTCCCAAGATTGTACATTACTTTGAACTTTTGTATTTCCCTGCTACTTCATAAGTGGACCTTGAGGCTTGTGCATTAGAGCCCATTTAACTGCCTCAAATTAAGCCAGAATATGAAGGACCAGCTCATCACGTGTCTGAGAAACTCTCATCACAGGCTGTTGCAAATTTCTCAGCAGTTTCTTAAGATAATTTGCTTGTCAGAAATTATTATAGAAAATGACTGTCTTTTAAAAATAGGTTCAAGTTATTAGAGAAAAGAGAGCCTAAAGTTAGGTACCTAATAATGAAAAAGTGTCCTGATTTTCACAAGTTCTTGGTCTCCTGTGGCTTTCCCTAAAGTTACTAGATGTTTTGTATCAGGACGCAGAAAAACTAGGTCAGTTATTTAGGAGTCTGTTTAAGAACTTAGGGGCTCGATTCAGCTCAATTAACAGGTCTACTATCATGTGAGATACTGTAGGTTACCTTACCTGACCTCCAGCTACTATTCAGGAATAGCAGAGATAAAATGTCTTATAAATCCTCTTCCACACCTGCCGCTTCAGAGTAGGAGAGTCATATATGGGAGGGCATCTTAGTAGCACCACATACCTCCATGCAGGCAATTGAATCTAGCCTTCAGAAAACAAGTTGTGGTCTAGTTCCTGTCTGACAGCCTGGATTTTCTGTCCAGAAACATATTTTTTTCAAGTATTTTTCATTTGATACTTTCTTTGGATATTAATTAGGGGAATATATTCTGAAACAGTATTTAATTACAGTGAAAGTCAGAACGACCTTTTTGTTGGAAAGTCTTAAGTAGTATGTTAATGCAACATTCTTTAAAAGATGTAGTGCTAGTGATGACTTAGATTTGGAAAATTCTCTTTATGTAGCAATATACTATCAAAGTAAAAACATGAAGCAAAATCCTATATACTATATTTTCAGCAAACAGTTGTTCACTGAGTTACCGTGGAGGTGCTCTCTTGGGGGAATTTATCCTGTATTGCAGCATGTTAGCAGTATATTTGCTGTATAACTAGGTTTTAGGAAAAAAAAAACATTTCAATTAGCAACATGGCACATAATTTAGAGAAACTGCTGCTGGTCTTCATTTATGAATTTTTTTTTACAAGGTGATGACATCTGTCAGTACTGATAGTGCTATTCCCCTGCTATCAGTGTTAACATGGACACACTGAAGTGCGTTAGCTGAATATCAGACAAGAGTGCTGTGCTTTATTTCAAAGGTTAGATGTTGTTTTCCAGAGCTTCTGGATCACATGTGGCTCAGCACTTCCAAACATGCGTGGGGGTTTATATTAAGAGCCCAGTGCAGAGAGTTGGGTTAACAGTTTTCTCCAACTGTAGAAACGTGAGTTTTCGCTCTTCAGGAAAGGAAGGAAGCTGTTCATCCATTTCTAGCCCTTGGTGGCCTCTTTGGCAGCAGCAGTAAGAGGTCACCTTTGTTCTCCTGGATGCTGCAGTGTCTCAGACAGTCAATGAGAATTATTTTTGTGTGTGGAGAGACACAAGGTATGAGCGAGTATGGAAACATAAGCACAATAGGAAATATTTATTGTGGCAAGGACTTTCGATTAATGGATAATATCTGCTGATAATTGGAAACATTTGAGCCAGCTGGTGCAAATAGACTTGATATGAGTGGGGTGACAGTGGTTTTCATCATCTGAGAATCTGGATTGAATTTATTCTCGGCTGATTGTTTGGTGGGACAGTTGGGCAAAGAGCAGGATTCGGTTAATCATGTTTCAGTGCTATGTGTGCCTAATAAAATCTTGGTATGAGTAACGGGAGCTCAGAGAGCTGCTGCTGCTGTGCCTTATCATGAGGTATAATTGAATAATTAATTAGTTTTAAATCAACACAACACTAATTTAAGGAGACATAGGGTTTGGATGGGCCTGGAGGTTTTGTAGTCCCAAAGGTCAATTTGTAGAGACTTGGGCTTTTAGGTTTTTAACAACTAATTTGTGATTGTGGTTCTCCAGCACATATAAAGGCACAACAGCCTGAATTGTGATGACAGAGGCCTCGATGACTCCTTTAACTATTGTACTTTGTTAAAAATTTGTTTGAAATTTGGAGAGGGTACCCTGGTGCAAGATCGAGCACTCACCCATGCCTTGAAAAAGGTTATAGTATGTAACAGATGTTAAACATTGAGTTAAATATGGAGTAGACCAGGTCTACTACAGTTGAATATCTGTATGCGTAAGCTGGTGTTATTTTACCTTAGTATCTTGTCAAGGTAGTCCCTTTGCAAAGTAGGATGGCTTAAACCATCTTTGTGTTAGCTGTTAAGGCTAACTGTGGAGTGCCCTTCCATTTTGCGTGTACCTGATGTGCTTTGGTGTCTACGTCAATAATCTCTCCTTTTGCGCTGTGGAAGCTGTCAGTAAGGCACCAGGATTGTGTCCCATAGCAGAGTCTCTTCTGAGATGCCTTCCACTCCCATGGACTTCAGTGATAACATTAACTTGAGTGGGAGCAAAACTCATAGCTATGTTGCCAAAGTCAGAGAGGGGCCTAAAAGAAAAGGGAAGAGAATTTGTGGTGCTTGGGTAATGTTTGTCTTCCAACTATAATGCCTCAAGAGGACAGGGGGAAATGGTTTTAAATTAAAGGAAGTGAGATTTAGATTAGATGTAAGGGGGAAGTTTTTCACAGAGAGGTTGGTGAGATGCTGGCATGGGTAGATGGGACTGCAGGTACGAGGCTGTAAGTGTTCGCACCAAGTAAAACAGTCAAAGGTTTTAAAACAGGGACATAAGACATAATGAGTGCACTGAAAATATGTAATATGAACAGGCTGAGGGATTGCAGCTGCTCAAGTCTATGTGTGTTTTTTTGGGATCCTGAAAAACAGAAAATAAAGTGGGATCACTGGCTGAGGTGGCTCCATGGTTCAGGCTGGATTTGCTCAGCTTGGAAGGCAGTGAGGAGGGACCAGTTCCCCCTTCGTATTTCTTGCTGAGCTGCTTGACCTTAGCAGAGAGACATAATACCAGGGATCATTTCAAGGTTTTATCCTCCATGTATCCCAGAGTATTTTAGCCTTGTAATTGTGAATAAACAGACTCTCTGCGTGAGCACGAACCAAACCTGCTTGAGGATACGTCTGTGCATGTCTAGATGCATGAAGAAGCTGTAATCAGGGAGCATTATTCATTCAATGTAGTTGACATATATAACATGCACAACTCTCTTTTTCTTCCTGCCACAGGAAGCTCAGTTTTCCCGGCAGCTGTTTTGAAATGCGGCTTACAGAGCTTAGCTTAGAATTGACTTTTCTTTTAGGCTAGAAAAGTGTGAGATCAGTCCCTGTGCCAAATTGGGGATATTGTCAGTAGACTAAAGAGTAAGGCAAGTTTATAAACTAATTTAAATTCATCTGTACAGAAAATACAAACAGAAGATGTCTGGAATTCCCATTCCCGTGTAGAATATGAAGCTGTATAATCCCTCTGAGGAAATTTTTGAAACATGTAGTGGAATACAATTGATGCCTGGCCACCAACACTCAACACTAGCATTTCTTACAGATTCCTAAATTTGGAGCTGTCATCTTTCATGGTTCTGTATCACTGCCAACGTAAATTCTTCCAGCTTTGGAAGGTGGAGGGAGAGGTATGGCAAGCTGCCCTTGTAGCTGATTTCAGGCTTTAATTCTGTGTCTGCCATCAGCTCAGCCAGGTGTTTTGGGCAGCAGGATCAAGAAAAAGCAGGTCAGCTTGCCAGTTCAGACGCACAATTCCTGCAGCTTTTCAGCACTCTGGGGAAACATAACTGGAAGTTTATCTGTTTAAAAGCACGGTTCCAGGTCAAACTGAAATGTTTTCCCGATTTGTTAAAGAAACCTAAGTGATGCGCAGAACCTTGTACTTTGCAAGTTTTTTTAAATTTCACAAATTTTACATGCTTGTTTTAGCCACTGTCACTCATCTGTGATTTGGCTCCAATCAGTCTCATCTGCAGTAATGGCTATGTTGCTCCAGGGCTGAACACAGCAATCCACAGAGTCCAGCAAATTCCCTCTGAAGAGGGGGGATTTAGGCTCCTAGTCATAGCGGCTGTAATACAGCTGTGAAGTCCTGCTTTATTTCTGGCATTAGTTGGTAAGGCTGAAGATGGGATCTGTTTTTCCTGTTTGATTTTATTTGAATACGATTTAGGAATCCACTTAACATCGCAACACCTTTGCATTTTGTCTTGGAACAGGTGTTAACTCTTTTCAAGTCTACATGGCCTACAAGGATCTCTACCAAATGTCTGACAGCCAGGTACTGCTCTGAATGTTTTTCCTTGCTGCAATCTGTCCTTTCTTCTGTGATCTCCCTACCAGCAACTGAGGAGTTGCTAAGGTTGAATCCCAGAGCAACATTCCCACTGATCTGAGTGGCACTGGGGGGATTTGTAGCCGAGGAGTTTTTTTCTCTGAAGGATCAGTGCCGCGGGACTGTTACCATCTGCATGTGTTCTTTGGACTGTATGACATCCAACTTCTGCAAGGATTATCTAGTGTCCCCAGCAACGCAGCTTCTCAGCGCTGCTTGGGAGTTTGCCCTCCACTTTACTTTGCTGTTACCTTTCAAGAACTCCATGTCAGAAAAGGAGAAAATGATGAAGCACATGAGGCAATGACAGTTTGGAGATTTGAAGAGTTTCTCTGTTGCTGCAAACAGTTTAATAGTGTTGCTGACAGGAGTAGGTGGCCTTTTCTCATTAGGGCTGGAGATAACAATGAGCTTGTTTGTCCAGTGCTCATTACAGATTCCACACTCTTCAGCTTTCCCATTCATGAGTATCAGGTCATTGTAAATGGACAGTGACATCTGTGAGTAATAATAATGTTTGCTTATTCAGTTGAGAAAATGTTTCATTTGTACTTATTCCCAGAGCTACAGCTCTCAGTCTCTTAAATAACTGTTGCTACACCTCCAGTACATGTGGTTTTAATGGCAATTTTAGACAAAATAACATATAAATATTCTCCTGGAGGCAGTGCATGCCAAATTCAACTCACTGTTGGAATTATCAGAAGTAATACAGCGAAATATTAAATGTGGCTGGACTAATGCCTTTTACTCTGTTTAAAGCAAAAGTGGGCACTGAAGAAACCATATCTTCAGTATTTGATCTGTGTTTGAAAAATGGGTTCCCATGTTGCTGAAGTCTGGTTTATAAAAATGTCATGTTAGCTGAATACCTGTTGGGAAGAGAGCTAGAATTTCTGTAATCCAGTAGTTCAGTAATCTCAGAAATCCTCAGTAAATGCAGTAAGATCAACAATTTTCATTTTGTGTGGATGGATTTAGAATCTTAGAAATTGATAAACGAAAGAATGCTCTAGAGAAAATATGAGTACTTTTAATTGTAGAACAGAGGGTACTGGTGAAGACTTGACACCATTGGCTCTAAAGGGTGATGCAAAATGCCTGCCCTTCAGGAAGGATGTGTTTTGGCTGTATTGGAAGTGCTTGTAGTCCACTGATTATTCCCATTCCATCTGAGCGCATCTCATTGGATCCATTTTTTTTTGTTTAGGCAGGCAAGAGACCTTTGTTACTTGTCCACTGTGTTTGCTAAAGCTTGGGAAAAGACATTACTCGCTCAGCCTAGGCCTGTATGGGAGGCATGGGGAATAGAAGGAGCTTGTGGAACCACCGTGTGGTATCTGAGGGAGACACGGCACCACTTGAGACTTCTGACCCTGTGCTGGTGCAGAAGGGCACAGGCTTATCCTGGGCAGGGAGGGTGTATGAGAGGTGGGCCAGCTGATGCCTGGCAATGTAGCTCTGGGTATATGTCAAAAGTGACCTGTGGAAAAGGGAGATAATATGCCATTCACATAGAGAATTACCAACATAGAAGGAGTAAAACAGAGACTAACAGAGTTGTCTGAGTGTTAATACGTTTTCCTTATTCATCAGCATTTCCTTCTTTGTACTACCTGCAGCTTTATGAAGCCTTTACCTTTCTAAAAAGTCTTGGGGCTGTTATCCTGGTGCATGCTGAAAACGGAGACTTGATAGCTCAGGTGAGTGAACTGTAATTTTTGCTTCACTTTGTGAGGTATCCCAAGGACTGCAGTCAATAGCGAACCTTCCACTGGTCTTCCCAAGGGAGGATTCACCTATAGAACAGAACGGGCAGTTCTGAGTGGGTATTGTTATGACTGCATACATCTGTGGCAGATGAGTATTTTAAGGCTGTTGTAGAGATATCTCAATCCTCAGATCCCTTGTCTGTGTGCAGAGCACATCAGAGGTCTGTGAGGGACTGGGTGAGCTGACTGGTTTATCAGCTGGTTTACCTGCTAAGGATGGACTACGGAGCTGATGAGGAAATTACAGGAGCTAAAAAAAAGTTGTCTTTGAGCTTTGCATTAGGGAATCCACATTGTTGCATGTGTTAAGGGAGACACATTTGAATGATTGTGGAGTGTGTAAGCACTCTTGCCCTTAAGTGTTCATTTTGTTGTTTTTCCCTTAGCGGGATTTCTGTCCTTTATCTGCCTGGTAAGAATTTACTGTCTTTGATAGCCTTCTTTCCCTAAATCAAGTTTGGCCTAGCAACCACTGATCTCAAAAGAGAGCAGTGAAGAGTCAGCAGGCACATACAGCACAGTAGTGTCCTTCTCCCACTGAAACCAGTTGAAAACCATTAGCAGAGATTCAGGAGAGAAAAACTGCTGATTTTCCTGAAGATTTGCATGATTTAAAACTACCAGAATATATCATTCATAGTGTTAGCATGACACAAAATGTCCGGTAGAACGAAATTCAATACATAAGTCAATATTACTGTAGGAGTGGCAAAATGAAACAAATCAAATGGCACCCATGATGTTTTGATTTGTGCCCCATTAAAATCAATGTAAGCTTGTGGAATTGCATTTTTGATAGAAATCTGTTTCAGTTACATTTTTCATTGCTCAGCTTTAATATACAACAGTGGAATAGGAGCATACAGGAAAAAATCATTAGGAAAAAGAGTAGTTGTAAAGAAAATGTGAATTATGTTATACACAAAAATATTTCCCCAGCATTGCCATATCTTACAAAATCAATCAGTTCCTTTTATTTAGAAGGATCATTTGGATGGTGAAAACAAAGCTGGGTGCAGGGATATTTTGCAGGACAATCCTATGTGAAAATTCCATTTTGATCTTATCAAACAAAGATTTGATGTTATTAGCCCTATCAAATCCTCTTAAATTAGTAATTTTATCATATCTGATTTTATGAGTTCCTTCAGGACATAAGTGTATCCTATTGTAAGTGTTGACATTCTGTGCTGTCTTGCTATTTTTTGATTTATGGATGCAACTGTTTATTTTTTATTGTATTTTAATTATCTGAAGTGTTTAACTTGCAGTGTTCAGAGCTGTTGCAATAATGATTTAGAACATCCATTTTTAAGAATACCTATGAAACATTATGATTTACTAACTGAAATAATCTTCATTACGCAGTCAGATCAGTGCATTTCCATTAAATGGCTGTTCAGCCTTGACTGATTGCAGTGAAGGCAAAAATATATGTGGAAGTTAACTTAGGTTTTCCTGGAGTAATTGGTAATGTGTGAGCTTTGCACCCTGGGGGACCTGGGATCAAATATTTACTAGATGACATAGTAAAGCATGTTAAGTAACTCCATTCTGGTCTCTCAGGGACATTTGTCTTTATTGGAGACATTATACTTGTTGAACTCTGCTCCTTAGAGACCTGAGGGCGTGGCAGGCCAGGCTTTGAGGGACATCAGCTGCTCTACTCCCACGTTGGGCTTGTTGGTAGACCAATACCAAACTCGTGTTGGAAATGTTGAATTAACAGTTGCTATGACAAGGGAGCTTTATTCAAATACCATTGCTTGGCCTTACACTGAAAGATAAGTGAAGCTTCTTGTCTATTTAAAAAAAAAAAAATTGAAATCCCTGCTGTGAAGCTTGATAGCACAATTTTTTTCTGACAAACTTCTGTTGGTCCCAAGTAGAGCTTTTTGCTTTCATGGGAAGATAATTTTAGTGATTCACTCTTAGGAAGAAAGCCTTACACAAATGCAACACTAAAAGTTGAATGAAGGTAGCAGCACTTTGTAGGCTGCAGAAAGAGAGGAACTCCTGTGAGTCAAGGAAGAACTGCAGGATGGAAATATCGATAATTACTACTTAAAATGTTGGTTGAAACCTGTTCTTCAGGCTAATGTTGTGGTCAGATAGGACTTTTAGTGGAGACTTCAGCAGGCTTACAGAGCTACATTTGCACACACAGGAAAGGGACGATCAGAAAACATGGCTGTGGGAACTGGGAACTTGTTCAAGAATCTCATCCTGGAGTGGTTGTCACATTTATCTGTTATGTTCCAGGAACAAAAGCGCATCCTGGAGATGGGAATCACAGGACCAGAGGGACATGCCCTGAGCAGGCCCGAGGAGGTAAGAGGTTTTGCTCATCTTGTTGTTCATGAAAATACTTTTTCAGGCATGCAGTACTGCAGCTTAGCCTCTGTACATGCAAATGATAGATGGATGCATGGAGGGAGGCAACATTCTGTTTGTCCTGTGGCCACTTCCAGAATTATTCTGTTTCTTTCTGTTTCTGAACCCTCTTTCAGCTGTGCTTTGACTCTAGGGGTTGGTCGTGGCATAGCAGGCTGAGCACCAGCAATCCTGCTTTTGGGTTAGACTTCTAGGTTACTGGATTCATTAAAATGCCTTGGATTAAAACCTCCTATTAGATGCTTGTGTATGTATATTCCATGCATATATGTATGCCAACATATGAATCTATGTTTGTGTCAGCAGATACATTTGTAGTAGAACTGCAAATGGTAGAAATGCAAATATATGATAATGGAAAGATGCTGCAAGGCAGCTCAGTTTATGTGATTCTCTTGTAATAAAACTAGACATTGCAAGGATCATCTCAGGCATCTGGAAATGGTTTTCTTAATGAGAAGGAATGGATGGAGATGTGTCAGTTTCTCTTAATGTAGACAGTTCAGGCTGCTAATGGCATAATGGGGGTAGTGGGAAGTGACTGCTTTCCTTGAAGATTAAAGAGACAAGGCCCTGGGGATTTGAGGCTAAACTTGAAGAGATTGTTGTGGTTTGCAGATCTTTATATAACCTCTCCCCGAGGCAGGAGGAATAAACTTAATTGGTCACATTCTATTGAGCTGTTTATGTATTTTTTTTTTTATTTTTCTATTTAACTTCCACCTAAATTATTCTGAAATAATTGAGGCGTTTCCTTTTAATGAGAGTAAGGGCCTAAGGAAAATCTACATTTGCAATTTCCAGGAAGGAATTTTATGTTTTTCTAACCCTGCCATCTGATGGCCTCAGACTCAGTGGTGATGCACAGAGGTTCTGTGTTCCTTCCTCAGACTTCTGTGGGTGTCTTTGGGGATTTGAGAGCAAATGTTGGCATAAGAGTCCTTTGAGAACCTGAAGAGATAGTCTGATTTTACGGAAAGAAATGTTTTACAAAACTGTGGAGAAGTAAGGAGTATGGTTTTGACAGGATAAATTGTTCAGCTTTTCTGGCACAGCTTTTGGAGAGAATTTTCTGCCCTGTTGAGTCAATATTTTTAATTTCAACAGATTATTAGGCATTAAAATGTTGATATGGTGAGTCTGTCTAGGAAGAAGGTATATAACTGATGACTGGGTAAAAGAGCCCCAGAGTCACTGACAAGCAGTGCTCTTCCACCTGCAGATAGCTGCTTTGTGCCTGTGTCCCAAATGGCTCTCTGGTAGGAGATTGCATTTATGCTTACAGGGAGATGTTTCAAAGGCTCTTATGGACTATGGGCTACATTCAGTCCATGATGCTGAAGTTGCCATTTGAGTATACTTTATGTTCACTGTCCTTTTATCCTTACGTAAAGATTGCAGAGGGTAAGCTGCCAGGGAGAGCTCTGAGCTGAGTCACTGTTCCTGTGCTTTGTTCCCCTTCCAACTGCAGAGTAGAGGGAGAGGTCTGAAGACTTGGGAGGGAGGTAAGAAGGAGCCCTGTTAGCCACTTGGATGTGACCTTTCCTGAGGGGTAGGGAGCTGTATTTGCACAGATCAACTGTATCTCTTTAACAAGTACAGCTAAGTACGGTCGTTACTTCTTACAAGAAGTGCGTGAGGTTGGGTTAGCTCCTGCTTTCCAGCACTGCATATCCCACTGTGAAAAAAACTATCAGTTCCCGAAGAATTGTAGCTAAACAATGAGAAATATGGCTCAGTCCTCCAGTTCATTTTTTCTTGTCTGCTTTTTTAGTTAACTTCTTCCTCCTTTTCCCCTCAGCTTGAAGCAGAAGCAGTTTTCCGTGCCATCACCATTGCCAGTAGAATAAACTGCCCAGTGTACATCACCAAGGTGATGAGTAAGAGTGCAGCTGATATCATTGCACAAGCCAGAAAAAGAGGTAAGAGACTTCCTTTTCTGCCCTTGGATTTTGTGTTGAATAGAAGCTTGGTGGAAAAAAATGTTACTGGCAGACTGACCTGTACGCTTTGACCCCAATCACAGACACTAAATGTTTAGGACTGGGAAAACTGAGAAGAAATCCTTCTTATTTTTGCAAAGAGGATTTCTCCTCACAAACTCTAAGCACCTCATTGTCTTCAGGATTGCACTGTAACTCTTTGTTTTGGTTTCCTTTCAACTTCAACTTACTCCTTTCAACTTTCACCTTCTTATAAGACCTAGCACATCCTCTGTGTCTTTTATTTCGGGTTGTTACCTTGTGAAGGATTAATTCCAGGTTGCAGTGGCTTGGGCAGTGGATGTGCTGTACGAGGTGCCTGGTCCTCACTCTTGTCCTTGCTGCTGGAGGCTGACCCCCAGTGACATGCGTTGGGGATGTCTGTGGGTCAGCCTTGCTCATTACCCATGCAAGGATCCAGGTTAAAAAACACCCAAAAGGGACTTTTGAGCCTGAATGCAGCCCCTTTCAAAGCTGCCTTTGCTTGCTGAAACCTGTGCATCACAGAAACAGCACCTGAAGTGCTGCCATACTGGAAGACTCAGCTCTTCTTCGAAGGCAGTGAGACAAGGTGCATCTCAGCATGGGGCCAGTGGAGAGATTCACTCCTTTTTGTGTTGAAAAGCTTTGTTCTTTCACAGCTAATCTTTTTTCTGTAATCCTCACTTTCTGCCACTAACAGCACCTTATTAATAATTTCTCTTGTCTGCTGAATTGTCACTGTTTTTCCATGCGTTTTTTTTCTTTTCTTTTTGCTTTTCTTGTCTTGCTTGTTTTCTGGCTCCTCCGTTTTTCAGACTATTATATCCACAGTGCCTCTATTCTTCCACCTGCGCTTGTTTACAAAGGTGATGAGAACAAAGCTTCAGCCAAAAAAGAGCTGATTCGCACTTTTCCATCTTTTTCGCAAAGTTAGTTTTCCATTTGTTTCACTTGAGAGTGAAGAAGACAGGCAGAGGAGTCAGCTCTGTTCTGCTGGTTGGTGTATGAGCAATGTGGGGAAGCCAAGAAGCTAAATATTATCTTGATATTTATGTTCCTGGAGACTTGGAGTTTGCTAGTGTGACCATATGCTGCTATCTGCTGGTGCCATGCCCAACCTGAGAGTGGTAGAAAGGCATCTGTCAGCTGGAGCCCATCCTCCACCTAAATTCACTATGAAGCACAGCAACGGAGAGAACATGGCTGTGATTAAAATAGTACAAATTAAAACCAGGTCTGAACTGTCTCCTTCTGGATTAGAAAAAGAGCTTTGTAAATATCCTGATCAAAAGCATGTGTAGCTCAGAGAGCCTCCTGATTAATTTTTTATCATACAGACAAAGCCAAGGCTGCTTAATTTTCTGGGGGCTACGCTGACCATGTAGCAGTGTGTAAATTATACATGGCTGCATGCAGCAAGCTTTATAATGTGCTGGAAAGAGAGTGGATTGTAATCAGTTCCTGTATATCCTTGCTTTCCCCAAGGTCCCCTTGTTTTTGGAGAGCCGATCACTGCCAGCTTGGGGACAGATGGGACGCATTACTGGAGCAAAAACTGGGCCAAGGCCGCAGCTTTTGTGACCTCACCTCCTCTGAGCCCTGATCCTACCACTCCAGATCACTTAAATTCGCTTTTGGCATGGTAAGACTTTCATTTTTTAACTGGCTGGTGGCCAAGCAAGTGCAAATGCCACGTGGAATAAAGCATCTAGGGATCAGCTCAGTTTCCTTAAAACTAGTGCCATACATGACACAGCAGAGAAGGGATTGTAGAAAACGATCTGTGAACCTGTTTTGAGGCTGTTGGACTGGTGGACAGACCTGGACCCTCCGCTTTCTGGGTTGCATATTTGAGATAAGATACCTGGTTATTCAGGAATTCTTTTTCTTTCTGCTTTTTAAGTGATTCCTAGTTGTACAGCTAAATAAACAGTGTAGCATGCCTTACGTTTCTATAGATTCCAGAGTCCTCAAGCTGGAATTTAAGTGTTATGTATAGAGAATGTATGTCAGGTATGAGAAAGTGACTAGAATAGTTTACAAAGGAGAACAGTCAGGGATTCAGGTGGAAATAGGCTGGTGACTGAAGGCATTGCATGAGACAGCAGGGCTATGGATTGGCTGTCTTCAGGTTGGCAAGGAGATAATTACCACTAGGAAGGGAATGCAGTGTGGACAGTGGAGAGACAAGTGTCTTCTTCGTATAGAAGACATCAGCAACGTCTTGATGGCAACACAGACTGTAAATCCATCCCTGAAAGTGCTGCCATTTAGCCAACTGTGGGTCTTCTTTGAAGTCATAAGGAAGTTCAGCTGTAGTTCCACCAGGACAGATTGCTGGTACTGGAGTGAAGAATACAGCCACTGAAACCCTTATTTCCCATGTGGTGGCACTTGTCTCACCTGCTGCCTCTCCTTTCTGGAGATCTCTGCTTTACACAGGACAGTACAATTTTAACCCTAAATGTGGCCTATTGGTCTTCAGAAAGCACTTTGTCCTTAGATGAGTTTTCAACATGACTAATGGGCTGTATGGAGCAATGGCAGTGGGGCTGGCAATACAAAGCCTCTGTAATTGTGTAACTCAGGTGTGAGCAGAGGCTTGCTTCAGGTGGAGGGAAGTTTCTCTCCTTGCACACGTTTCTGCTTGCATATTGCAGGTCAGACTGTGTGCTCCACCAAATCTAGATTTCAGCTCAGCTACTGTAATGATGCTGCATTCACTGCACTGTTAATGAATGCGCAGTCGAGCTCTGCAGTTACATGCATTTCTGGTAGGAATGTGCAGGCATTTTTTCTGCTCTGAAGGCCTTGTGGCCTGATTTTCCATTATTGAGCTTTCTGTTCTGTAAAATAAGGACAAGGGGGAAAAATGGCTTTTCTTGTCTGACTTGTCACTAACAGCACTGTAAGGAGTGAACCTCATTGTATGAGGGTAAAGCTCTTAGCAAGCATACATGTACACAGGTATCAGAATGTTTGGTCCTTTATTCTTTCAGATACAGCTATACGTTTTCAAAAAAGAGAGTCTGCAAATAATATTATGTGGGTCAAAACAGATTGGCTGAAATAGCAAGAGAATTTTTAGACCTGGAATCCAAATAATGACATTAACCCTAATATCAGAAAGACAAACGGAGGAGGCAGAGAAGTTTTCATTATCCTCCAAGCATGCAAAATGCCTTTTTTTTTCTTACAGGCTTAGAGTCCTAGATCTTAAATGACAGCAGCTTAGCCCGCTTTTGGCTTTAATACTTTAAATCTATACTATGAAACTAAAAAAAGAGCTATATATATTATCCCTCTGCCATGCATTTGTGGGGAATTTTTTGCAAGGATGATGGTAATCATAATATTTAACTTTTCTATTTCACTGTTCATGAGGAGATCCATATTTTAGTACATCCATTAAAGAATGCTCACAGTATTCTTCTTCTGCAAGTATGTGTACTGCTTATGCTGTTTATCACAGAATCTGCTGATTTTTTTTACTAAAAAGCTGGAAGTACAAAAATCCAAGGCGCGTCTCATAGGGTTTGCAGATTTGGTCCTTTTTTCATCTGTGGCCCCATGCACCTCAGGTAGCTTTCCTCTTCCGTGGTGTACTTCTGCCTTGATAGGCCCATCTCTTCTCAGCTAGTGATGTGAGATCTCAGTACTACACTGAAGACGTCACCTGCCCCGAAAACCTTGTTTACAGTGAAGAAAAACATCATGAGGTATCGGTGTGGTGTTCAAAGAGACGTTGATGTCAGCTTTTAATTCCCACCACTTCTTGAGATGTTTTCTGCGGTGATCCCTTCATCTCAGTTTTTCAGCTGGTCTTATGCTCACCCCGCACTTGACAGTGGTGTACACCTAAGCAGTAGGAGTGCAACAAGCAAGAAGAAATGGCAGACAATCTTATGTCTTTATTGCTGTGTTAGAATAAATTAATGTTTTACTGATGGATTTGGTTTAATCCTGTGGATTAATACTCATTAATACACTCCTATGGATTAATATTCATTAATATACTCATTAATAATAATTAGAAATAGCTAAAACATAGCTATTTCACCATGAAAAATATAGGTTTGGCTTCTAACAAAAAAATGAATGGCTGGATGTGAGCATGGTGAAGAACCAGCACAGAGGCCAAAGGGTCTTCTCCAACTGTCAACAATCATTAGGGCTGGCAGCCCAGAAAATTGCACTAGAGTTACTGATGTGTGACTCTTTTTTCTCCTGTACTTGGTTACATGTTAGCTTGCAGATGCCTAAAGTCATGGAGCAGAATCATTCAGATGTTTCAGAGCTGGAATTTATCAATTAAAAAAAGAATGACAGGCTGTTGAGGACATCACCCTTCTGGAGTGATAGGAGAAATTACTGTTTGTTTCTATCTGTTTGTATCCTGTAAGCTTTCCTTTAGATCCTGAAGAGCCTATTTTTTTTCCTATTTTTGCAAAATACTATATATTAATTATGCTCTTCCTCCTTATTCCCCAAAGTGGCAATGTTCCAGTTTTGATCTCTGCAACAAATTTTTCTCTAAGCTGAAAAAATATACTCAAATACAATCATTTCTTGGTAGCCCTTTTTGTGTTTCACTCCCTGCCTTTGTCTGTGTAAGACCTTTAAGTTAGGTAAATTCAAAGTACATGTCATTTGCGCTATCCCCTTTTTTTTGCTTAATGTGGTAAAAAAATATTCGTCCTTTTTTATTTTCATTGTTCTGTTTTGGAAGGCCAGTCAAGGAACATTTGTGTAAGAATTACAATGAAAGTGTTTGTGCCGGGGAGAAATGCAGGGAGACAAGTTTGATGCTCATTAGTTTGCACTGCAAAATGTACTGTTATTTCTGAACATGGTTATGAATTTATTTTGAGTGTGGCAGACATTCCATAGAAGCTTCTGATCATTTCCTTAATCTTACAATAATCCTTTGTCTGGGTTTGTGTTTGTGCCTGATCTCTGTTCATAGCAGCCCTAAACCCAAGGAGGTTGTAATCTGTAGGGACTCAGGGTGTTCCAGGGGGAAGTAAAGATGTCCAAACTGCTGTTGGCTCTTCAGTGATCTGTAGCCAACATGGAAAGGCTGCTGATATGACTTAGAGCCTGTACCTCCAGTGTGTAGACTTGAAAGGTCCCTTTGAGCTATTTTGAGACCAAGGTAACCTTGGTGACTCGTCTAAACCTTCTGTGTGTTAACTCCACAGTGGGGACCTGCAGGTGACGGGAAGTGGACATTGCCCTTATAGCACTGCCCAGAAAGCCATTGGAAAGGACAACTTCACTATGATTCCTGAAGGGGTCAATGGAATTGAGGAAAGAATGACTGTTGTCTGGGACAAGGCTGTAGTAAGTAATTACTTACTTTTGTGGGTTAAAAAGAAATTGACTGTTGACTGAATTTTGCATGGCAGGAAACTCCTCACCGGTATTTTGGTGACTTTCAAATATATTTATGAGAATTCCCAGAGAGAAAGCTACTGTGAGATGAATTGTTTGTTTCAAAAATCTTCTCTAGTTTATAAACTCAGGCCTATGTTTCACTTCTGGCAGTGCAATGTCATAGTGCTTTATTTGACCTGAGGCTTCACAGACCTCACCGTGTAATTTTTTCAGTTGTGTCAGAGTGGATGCTTCTCGTAAATGTATGTTCATATGACACGTAGAACAATTCAATGATTGTGAAGTAGACCTCACGTAAATGAAATGAATGTATTGTTTGAATTTGGGAAGTGTCTCATCGTTTTTCAGAAATTAGAACTGGATGGCAGCAGAGCCTGAGGCTAAACCATAAAATGCTTTGAAGGAGAACATTGCATGTAATTCGTACTGGCATATTTTGCTGTGGGGTGCCGGTGTATGTTAGCATTTTTTGATGGTTCCATGGATCTAATAAGTGATGATATTCTTCCTCCATTGTCCATCTTCACTCGCACACCCAGTCACACACACACACATTTTTATTACTTTACACTGCATTGCACTTGGATGTGTATTGCAAACTGCAAACTCCTGGTATTTACGATGCTCTTGTGAGCACTTCACCCAGATGGTATTTAATAACCACTGTCATCAGAGACCACTTTTGAGACTGCAAGCACAGAAGCAGCTTCAGATTTCTTCACATACAGAGAAGCAAGTAAAATGCAACCAGCCAGTGAGATTTTCATTTTGCTCCTCCTACAGTGGGAAGGAGCTGCTGCAGAGTTGCAAGATGAGGTTTACAGGTGGAGATATTCATTCCTGGACCACTGAGTAGCTTATATTTTGGGAATCTCATGATTTATCAGGCAGTAAATACATGTGTTTATTTAATATTTAAAAGTTTGGCAGTCTTATTTTTCCTTGGAACATTGCTGTTGTTAATTGCCAGGGAAGACCTCAAAATATTCTACTGAAAACTCAAAAAGCTGCAGTGTACAGCTGCTATTAAGCCATCACTGACTGTATAAAAAGTTCAATGGGTGGTGACATGTCTCCAGGCAAGAGCTTTATAATTGGAGTTGTATTGCTTTGATTTGTAGATTTGGGAATACACATAGGAGAATGGAATTAAATAGCAAGAAATGTTTCCAAAGGAATCTGAACATATTTTAGACTTGATCTTTTAGTTAGTCTTGTAATACTTATATATATTTCTCTGTTCTACATTCATTAAAATGTATAAATGGAAAATACTAGGACTAGTAAAAAAGCACACAGGCATCAGTGTGTAGGGAAAGGGATCTTAGACAGCTGAGAAACTTCACAGTATCCACTGCATCAAGATGTTGTTGGCTTTTCTTCTTTTTTTCCATTCAGCACTCTGAATACTCTATCTTATAAATGTTTTGCTCAAGTCACGTTCTTTTTAGGCCACAGGTAAGATGGACGAAAGCCAATTTGTAGCTGTCACCAGCACCAATGCTGCCAAAATCTTCAACCTGTATCCAAGAAAAGGCAGGATTGCTGTCGGATCAGATGCTGATGTTGTTATTTGGGACCCTGATAAGGTGAAGACTGTAACAGCTAAAAGCCATAAATCGGTAAGCTGAAAAAGAAAGCAAGCAACAAAAAAGAAACGGCTCTGTCACATTTCAGATGGCCTCAACTTGCACCAGGGGAGGTTTAGGTTGGATATCAGGAAAACTTCTTTACAGAAAGGGTAGTTAAGCACTGGAATAGGCTCCCCAGGGAGGTGGTTGAGTCACCATCCCTGAATGTGTTTAAAAACCGTTTGGATGTGGTGCTTGGGGACATGATTTAGCAGTGGGTTGTTAGAGTTAGGGCAGTACCGTTAGGTTGCAGTTGGACTTGGATGATCTTGAAGGTCTTTTCCAACCTGAGCAATTCTATGATTCTAAATGTTGATGAATTGCATGTGAAGAAACATGAAATACAGAGGTGTGGGGCAACTGCCTACTCCTTATCTGAAATGTGTAGTTCTGAAAATGAAGGTAATGAATCTTCCATTGGAAGCACTGGGATCAGGAAGGATTTATTTTCTCTCTGCATATACAGTTGCACTATTTTTTCATACTTGTGCTTGATCTGTGAATCAGTGTGAAGTAGCAGGTCTGCAGCTGAGGTTAATAAAGCTGTGCTCGTAAGTTTGAAACCAGCTCACTTCTTTGCTTACATGAAAAGCACCTGGTATTATGAAATGCACATTTAAATTGGCAACACCTTAATGTATTATAGGTGATGAAATATTTTGATAATACAGCTCTGATCAGGTAAACAGGGAAAGTCCTCAAAAAATAGGTGATAAAGTCCTGTTGGAAAGTAAGCAATGTATCCAGGAGAGTCGGATTGGACAGATGCCTTTAAATCATTTCATATGGAAATGCATTGCTTTTCCTTCAAACAAAGCAATTGTTTATGCCTGTTAATGGCTGTTGCTTAAAAATATGACTACAAATGTGGATTATTAGTTACTAACTGAAGGAGATCTTGTACCGAACTTCCAGTGAATGTATTGTTCATCCTCAGGCTGTTGAGTACAACATCTTTGAAGGAATGGAGTGCCATGGTGCCCCGCTAGTGGTCATAAGCCAAGGGAAGATTGTGTATGAAGATGGGAACCTGCACGTAAATAAAGGAATGGGCCGCTTCATCCCTCGCAAACCCTTCCCTGAATATCTTTACCAGCGCATCAAAATCAGGAATAAGGTAACATCAGATATTATTTAATCTCCTTCCAAGCCGTACCTTCTTGGAATCACATTAAAATTATTATTATATTGTGCTAATATGAGCCCATATCAGATGGAGTGTGATTGACTTGTTCAAAACATGACCAAAAAGCTGGCTCCTCTGCAGCTGATACAACTTAACACTGTGCTCTTCACTGAGTAGAGCAGGTAAGGGCCTGGTCGGTATAACTGCCTTATGCCCAGCTGTGCAGTCTTTTGAAGAGAGGTAGAATAGTGATACAATTTAATTCTAGATGGATGCCAGCAAAGAGATGATGATTCTCTGGGAGAAGAGCCAGAATAAAGAGAGAATTTTAAGTTGCTATTAAGATTTGCATTATGTACAGCCACACTGCAGAGAAGAAAAGCATTTAAGTCAGAGATCCTCTTTATATTTGGCATCTCTGAACTGCTGTTGGTGCATTTGTTGAACTGAGTTTTAGCAGCATTCACAGCTCAGAAGGCTTTACTCTTGTGTTTAAGAAGCTTGGGAAATGACCAAGATTAAGTCTTGACAGTAGTTTGGGTTTCTTTGGAAATTGATGCCAAATTTTGTCATTGATTGATAAAATTGCTTGAGAGAACAGGTAACAAAAACAATATTACTAAAAGATTTATTTTCTTCAACTAAGCATATGCCATTCCCCGCGAGGATAGCAGCTGTTGAAATTAAACCTACAAGCAGGTTGATAGTCTTTCAGCATTTTTATACAAATTCTGTCAAGCTATGAAATACAAAAAGTCTGCTCTTCTAAGGAAAAAAGACACTGTAAAAATAAAATGCATTTGCTTAAGAGGTTTGCAAAATACCATGCAGATGATTTTCTTTTTTTACATTATTGAGTTAGATGATGTGGGCCTTCTCTTCATATTTGCCTTTCATGGGTTTAGCACATGGGAGTGCTATATAGAGTGACAATGCTATTTTATTTAAATAGTGAAAACTACACTTCCAAAACAAATATTAAAGGGTAGTGTCTCATGCCAGACATTTGCACAAAAATAACTGGCCCAAGTAATTTGCGTCTTTCAGTGGGACTGGATTTGGGAAAGACCTTTGATTATAGATATGTTGGGAAAGGTGTGAGGAGGAACCAAGTGAAGCACTGACATTTTTACACTTCCAGCTCCCTCTGCTGCCTGTGGAGAGGAAGTGAGAGCAATCCCATATCTGTGTTTCTTTTCCCACTGTCAGATTTTATTAATTGAAAACATTTAGAAAAACCCAGTGATGGTCATATCAGCCACTATTAGCTTCTGTGGCTATATCACTGCACAACAGAAGATAGATGAACACATCACACAAGGGCCTGCAAAGCTCCAACTGGCACAGGGAAAACCTCCTGGAATAGGGATAGCAGTATAAATCCCTGCCTTTGTGGAGCCCTGGAAAGTAGATTCACTGCTGTGATCAGCAGCTGCTTCCTTCTGGGCATTAGCGTTGGCTCATCTTGCAAGATTCTTCTGAGCCTGATGTCAAATCACCAAAAACAAGGAGAAGGCATTGATTTCTGTAACAGCTAGATCAGACTCCTGTGAATAGTGTGGCCTTCCTACATGGCATTTGAATTCCCGTTAACCCATTGGGGAAATGGTTCTGAAACAATAATTATATAAGCCTTAGATTTCTAATCCTTGGGATTAAGTTTCGGTTCTGAAATCCAGTGGCTTCAAACTCTTCCTGAAAATTGGAACTGTTTTCTTAAACATACATTTCCTAGATTTCTGTCTTTGTAAGGCCAGTGAAACTGTTACAATACTCTTTTCTCATTTTCCTTATAGAACTCATAGGATAAGATACAGAGACCCCACTGTGCCCAGTGGCCTCTGTCTATCAGTAGGAGTGTCATTTGGGAGCGTTATCAGAGCATTCATTGTCTGGTTTTATTCCGCTCCTGTTCTAGGTGGGAGGACTGCAAGGAGTCTCCAGAGGAATGTATGATGGGCCTGTGTATGAAATCCCTGCTACGCCAAAATATGCAACTCCTGCACCCTCAACTAAATCCTCCCCTGCCAAAAACCAGCCCCCACCAATCAGAAACCTCCATCAGTCTAATTTTAGCTTATCAGGTAAGTCAACCCAACTCATTAGAAGTGCCTTTGAAGTCTTGAGTATGGATTATTGGTGATAAATTTCAATGACAATAATTACCTCTTTAATCCAATATGAAAAAAATGCATATATGTACATAAGAACATACATAAAGAAAGATGTTCATGTGCATTCTTTCCTTAGGAATATTTCACAGATTACCAAATATTTAAAATGTTTGTAATTTAAAATATTTCTCTGCTTGCAGTCTGTTAGTATTATTTACCTGACACCATGCAGTTAGCAGAGGTCTGTGGCGGATATGAGTGTGGCACATTGGTGGTCAATGGCACGTGGGCCTGGTGTGACTCACGTGGCTCAGACAGCTCAGATGTCCTTCTTACAGTACTGACAGAAGCTGCTAGACGTGGGAACCTCAGCTGTCCTTGCTCATGGTCTCCAAACCATGTGCAGTATCTATTAATATGCAGATTATAGTTTTTCATGTCTCTTTACTCTTGGTGCCCAAAATGTTTTCCATGGTGCACAAGAAATAGACTGGAAAATCATCCTTTGGGGTTGCTGGAAATAATTCTTGTCATTTGAAGATAATTACAAGCATGTCAAATTGCTGTCCTTCAAAAGTCTGCAGCCCAGTTGGTAAATAAGTGGCTCTTTATGATGTGATGTTGTTAGGAAAGTCACAGGATTTTCTCCCCAGTGGGAGAGATGGTAGGATTTTCATCTCTGACAAATCCTCTCTTTAGAAATTAAAACTTCTAGAAGAGAGCCTAAGGAGAGCAAGTATTTTAAAAACCCTTCTGGTGAGTTGGAATGTATTTTTCCCTGTACACTTGGGCCCACGGTGAGCATACAGAAATATGTAAGTCTATATAAAGCAAAAAAAAAAAAAAAAGCTTAAAAGTTTGACCTGTAACTGTAATAAATAATAAGGTGGATTTTAAGAAGCATGTGAAGCTGTGGCTTCTGAGTCTGCTGCTGGATCTGTGTATTACCATGGCACCTGGTGGTGCAAGTTTGATCCCAGTCATGCACCTCACTTGTGCCTGAACCAGAGACTACAATAGCATTTAAAATGATCTGACACTATTACAGTAGTCTTATTTTACCTTTAAGAAGCTGAGTGAGTTCACACAATATTTAGTCTATCAGAAAGCTTGCTGTCACAAACTTAACCTTCCAACATTCTAAAATGCAGTTTGCAGTGGGAATGAGTTTACACTGGATCAATGCTCCTTTTCATGTGCATTTATGATCGCTATCATCAGATTTACTGTGCTGTTAACCCATGGACCCTGCGGGGACGGGTATTTTAAATGAATGAGGCAGGTTTGAAAAAGACATTCTGCACATTCATGATTTTCTTTCCTAATAAAAGAGCAGTCTGTCAGGGTCTGATCTCATGAAGGGAATCCAGAGCCTGGACTCTTTCCCAGATCAGTGGAAGACGATTTCCCATGTAGGACGAGCATCTATGATCAGTCTGATCCCAAACATTTAAGCCTGCATTTCTTATTGAAGATGACTGGAGCTGGGCACAGGAATGTGCCTTGGAAGGTCTCTTCAGTACTTCAGGCAGGGCCTGGCTCAGGAGAAACCGGCTGATGGTGATCGATACATTGAAGTCGATATGTTGGAAGGAAGGGAAGCCATCCAGAGGGACCTGGACAGGCTGGACAAGTGGGCCCACAAGAACCTAATGAGGTTCAACAAGGCCAAGTGCAGGGTGCTGCACTTGGGCCAGGGCAATCCCAGGTATTTATACAAACTGGGGGAAGAAGTACTTGAAAGCAGCCCTGTGGAGAGGGACTTGGGGGTCCTGGTGGACGAGAAGCTGGACATGAGCCAGCAGTGTGCGCTGGTGGCCCGCAGGGCCAACTATGTTCTGGGCTGCATTAAAAGAGGAGTGGTCAGCAGGGAGAGGGAGGTGGTGGTCCCCCTCTACTCAGCTCTTGTGAGGCCCCATCTGGAGTACTGTGTCCAGGCCTGGGGCCCCCAGCACAAGAAGGATGTGGAGCTCTTGGAAAGAGTGCAGAGGAGGGCGACCAAGATGATCAGAGGGCTGGAGCACCTCTCCTATGAGGAAAGGTTGAGGGAACTGGGCTTGTTTAGTTTGGAGAAGAGAAGGCTCTGGGGAGACCTCATTGTGGCCTTCCAATACTTGAAGGGAGCGTATAAACAGGAGGGGGATCGATTGTTTGTGAGGGTGGATAGCGATAGGACAAGGGGGAATGGTTTTAAGCTGAGACAGGGGAGATTTAGGTTACATATTAGAAGGAAGTTTTTCACACAGAGGGTGGTGATGCACTGGAAGAGGTTGCCCAACGAGGCTGTGGATGCCCCGTCCCTGGAGGCATTCAAGGCCAGACTGGACGTGGCTCTGGGCAGCCTGGTCTAGTGGTTGGCGACCCTGCACTTAGGAGGGGGGTTGAGACTCGATGATCTTTGAGGTCCTTTTCAATGCAGGCCATTCTATGATTCTGTGATTCTATGATGTGAGGTAAAAACATCAGGTAAAACATCACCGCTGATGATTTGATTTTTCCCTTTTCATAGCCTTGTTTGCTGTGTTCCTCTTGTTGCAGGAGCTCAGATAGATGACAACAACCCCCGCCGCACTGGACATCGCATCGTGGCACCTCCTGGTGGTCGTTCTAATATTACCAGTCTTGGCTGAAAAGTGATGATGGACAGAAACACGAGGAGGAAGGATCATGGGAATAATGTACATTCCCTTCAATATCTGTGTTACTGAACCCACAGTTTTACTTGGTACTAATGGAAATAAAAAACGAAATGTCTTTTTTTTTTTTTTTTTTAATTTGTATAGAAAGAGGTGATAATAGTGTGGTGTGTTTGCTTGGAACTACTTGCCTCACAATTGTGCTTTCATGCCATAGTCACCTTAAAGCATGGTGCTTCCATTGCCCCTTTAGTGACCACAGGTTTTAGCTTTGTCTCGTAACTGAATGATGGTTCCTTTGCACCCTTTTGCTGTATTAGAATAGTTATTGCATGTTACTGAGTTATTTATGCAAGTTGCAGTCTGTGAGTGAGTCCCTATAGAACACGTTGCCAACAATTGACTAGACGCAATGCCAAGATTAATGTCTGTATTTGATAACCACCGCTAAAAACACTTATGAAGGAAGAAAATGGCCATCTTGAAAGTATGCAGTAGAGTAGTATAGGCAGCTTCTGTTTTATCTTTAATTTATTACAAACCCAAGAAGCACTTCTCTTGGACACAGAAAATCATCAGGACAAACAAAGACAAATGGTCTCTGTAGCACCTGTCTGTACCCGCTCAGTATGTTCCAAGTCTGTGTCTTCATCGTTTCCATTTTAGACAGCGCCATACTTTGTACAAACCAATGCCATTGCCACCCCTGCAGGGAATTCTCCACCTGGGCAGTAGTGCTCTCCTTCTGCATGAGTTTTTTGGTACTTACAGATAATTCAAGTTGCCGTCGGATTTTTAAAGTTTTTTGTACAAAGTTTTTCCTTTGTAATCACATGCATTTTTACTTACTCTACCGTATCAAGATCTACTAGTCGTGGTTCAATTTCTGAATTCAAAGCTTGTGAAATAAAGGAAATTAATTGATGGGTAAGCGTCTTCCTCTGCTTTCCAGTGCTGTTGCTCAATGACTGAAAATGTAGGGTGGAGAAACTCAGGAGAAATTGTCTTTTAGGTTGGCATCATGTGAAAGAAGGAAACTCCTTAGATCACAAGGGACGTTTAAGTATAAATTTCTGCATATGCATACCATAGTATGTCATAATGTGTCTTAATTAAATAGAATTCACTGTAAAAAACTATACATAACCATTTAGCTTGCAGCTGTCTCAGTTTTGGCCAAGTGAGACTTAAACTAGCTTTCTCCCAAGATCTTAAGTAGTTGATTGCCATCATCTTCATCTGTAGTAGAAAACCAGTAAGAAATGCTCCAGTTTGACCTAAGCCGTATTTGGCTTGGCATTGGTTTTCTGATCTGAGCTTGGGCAGGGCTTAGGCATGCCATGAACAAGACGTGATACAGAAAAGGTGAGAAAACTTTGACTTACACTACCCCTTGCTATGAGAGTTACAGAAATGCTTTCTCCCTGTTCTTCTGGTTCTCTGTAGAAGAAACGTTTTCTATCACTTTTTACTTGTCTGATGGTGTTGCAGATGTGGGAAGTGTCAGCGACAGAGGAGGGTGGGTGCTATGAAAGTGAGCAGGTTGGCAAAGCACCTCCAATTGGCCTTGTGCCACTTTGCCCTTTCCTACACTACCAAGCTGCAATAGGAAAAGTACTGCAGGAGCACAGTGGAATCAATTTATCTAGTTGTGATACTTGACCACTTAGTGCCGGTACATCCTTTCCATGCAGCAATAAGCTGCTGGCACAGGGTGTGTGGTGCATGTCAGGTGCATGTGGGACACAAAAGTTTTGGAGTGTAGCCTACCTGAAGCCTGTCATCTTATTCTGAAGCCAGCATGTTATCACTCCAGCATTACCAGGGAAGAAATCACTACCCTACAAAACTTTATTTCTGTCAGCTTGGTCTGAAGCCTGGCATCAGGGCTGGTCTGAATAGCCAGCTATCCTTTTTGCTTTGGCTTTAATCTGAACCTGTGAAGAAACACCACAGTTCAGCCTAAAGTGATCTGAATTGATGCTGTTTCCAAAATAAAAGAAAAATTAAGCCTTTCTTCAGCAGCAAATACAAATATAGTGTTTGTAAAAAATATTTTACTCTCCACCCCAAGGATTCAAATTCATGTTTCCTATTGCTTGTTTACTTGGTTGTCCATATATTTTATACAAAATAAAGTGATGTCACCAGAGAAGCGCAAAGATAAACCGCTCTGGAATAACCTCCAGCCTAGCAGGTGAGCCATCTTGTCTAGCAATCCTGAAACACAAGTCTCCACCTCCGCTGTCTTCTTTCATCCAGTTTGCTCTAAGCATTGACAGTGCCAGCAGCAGATCTGGTAGTCTATCCCTGAAAATAGGAGGAAAACCAGCTTATGAAACTGTTGTCTGATAGTGTTAAATTTTGGAACCACTGGTTACAATTTCCTTAGTGATTTTGTTCTGTGTGTGTTTGTGCCTGCAGCAATGGTTGCTCAGCTCCCAGCAAAAGTATTCAATCTACAAGGCTTTTCTTGTTTGAGGTGATACAAGGAACTGCTGTGTAACTAGTACTGACAGATTCCACTTTTCTATGTGCAAAACATAGTCCTAAACCAAAGAACCCTGTGTGTTTAAGGGTCAAACTCCACTGTTGTTAACATGCATTTATTTCTTGTTAACGTATCTGTGAATAAATGTACCGATGGGTGTTTGAGGCACTTCATGGATCAGTGGTTCTATGTGAACAACACTGTGCTTGGTAGGCCAGTGTAATTCTGGGATTTCTCTGAGGAGAAATGTGCTAGCTTTCCCCCGTGTTCAGAAGGTCCCACAGCCTGGCCATGCTCCTGTGCTGCTGCTTAGGGACAGCCTGCATTGGGACCGTGCAGTGCCTGGGTCTCTCCTCCCTGGACAAGCACTGCTTCCTGGATGTAATTTAAAGATGTCTTCTTTATTTCTGAGCACAGGGAACTTTTTGCATGGTCCCCAGCATGGTGAGGTGGCGGATGCCTTACTCAGTTACTGCAATACGCCATCAGAGAGCTAGCTACACGTGGCATTCTCCTGGGGGTCTTAAGCAAGGTAAGTAGTGCTTCTTTTACCACCCCAAAGCCTATTTCACAGCAATGCCCCATCCCATACTCTGCTAACCTATCCTTGAAAAAAAAAAAACTGTAAAAAGTAGAAATGTATTTATTTCTGATCCTAAATACATTTGCAGAACAGAAACCTATACTGGTATTTGCTCTCTTGTAGAAGCACGGAGCTTGGTGATGCTCTGTCTCTGAGCATGTGGGTGGGAGCAGTTATGTCCTTGCTTTATTCTTGTAGTTTGAAGTTGCTTTCATGCTCTGTGAATTGTCAAACTGCTAAAAAAATGTAGCAGGGCTGTAACTTGTCTTAAAACTGTGAATGAGGCTGAGCTGTTTTAATAGCTGTTAGCATTGATGTTAGGGAGAAAAAAGGCATGCTTTTTCCTTAAATTTTTTTGCAGCATTCTTGTGTGTATCTATCCATAAAGCATGATCAAAGCTTCTTATGAGCCTTTTCTCTAGAAACTAAAAGAGCTGTACAGTACAAGGCAGGTGTTTTGAGCTGTATCTCCATTTCCCCATCTGACATCCACTATGCTGGAGACTGCTCTCAGCTGGCAGAACTGCTCAGCCATCTCCCATGGACTCTCCAGGCACAATCCCTGGCTCTCAAGCTATTTCTAACTGCTCCTTAAAACACAGGAAAGATACAAACTGGAGAAAAAGCACTTAAAAACTCAATAACAGATCAGTAGGAAGGTACACAAGACTCATGTTGAGACTCACGTAGCTGGAGGTCAGCTAGTCCAGCCTATTCCAAGCAGGGCTAACTTAGGACCTTGTCCAGCTGAGTGCTGAAACTTTTCAATGGATATAAGAGAATCACAGAGTTGAAGGGGTTGGAGGGACCTTTGGAGATCATCAAGTCTAACCCCCTGCTAAAGCAGTTCTGTACAGTAGGCCACACAGGAAAGCGTCCAGGTCGGTTTTGAGTATCTCCAGAAAAGGAGATTCCACAAGCTCTCTGGGCAGCCTGGTTCAGTGCTGTCACCCTCGAAGTAAGGAAGTTTTTCTGCATCCTCTTTTGAATAACTTGTTGATGGCAAATACTTCTTTTCTCCTGACCAGAGATTGGACCTTCTGTGCTGAGACTTGTGGCTGTTGGAGTAAGTTCTGCCTGTTTGGCTGCTGATAAAGTATTTCATAGCATCAGGATAAATCTGTCTCAGTATTATTCTGTGTTGTCTTGGAAGTAAAGAAGGAGCCAGATGGATTTAAACTGAACTAAGGGGCAGCAGTAAAAAAAATCCTTCTGATGGGAGGGAGATGTTTAGTCTGGAGGAGGCTCAGAGAAGACCTTATTCTCTACAGTTGTCCGAAAGGAGGTTGTAGAGAAGTGGAGTTGGCCTTTTTTCCCAGGTAACTAGTGATAGGTCGAGGTAATGACTTTAAGCTGCACCAGGAGGGGTTCAGATTGGATGTTAGGAAAAATTTATTCTCTGACAGAGCAGTGAGGCATTGGAACAGGCTGCCCAGGGAGGTGATGGAATCACCATCCATGGAGGTGTCCAAAAAACATGTAGATATAGCACCAAGGAACATAGTTTAGTGTGGTAGTGATGGGCTGATGGTTGGACTAGATGATCTTAATGCTCTTTTCCAACTTTTATGATTCTATGATCTTCAGCATCTAGAGACAGCTCTAGACTGTTAACAATGGTTAAAGCTGAAAAATATAATGCAGAGTGCTCATATGAACTGTTGTGAACTCAACTTGGTGTTTGCTGCACTTGCTTCTTAGCCAAATGGAATTCTCTATCACAAACTGTGAGACCTGTGTGGAGCCAGGAGTTGGACTTGATCCTTACGGGTCCCTTCCAACTTGGGATATTCTGTGATTCTGTGATACTCTTTCTTGTTCAAGACCTGCATCGCTTACCGAAAACTATGGTGAGTGCCATGCCATGCATGAAATCTGTACAGGACTTTTATCAAGACAAGGAATCCATGGTGTAATGCAAAATGACTGAAGTTAGTAACAGGGACAGGAGTAGGTCTTGGTTTTTTTTTTCGTGAAGCAAAGGTGACTTGGTGAGAGAACGGGAGAAAGGGCTGTTTGCAGAAAGCTGAGCCCAGAGAGAGGAGAGCAGAGAGGTGGCAGAGGCGCAGCCCTGGCTGGCCGGGTCTGACAGGCAGGGCTGTGAGAGGAGGTGGGGTGGGGACTCTCCTGGGCAAGCTACCGCCCTCCAACAGCAAGAGGAAGAAACCTCACTGCCTGCCCAGGAGAGGGCACTGCTGCCCTGCTTTTGGAATAAGACAGAGAAAAAGCCAGCAAGCCGTCCCTAGTGAAATGAATGACACGGTGCATCTGGGTAGACGGCTGCATTCTGCCTGTGACTAGAGCCTCTGCTGCACTGCATGGTTTAAAATGGTATCTTCACAACATAATCAACTCTGTTATTAAAAAGCTTCCTTCTCGCTATCTGTATAGAGTGCACTGAAGAATAATGGTATTCTACAGAAGGAAATAGGCTGCATCCATTTGAAGAAAAAACACATCAAACAGGCAATTAAAATGGCCCCATCGGTAAGGTAGAGAGACCATGGAGAGTGGATGCTGAAATAGCAGAATCTAATGCTTGAAGCAGTACAGTTCTGAGAAAAAGATTTTGATAATGACTGAAGTGAAAATTAACGATGTAACAATTGTGCGTAACGTGCCCAGTAAAGTCATTTGTGTGGCGGCACTTTTATCCGAGGTAAGCTGCTTTGCTGATGTAGTATTTTACATCAAGTGCCAAAGGACAGCCCTTTAGTTAGGAAAATATATGTTAATTTTAGAAAGACAGAAAACTTTCATGTCACAAAAGCTGTAAGACTGCTTAAGTAGGGCAATTTATTACAAGATACAGGTGCTCTGTGCAGCCAGTGAGAAACAGCTGCTTTGCATAACAAGAAAAATTCCCATTCGGAGTGTAATGAGAATAACAAAGTACACTGAAAGCAGAAGAGTTTACTTAAGGAATTAGAATAGAAAGTGAAATATAAAAAAATGAAACAGTACACCAGCTTTGTCTCGGTCTTTCTAAAAAAATAATAATCTGAAATCTGAGATAAACAAAGGGAAATAGATTTACAAAAATCTTTCTACAAATTTTAAAAAGCACACCTTACCTGGGAAGCATTAAAGTATAGCAAGGGAAAGACAAATTTAATCTTTCAGTTTGCCAACAGCACGTGAGTTGTCTTTATGTAGTCTTGAAATTTCTATCTATTTCTGTTAGTCCAAAGCAGTGATCACAAATACTGAGACCAAAGCCAGCATATTTCAGGCTCAAATGACCAAATCCAGCATATTTCAGGCTCAAAAGTAACTGGTACATCAACATTACAATGACACCTTACTGCGGTGTCCTGACCTCAGCAGTCTAGGGTGGATCGGTTCTGCATTTTCCTCAGGTATATTCCTAATTTAAATCTCCCCTTCGTGTTTCCCACAGCGTCTGGAGGAGCTTAAAGAATTCTTTGTTTCCCCTTGCCCAGGCTAAGTGAGAATGTTGGGATTGATTCTCAGTCTGTAGCGAAAGAAGATTTCTCGGTTATTATTGATGTTCTTCATTGTTCCTCAGTAAACCAGCTCAGTAAGTATTTATAGCTGCTGAGATCTCCTAGAAGAATGCTTTGGTACTCTGTGTTCAGACAGCTCATATAAATACTTGGACTACCTGTTGCCTCTTTTTTTTAGCATCTTTGTGTTTTTCCTTGGTTCGGTCTCCCCTTCACGTGGCCTCTCTAACCTCTCTCTGAAAGAAATAAACGAGAGAAATAAAACAAAATTGTAGACCAGGTTTTTCAAAGGCTACCATTCTCTCTTAAACTAAACTCATTTTGAGAGCACTTGCTATATGACTATAACTTCTGCACTCGCTGGTTTCAGCTGCCTCTGTTGAGGCTGCCAAAACAAAGTTGCATAAAGATAAATGTTCCTTTGTTGTGTCCCTGTTCCCTACACGCGTATCCCTTGTTGGCTGTGGGAAAGGAGTGTGTGAAAAGAGTTGATGCCTTCGGGGAAAGGAGCCATCTCCTGAACTCAGTCCCAGGCTGAGGTCACTCAGGGGATAAATACTTTCCCCCAAAGGCCTGTGGCTCCTGAGAACTAACTGTTTGCTTTGCCTGTCAACAGCATTTTCTCTGCTCAATATATCAAGCCCCAGCGACCAGCTGGCTGGTTTGATCTGCCCGTAGTAATCAGCTGGCATCTTTCAGGTTTGTAGCCATTTCTTCTCCTCTAGTTAGCACCCCAGCATAAGCCAACTGAAACATCTATCAAGAAAATCATTGTTAGTACTGCTGCCCTCATCAACCAAAGACTGGCGCTTGCCTTTGTTCAAGAAATAAAGTGGTAGTTGAAAGCCTAAATACCACAGACCATATTTTGGTTGCTACAAGTCAACTTAGTTCCATTGGGTTCAATTGTCTGCGCTGATTTATGCTGTCTGTGACTCAGGTTTTTAAAAGCCTAATTAAAGGAAATTTGGAAGGAGTATTTCTCATTTATCTGCTTAAAATCAATGTTATTGATAAAATCTGTAACAGCACAGGCAAGCAAACTCCAATGATTTTCTTAATTTAGAAAAGGATATAGGAAAAACAATGGCCAAGTACGTGTGAGAAGTAAGTGTTAAAGAAGATTAGCTAGTGTAGGTGATATATTTTGGTTCTGATTGGCATACCTGCTTACAAAGTAGATGTTGTACTATTTTGTGTAAATAGTTTTTTCACAATGTGTTTTTTTAGCCTCCACTGTACCTGCACAGGCTGGAATTCAGTCTGAGGGGCTCTTGAATATTTTCACAAGAATCATCTTTGTCTTCTGATTCTGGAGACTTTAAAGTTGCTCTTTTAGAGTTTGTTTTTTCCCCTGAATTACCAAAGACATATGGATTAAAAAAAATAAATCACAGATATTAGAGCTGGTTTTTTGATTATTCTCAAGCAAAAAAAAAACCACCCAAAAACTAAAAGCAGAACAACAACAAAAAAACCTTTACAGTAATTTCTAATATAACAACACTTTATACATATAAATTATTATGGTAAGGAAATCGCCCCACTTTACATGGGCCTAGAATATGGTTTTTTGACTGTAAATGTTCTCAGAGTAGACATGAACTTTCAAATTTGCTGCACACTGATGTAAGTTTCTATGAGGTGCAACCATTGAAAGTGTCTCTTGAATAATGGATTAGTCTAAGCTGCTAGAAGTGCAGTAGATTCATATAAATATCTCAGGTTTCCCAGTTAAATAAGATTTTACTTTTGGATATGTGTGTAAAGTCTGATTCTTCCATTCGACCAAGAGAATGAAAGCAGGGAAATTCAGCCCTTCTCTCCTCCCAGAAACGTAGTGAACAAGGTGAACAGAGTCCTTTTTAAAGTACATGATGAAGATGTGAAAAACAATTTGAGTTTGTGCAAGGTAAAGCCTTACCTCATGATGTGATCTATCGGTTAAAGGGCAGCTCTGGAGTGGGAACAAACACATTTAGTTGTGGTTCAGCTACCAGCAAGCTGGGTGACCTTGGAAGCTCACTGTACTTTCTTCTATATCCCAATTACCTCATCTATGAGCGACATGGCACTGATGAACAAAATCTTTCCCCAAAACTCAGTTGTGTTATATTGCACCATACTGAACAGACAAAGTGGAAGTGTGTGGTTTTTTAAGACTCCTGGATTGTACTAACCTGCTGGCTTGCTCCTTTTGGACAGCTGCATCTTCACAGTGACTGGAACTCGAGCCAGTGCAGCCAACTCAGTAATGAAGTCCCACTCTGCTTCCTGCACACAAGGATAAAGCTGCAGTCAGTTAACACAGAAAGGTTTGACTCTGGGTTGTGTTACCCTACACATGGTGTGACAAAAAAATGCATGTCATTGCATAAGCATGGGAAACAATATGGTATAGCTTCCCTTTAACAGCACTTGACACAAACATGCTGAGAGCATCTGACAGAGAGCAGGAGATGTGCTGTGCAGCCTGGCTGGTCACATATACTCGGCATTTGGGCCTGACCCACCTCGTCTTGGCTGTGAACCCAAGCACACTGATGTACTAGAAAGGAGGTTGAATAGTGTAAATCTGATTAGACGGAGATGTTCAAGTAACCAAAAAAATAAGCCTGAACTTGCAACAGACGATGCAGAACTTTCAACAAGTAAGATAAATATTTTAATGCCTCCCCCATTTCCCAGGTTCTTCTTGTAGGAAATGGTTTCAAGCTGTTAACTGTCTGCATGTGTTACTGGGTCCTGAGCTCCAATGGTGGATCTCTGCACTAATTTCAGCTGGGCCAGTGAAAAGACCCTTACAACCTGTCAGTCAGCGAGTGGCAAAACAACACGTTTTGTCACTGATTCAGGTTGGTGAGTCATGTTATCCTGATTTACCTTCAGCTGATTCTCCACCTCAGTTTCTAGGTGATGCAATCCCAGCAGCTTCTGTTTCAGAGACTCCAAACGAATTTGTTGGTGCAGTTCAAACTGAGTCAGAACCTTCTTTTGCTGCAGCACCATCCTGGTAGAAGGAAATTTGAAAGTACCTACATTGTTCAGGATCACAAAATCGTAGGGGTTGGAGAAGACCTCTGGAGATCATCTAGTCCAGCCCCCTGCTAAAGCAGGTACCCTCAGTTCAAGAGAGGTAAACAATGCTGGTGAAGTGCATTCAGAAGATTTTGTAGGAAGGCTCATTAGCAGTATCAGCCCATCCAGTTTCTGCTGTGACAAACAATTTTGCTGTAGATTTTTAATTTGTTTTCCTTATTTTAACAACCTGCCTTGGGCCACCACAGTACACAAGCTCCTTTCTAAGGTTGGAATTGCAGCAGGAGTTTGGGTTGTCCATGCCTGGAGTTCAACTCTAATTTTGAAGTCTTTTTTCAAAACCATTGCATATTTTCTGCAATGAATCAGAACAGTTTTGCTATCTGCATGCCAAAGAGACAAGCTGTTAGAAGATCAGGTGTGAGGATAAGGGATTAAGAATTAGCCATTTCATTCAGAGCTCTTCAGGTTGACACTGAGCCAGAAACATGATATTTAGAAACCTGGTGTTAGGAGCATCGACAACTATATTCTTTGCTTGTTTTATTTTGCTGGTTAAAGATTAATATTAATATAGTATAATCTGAATGGCTGCAACTTTGCTGAATCTGTAATTCTTCTGTTCTCTTGCCTGGCCTACCTTGGAGCAAAACTATCAATCACTCATCACATTCCCTGGGGAAGGAGATTACACAAATTGTTTCTGACATCTAAACACAATGCAGTTTCTGTTGTAACGGTCAATGCTTACCGAAGGTTAGCTTTCAAACTTTGCTCTTTGAACTCACACTCATAACCTTCCAAGGGCAAAAGCAAATAAAAATTTCCACTGAGTATAAAAGGAGTTAGATAATGGAAATTCTGTCATTGATTTAACATCGTGAAATAATTTGGAATTTGACCCTAAAAGAAATCATAATGGCTACATGAAACCAAGTTCTGACTAACAGTTATGAGACCAACATAGATACAAAATACTTGCATTTCTAATACCCTATTTTCTAACTGCATGTAGTCCAGGCTAATTGTATTTTATTTTAAACTAATGAAATAGGTTATGGATGAAAAAATTGAAACACCTAGAAGGGAATTTACATGTCAAAATAAATGATGAGCTTGATAGTGAACATCTAACGGATATTTTCTGTAGCCCTTTCCTAGATGAATTTATTTCTGTACTAATTAAAACACAGATGAAAAACAGAAAGTGAGGAATGATCTCTTTCAATTTAGAAGTAGCAGAATGTCTAAAAATGAATTAACCACTTAATAATGTCAAAATTGCACATGCAGTGTTATTTTGGATAATAAATGAAGAGTAAAGAAATAAATCCATTATAAAATACACATTTTGCAAGTCCTGCAAATTGATACTTTTATAATATAGCTTTTTATGACAATTAACTCTTTGGATTTACAGTGCTTTTTGTGCAAAGTCTAAATTTCATAAAATCAATAATACATTAAACACGATTTTTATCTAATTAACATCTGAGGCGTTCAAGCCTAAATTTTGTGCAAATAATCTCAATCATCAAAGGCATTCAATGAAATCCTCTTGCCATTTTCAATGTTATTCATCCTTCAAAAATGTTACCTTCATTATGGTATATATTTACTCAGCAGCAAATTAATACGTATTTTTATATTTAAAGCAGGAAAGATGGAATATAATGAATTGGACAGCAGAAATTCCCATCCTACATTTACATTAAATTTCTTTAAAAATTTGGCGTATGTTTTGGCATTGCTTTTCATTCTGTCTTTTCAAACTGTCTATATATAGTTCTTCAGTCTGTAATTAACGAGCATCAAAAGTTCTATTTAATAAGAAAGTAATTCTTTGAGGCCAAAGCGCAGAAAAATTTGGCAACAGATATTTCTTTTCCATCAAAGACAAAGTATAAAATGTAAACCTCAAACATTTGTTCAGCTAGACATTGATATAGATCTGCAAAAGTCAAAACATTTAAACAGTCAGCAGTGCTTCTGCTTGCTCTTACCTTTGGTGGATTGTGGATGACACATTCAAGATGCCTTTGGTCTGTTTTTCTTTCAGTGCTTGTTCATTCTCTTCTTTCTTTCTAAGTCTGTACCTTTCACTTCTTTCTGCTGAAATAATGTTTTTGTAAAATCTTCTGCTCAAAATTACAAACTCTGCTTTGAGTTCTGGCAACCTGACAATCTATGTTTTGCGTCAGCACAAATTAATCCCTGTTCTAGGTAGTCTTTCCGAAGTCATTGCTCTTTAAGGATCTCAAGCACTTCTTACACACACTTGCTCTGCCACGGTGCACCATCAGACATTAGGTTGTGCATTGTTTAGCTGAGGTGGTAACACTGGTGAATTCCTATTCTTATCTGCTTCTCCCACTACACTAAGTGATTCACACAGAATTTGAAGGAGAAATTTTATGAAAATATTGCCAGATAAAAAGCCCTCAATTACTCTGAGGCCTGAGAATGCCTAACACTGCACTTCCCTTCATTTGAAGGTGAAGTAATTTTGGTACTTCTGCTGGTGCTCACACTCTGGGAGTAACTTGTTTATCTGCTGAGCGGGGTCTTGAGCCTTGCCTTCAAAGTCCTGCCTGGTAGCAATCTGCTGGATAGGACCCCTTTCCTCACACCCACTGTTGTGGACCACTGCATTTTTTCTAAAACAAGGAGAGAAATGGATGGGTACATAACAAATTAAGGTACTTAACATTCATCTAACCTCTTCTGAATGCTGAGAGAGGATGGCAGGCACCTCTGAGGCTGACAGCGTATTTGGTGAGGGGAACCACTCTCTCCTTGCGTAGCAATGACGCTAGGAAATCCCCTAACAGATCAGCCCCTTCTAAAAGTAAAGAAACATGTATGTCCTGCCGCCTGGCTAGGTGACAGGACTTAGCCTAGGGGTAGAGCTTCAGGCTGTCAAGAATCACAGTGCAAAATTTCAGTGCCTCTGGGGGCAATGCAACAGCTGAAAAGAGAACGGCATGGGGCCTGCATCACAATTTTGGACTTAGGTTAAAAAAGAACGTATATGTACTAGAGCATCAAGAGCTCTTACTAGACCTATTTCTCACTCTTTGTATGTGAAGTACCAACAAAGTAGAAGTACTTACTTGCTGTTACTGAAAAACTGGGCAACATTAGAGCACGCACATGTACCTTTGCAATATTTTTCATTGTACTAGTTCATTTGAGCTTTCAGTTTCAGCTTAGTTTCTCTCAGGCCACCCAAATCTCAAACATGCCTATGTTTATGACCAACATAAATACTCCCATCTTCCTTCTTGCCTGTAGGCTTACATTGCAGCAGAAATAAATTTATTTTTCTTCAGTTGAAAAGAAAATGTGCTTTTTCAGTAGCTGCTTACACACATAATTTTCTTTCTTATGGTTCACAGAATGCCAATTCATTGAAACAATATATCCACACAAACACTAGGAGAAAAAATGATATAAAGAGCAGTTGCCAGAAGGCTCTCTGTGGCTCTAGTGACCAGAATTCCAGGACTTTCAGATTATTTGGGAGACTAGTTGACAGCAATATGAAAACACCAATGAAACAAAACATTCAAGTATGTAATGACACTGGATCATCTCAGCTCACTCACATCAGAAAAGTGCTCAGCAGTGGGCTTCAGTTTCAGCCATAGAATGGCTTAGGTTGGAGGGGACCTTGAAGATCATCTAGTTCCAACCTTCCTGCCATGGAACAGTTCTTCCTAACATCTAACCTAAACCTACCCTCTTTCAGTTTAAAGCCATTTCCCTTTGTCGTATTGATATCAAACCATGTAAAAAGTTGGTTCCTCTCCTGCTTGTAAGCTCACTTCAAGTACTGGAAGGCCACAATGAGGTCTCCCCAGAGCCTTCTCTGGGGAGAAGAGCCAAGCTAAACAAGCCCAACTCCCTCAACTTTTCCTCACAGGAGAGATGCAACCAACCCAAATCAAAGGAATTTTAGACTTAATTTGTAGTCAGCTAAATCAAAGTCAAAGAGGTCTTTAGAGAGACTATGTGAGAACTTGAACAACTGGCTGCCTCACTGTCTGCCTATGTCTAAAACACAGATCATCAAAAATCCTTGCACAGATTTTGTCTCCATTACTTCAGCTTCCAATTTTAAGGCTTCAAGGTCCATAACAGGCCACTGCAAAACAGACTCATTCTCCTATAATGAGTGAGTGTGGCTAGCTATTAACAGGGGCTCACAAATCCTTCCTACCAAAGTATGTGGACAGACTAGTTCCTCTTCAGAAATCCTCTTCTTTGGTTAAATACTCAAACCTACTTAAAATTGTTAACTTCAGTTTTAGAAAACAGCTTTCATTTATCCACTCCACATGTCTCAAATACTCAGAAGCTTCTGTCATTCTACTAACTTGCTAACTTCATTTAATGCCAGCAGCCTTCATCTAGAGGAGAGGAGAGAGTTTGCAGAAGAAATCAATAATCACAGCTTGTTTTCTTTGCTGTCCTGAAGGAACTGAACAATTAGAAATAATTCCAGGAAAAAGCGCTTGTAGATCTGTGGGATCCTGGAGTTCATAAACCTCACCAGCAGTTTCACAGCCTGTGAAAGTGTCATGGTTGACAGTCAAGAAACAATGCAGTAGCTCATACTCAGGATGGGAATGGTTGGCTTTTTGCTGTATGCTCTCATGAATCTTCTCTATTTCAGAGAGAAAAACATTTTATAAAGTCATAAAAAGAATGAATATAAGAACCTCCTTCTTAAAATTGAAGGCAGTCATCTCAAAGAAACCAGACTGTCTGCCAGTGATGCTTATGTGAATGGGAACTGCAAACGCAGATCTCATCCCTTATAAGAGGAAGATCCACTTTGCAGGCTCCAGTCATACGCCCTTCTCACTCTCCCTATCAGTATTTGTTAAAAAAAAACCACAATATGTTATAGCTGTCAATATCATACGTACCTTGAAAGGATTTCAGTTGCTGAAGTTTTTTCCCTTCATAGCCTTCTGTGATTTTTCCTACTTGCTGATAGTAGTTTTCTACCAGTCTACTGATATTATTGCTGGTCCCATACACACTTTCCACAGCAGCTTCTACCAGTCTCTCCTGTATTACATATTACAAAGAAAATTCATTTGCTAAGTCAAAAACTAGGTGTTTCGATCTGCCTAAAACTGAAGACCAAATTTCATATTGTATGCGCATATAAGATTGCGCAAACTGTTCCAGAGCTTCATCACCCTCACTGTATAGAAGTTCTTCTGCATGTTTGTATGGAACTTCCTTTGTTCAAATTTTAGGCCATTGCCCCTTGTCCTATCACTACACACCACTCTGAAGAGCCTGGCCTCATCCTAATGTGCCTCACTTTCATGTAAGAAGGGACTATCCCTCTAACTGTTCAATCTTCATAGCCCACTTTGCCTGTAAACCCAACCACCAGCAAAGTAAATCTGTTTGTGTGTAAATCTAGTGCAATTTTAATTTGTGCAGAAGATCCAAATATTTGCAGTGATTTTATTTATTAATCTATGAATTAAGCTTCATTTTATTTATCTATGAATTAAGCTGTTAATGTATGCATACTATTATTTAAAATCTTTGTCAGTAGATTGTAATCTCCATTTCTTTCTCATTTTTGTGATTTTCTGTCATCAAGAATTTTCTCAGTTTTTGAATGTTCTGGGGTTTCATTTAGTAAAAACTCTTTTGACTGCTATAGTGAGTCACTACAAAATATTGTACTTTGACATAGGTGTTAAGTTTTTAAATAGTTTGCAAGTTCTCTTCAGTTTTAAAACAGGTTGTAACATTGTCCTGCTGATACTTCTAGATATAGGATAATGCTAATATGGAGTCGCCCTCCAATTTATCCAGTAGAAGTCAATTTGTTAAGAAAGCTGCTACTGAACACTTTCATACCTTGAACTCCTGTACATCATCTGAATTCTCTTTTGCAGCTTCCTGTCTGGCTTGCTGCAGCAATGTCTGCCCAATCACTTGCTCCATGTGTTGCTGAAGAAACTGAAGAGCTTCTTGGATTTCTGTTACTAATTGCTGGTGAAATTCTAAATGGGTTTGCTGCGTTTCTTCCTCAAGCTTCTCTTCCTCTTCCAGAATGTGGGACTCCTGGTAATTAGACAAAATGATAGCAAGCACTGCCATTTAAATGTATTAAAAATATAGCCAGCATCACTGTAAAAGAAAGTCCTACAGCCACTCAGAATATCACTGTTTTAATCCTTAATCTAATTTCCAGCATAATTTTATGTACAGTCAATTAACATATTTGTCTTGGCACAAAAACTATTGCTTCTGTCATCATATGTACAATAACAGCAGTATCCTGTCCCAGCAGTCATATCCAAGTGATGTATTCCCATTTTTGTATTCGTACTGTTGAACTTGGTCTTCTATGCAAAATATGAACAATCAATCTGAAATACTCTGACTACAGGAAGGGATATTTGTGGATACCTTGATAAATAGCACAGGAACGAGGCAAGCACACAGCTATGCTTCTCACACAATTTTGAGAAAAAGTAGGTATATTTGTGCTATTTTCTTAATAGCATGTAGAAACCATTGACACTCTTGGCATCTTACAGTTTCCTCGTGGCAAGTTCTGCAGCTTAGCAACATGTTCCTTCATTTTGAAAAAATCAAGTGGCTTTCAAGTAGGAATCTAGTAGCTTTGCTTGGTGTTCTCTTGTTCTTTTATTAGAAAAAAAAAGACATCAGAAACAACTGTGTGCCAGTTTTAAAACCAGTGACATTCACATCTTTTTTAGGCTGAAGAATTCTAGTCTCTTAAGCTCTTTCAACCATCCTTGCCACTATTTTCTATGCTGCTTTTCAGATCCACTTTCACTCTAAGCTCTCTTCAGCACAAAAGAGGACATGCTCACCAGCACAGCCTGTTCTTCTTTTCCCATGTGTATTACAGTCTTCCACAGACTGCATTCTACTGAGTTACAGATGTCCCTCTTATACTAATATTCTCATTTAAGACTAAATAAAATTAAATTATTCTGAGGAGTTCAACAGTCCCTATTTGAGTCCCTCTTGTAAATAAAAAATGCAAGTAGGAGAAGAACCTGCTCTGCCCACAGTCATCTATGGAAAATAATGATGTCCCTATTAATGCTGGTTATTCTGATCTCTTTATTTAGAGCTTAGACACGTTTTTGACATTTTTAAGACAGTCATAAAGTCATTAAACAGTTTTTCTTTTTTAAAAAAGACCCAAATGTCATGTTATGAAATAAATAGACTGACATAATACTCTCACATTAATTTAGCACAAGATCAAATTAAATTTAGTTAAAATAACACAATATGTCTAAAACTCTGGTTGAGTGTCTGCAAACTAACCTCTTCCTTAACTCCTTATATATCAGTTCTAGTTTTGGAGGTTGTTCTTAACATTTGTTTTCTCTCTGACTTTTCCCAGTTTCACACATAGACTCTACTTCTTAGGCAGCAAGGATATTATATGCACATACTTAGGCATTTCCTTGTGAGATTGGGTTTAGCTGGCCTTGGAAAGAGGCTGTGATGGATACAGTCTAAAAGAGCAGTAGTACCTGGGGACATTTCATTTTAGTTAGGGGACACAGTGATTGCACCCATTCTTCTCCCTGTGGGAGCTAAGTCAGACGGAACAGTGGAAAGAAGGTAAATGTAGAAATAAGAGGAATGATGTCATATGCATTTGTATTTCACTATATTTTAGTTCTTAAGGTTAACGATATTTTGAGATTTTCACACTTAACAGGGACAGAATTTCCTCATTCCTCTCCCAAGTGGAGAATTAGGGTTCATGTCAAGCCAATTAGAATTAGAGGCATGTACAACATTCTTACTCCATGGCATGGAGCACAGAGATACAAAGTATTGGATGGGTTGAACCCAGACTGGCAGCAGCACTGAGCTGAGCAGGGGCTAATAGTGAGGCCTGCTGGGAAGGGTCCTCCAATGTTGACATCAACAATGCAGTGTTGTTCTAGTTAAGTATCCAGTGTAGGTGAGTAAATAACCAACAAGATCTAGTATTAATCAGAAAGATTAACCCCTAAAACACAGTGACAAACATACATGAAAGTGACCTGTGGGAATATAAAGTATAATAATCCTTTAAACTTTCTCCTGTCATCTTGACCTACAGGAATCAGATTATCTGGAAGGATGTCAGGGGAATGGATATTAAGTATCTTATGGACAGAAGAGAAAGAGAAGAATGAAAAATGACAACAGTACAGAAAAACTTGCTAGGTCTGTTAAAGGAAATAGATAATTTCTTCTGACATTCAAGTAAGAAATTTTCAAGCATATTATGATCTCTAGAAGAATTAGTAGGAATTTCTCTTATCATAAAGCAGTAACTTTTGTAGAGTCCATTATACACTTTGCATGAAGTATTAGGGAATTTTAAATGTCTGCCCAAACTAAAAAGGAATACTTAAGTACCTCCTATGTCAAGAGGGGTGCATTTTTGACAGGATTTTTCTCTCTATTTGGAACATGAATGTTTTTATATTTGAGAACTGTGGCTACTTCTAATGCCAGACATCACAGCATTTAAGAACTCTAAACAAAACTCTCCAGGATGCTGTACCTACCACTGCCTTCTGTAGCTGCCACTGATCTTCATCTTGACAAGTTGAGGAGCCCTTCTGCAGGATATGTTGCTCTCTCAGCTCCTGGAGCAAGCTCTTCTTTCTGGACATCCTCATTCGTGTCAAAGCTGCCATTCCGATGCTTCGAAGAGCTAACCTTCTCCGCACTGAACACAGCAGGAGCCGCTGTTTTTGCAATATGTAGTTAACAGACCTGCAAAAACAGACCATTAAAAATCACCCAGCTAAGCTGCTTGCTGATTTTGTACAGCTGTGATCAGGAAAGTCATTGCTCAAAGATGACAGTTACTGTTCGCTCCCACAAAGCATGCCTTAGAATGTTTCTCAGGTGTAGAGAATGGATATTGCTATGATAAACTTCTGTCATGCTGAAATTAAATTCTAATAAAAATAGGAAGAAAAAAGATAAACAATCAACTATAATTACTCTTTTTTTCATAGGAGACTTGAAATAAGATGAAAAGAGAATGTAATCAGAACTGCATGAAAGCTATTTCAAGCTGAAGAAAATGCAGGAGGGCATGCCTTGGATTAGCCAGGAGGCACACTGAAGTGATGCTGAAGAAGCAAGCGTTGAAGACAGGGCTGGAGCAAGTGAACACACTTTCAAGAAGATTCTGAACAAAGTGAGTGAAATCTGTTTTGAGTACATTTGGGATGATATTCTTCAGGTTGGGTTTGTGTCTGTATCTAACCTGTGTACCTCTAAAGCACTGTGAGATGTCTGGATATCGAATTGTGGGAAATGTCAAAGTCAGAGAACATGAAAAAAGAAGGCTGAATTGAAAAATACAGCCAAAATAGAGGAGTGTGGTGGCAGTAATACTAATATTCCAGATAGCGATGTCTTTAAATGCATTGACCTATGGTAATGTGGATACCATGGTGAATGAAGTCATTAGACATCTTAATCAAAACAGGGCAGATAACGAAGGATTTCTTTTGAGATGCGTGTCTCTTAAAGAGACATTTAACTGAACAAAGATGAGATAGAACTGGAAGTTTCATTAGTGAATACAGAGAGGGAATGCAAGAGAAGAGTCACTTCTGTGGTATTCTAATAGAAGAAAGCAAAGATAGAGCTGAATGATGCTGGACTGAAGATTTTATGTTGAAGGATATTCAATTTCAATGTGACATAGAGAGCAAAGTGAAGCTAGTTAAAGATTAGGAATTACTCACAAACATAGGAATAGATACTTAGAATGCATATCAACTGACAAATCAAAGAAGACTTTAGACTTACGAAGAGTCATGATGTCTGTGGTCTTTGTTCTTTTTAAAAAAATTTTACTACTCAAGATTAAAACCTACAGTAACTGTCTGTTTGAGGATGCTTAGAATCCCTCAACACTGCTTTCTGCAACATCATATATATGGGTGTTTATCTGCGTTTGTGGCACTGCAGATTTACTGCACTGCTTACTGATAAAATCGTACTTACTCATCACTGAGGCAGCCTAGTCTGCTCATGACGCCTTGCATTATCTTCTCTTGTTTCTCACACAGGTGCTTTTGCATCACAGAAGAGAGAGCATATTCATTTATCCACAGCTAAAAGTAGGGGGGAAAAAATCAAAATCACAATCTTAAGATACCCAAATTTCCATCATTTTGATCACTATATGACAAACCAGGGGTTTATTTTATTTTTATTTTTGTTAAAAATAGTATCCCCTCTTTCTCTGGCTCCTACAGATTTTCCCATTTCAGCAATAGAAGACAAATGAAAAAAGAACAATGTGGCACAAAATTTTGCATCAGCTCTTATCATCAAGTTGCAGTGGGCTTTCTGTTTGGTTTTTTTTTCACTAGTAGAGATGTAGTTTTTACTTTAACCTAATAAAATAATCATCCTCCACCACACTTTTGTGTATAGTACGCAGTGAAAATAGAAATGGAGATTTTGTGATTAGCTTTTTTTACTTTAAGTTTACAGCTCCTTCAAGGCAATATTTAGATCAAAGAATCTTGAAATGTTTTGATGGACTTTTCATTAGACTAAACTTCTGGAGATATAGACTGTATTGCCAGAATTTAATGAATAATAGGCCATAAAATGAAATGACTGTAAGGCCCAAACACCATTACTTTGAGATGAAGAGTACATTTCAGGCTACACTGGCAGCTGAGTGTAAGCAGGTTACTTGCAGACATATGCAGAGCCCTAAATTAAATATAATACTCAAGCTCTCTGACAGCTTCACTTCATGTCCTAGCCTCACTCACAACATGAGGGAGTAAATTTTATATTATTGTAGACAGCAAGATTTCACCAGATCAATACATGTAGCAAAACACTAGGTGTGCAGCCCCTCTTAGTGCAAGGAATTAGGAGTGGTCTTGGGCCTTCATATTGGATTAGATAGTCTTTTCCTTGGGAAGCAGCAATCTGTGCAGGAGAAGGTTTATCTGTGAACACTGAATTAACTCCCCAGGGAAGTGCAGAACATCAGAAACCGCATAATCTCTGGCTTTAAAAGAAAAAGTGTATTTCTTTCTTTCTTGGATAGTGCATTCTCTGCGCCATACTCAGCAGTTCATACAACTGAGCCCCCTCCATGCAGAAAAACTTACCAGAGCACATTCTCCTGTGCAAGATGCCTGGGAAAGATGGGCTGGCAGTCTGTGTTACAGATGGAAATAGCATGAGAGATGCAGCACAGCAGTGCAGAGTGCTCCTGGTTGCTCTCACAAGGAGCTGCAAGATGTGCCCGGGCAGTCAGACCTCAACTGATTTGAGCCTGGGTCATTCCTAAAATCAAAGAGCCCATTCGAGCTCTGACTGCATACTGCAAACGACAAATTAAGGTCTACCATGTCTCCAGGTATCATCATATTTTATATAATCAGATATAAAATATTTCCTCAAAATAATAGCTGTATTAGTGTTTCCCTTTAGCAGCTCTGTGGATATATCTTCCTAGTGCTTCACACCTCTCTGCACATGTCCATTAAAAGTTTTGGTTAACCAACCTGAGTCATTGCACTGTGCGTTTTATTGTCTCTTTCAGCAGTTAAAAGGGCTGAAAAAGACTTCTTAACTTTCTGCAGGAGTGTACTCTATAAGAGACTGCCTATGGCTCAGATGTGGCTTCCCATTGTTTTTGGAGACTTGCTTACTCTTCCAGAAGTTGTTCTTTAGGGCCTGCTCTCTAACAGCGTGCAGATGTGGGTCCCCAAGTTACAGAAGACAGGAGAAGTTTTCTGGATTTGTAGATGATACGATATTGCAGTACAGAAACAAAAACGTAACACCTCTGCTGCTGCTGGTATATCTTATCCAAAAAGGCACTCAGAATGATAACAAAGACAGGGACTGTAGTAGGAATTGCAAAAGAAATAGGATAGTTCTGCAATGGAGAACGTAGACTTTCTTATAAAGGAATACTAAATCAGTGTTCTGCTTCTAAAAGGTCATAAGGAAGATGTTGGCCGTGAGCCAGCAGTGTGCCCTATATCTACTGGGCAAGAGTCAAGCAGATGAGGCTGGACTACCTTCAGCGGTGTCCAGTGACAGGACAAAGGACTAAGGGCACAAACTGGAACACAGGAAGGGCCATCTGAACATGAGAAAGAACTTATTTACTGTGAAGGTGACAGTGCACACGTTGCTCAGAGAGGTGGTGGAGTCTCCTTCTCTGGAAGTATTGAAAACCCACGTGGACACCTACCTGTGTGAGCTACTGTAGGGAACCTGCTTTAGCAGGGGTTTGGACTAGATGATCCCCAGAGGTCCATTCCAACCCCCACAATTCTGTGATTCTGTGACTAATCAGGAGCAGGAAAAGAACAGTGTATGTTTTATTGGAAGTAGCACGTCAGCTGCTCAATGGGATAGACCTGGAGAGCTGGGTATTTTCTATCCCCAAAACAGTAAAAAAATTCACACATGCAGGCACACGTGCTACACTAAAGATCCCCTGGGAATCTTAATTTGAGGCTGCTGGCTTCTGACTTAAAAATAGCAGAACTGAGACAACTATTTCATCAAGCAAGAAGAAAAGGTGATTTGATGCACTGCACTGCTCTTCCAGTGCCAGGACAACTTACCAGCAGCCTTTCAAAGCTTTCTTTATCTTTACGTCGCTTTGAGACCCAACACCATTAGACAGGATTCCTGTACCTGTACCACAGTTTCTCCTCCACACCTCTATGTCTTGGTGTTGTCAGCACTGAGTGGAGAATCAAAATGGCCCCTAGAAAGTCCATCTGGGCTGACTGTAGCACAAGGCAGCTCTCAGCTCTCCCTGACCTGGCATCCCACAACACTTTCTTTCCCATCCCAACAATTGTCCACTAGAATATGATTCCAAAATACTGTTAAAGAATGACAGATTAATAAAGACTGGAGAAAATGACCGTGCTGCACAGTCAGTGGATGGAAAACAGCTGGGCTCTCTGATTCCTAAGCTTCATTTAACCAGTAAAACCAAGGACAAAATCATGTTAAATAGGGAAGTAAAGCTCCGTGGAATGTTTGGTTATTTGAAAAGATGAACCATTCCTATCACTATGAAATAAATTAGTATCTGAAAAACAAAGAGAAAGCAATAAAAAAGCACCCCGTGTCAAAGCTGATAAGCAGCTACTGATTGGCCTCTGTAGGTGCCAAGCAATGATGTGGGAATGGATGGAGAACTCCTCACCCCATTTTGTCTGTAAGTTTCTCAGTGTTTTGTCTCCTGGCAACAAGGCCATTATAAAACCTTCTGGAGCAGAGCTAACATTAAGCATTACTCTTTGGCAATAAATACGTGGAATATGCCTTTGGTAGGTAATGAAACCCATCAAATACTTTGAGTTAGATCTCAGATACAACAGTAAATTAGATCCAAGTAAGCTCACTTTCTTGTGCAGGTCTCTGACATTTTTAGCACAGATTGTTCAGGAAATCGAAGGAAAGCAATTTCTTTCTAACAGCCTGTAGATGGTGTGTGATGCACGCTGAATGCCAAGCAAGTACCTACCCTATTGCAGCAGCCTGCTCTGAGTAACAGATGGCAGTGCTCTTCCAGGGAAATCACGAGGCAGGAGATATGTGGGAAAATGTTCACGATTTATTTTCGTTAGTCAATTATTTCTATTTGCCTAGCTCATATTCTCAAGCTTATAAGGCAAAAGTTAAATAAGAAACTGAATTTTTCTTTTCAAGCATAAAAGAGATTCTGTTTTCCCAAAGGTCATCAGATTCCAGATATGTATAAATGTATAAAGATAATCTCAAAACAAATGTAGTTCAGGTAAATGGGAAAAATGTCTTTTTGAGCCACCTTGGAAAGCTTAAATAACCTGGTGAAAACCCTTCTGGTGCTAGGCTTCCTAAGTCCATAAAGACTATGCAATTCTTTACTGTAGTACATTTGTCAAAAGGCAAATGAGACATATTGCTTGCTGGAAAATACCTGATACATTATAATGGCCTGTCAATATAAATGTTGATTTATGGATCTTCAGTCATCAGCAATGCAACATCTGTGGAATCTCCCAAATGTCATAATCACCTGTCACAAATGTCTGATCTCTCCTTTTATAAAGGTGGAAACCAAGTGCTTTTTTCCGTAGGATACGGGTGTCAACTCACTGTTTAAATGCACGTGTCGCTGTGTTCATACTAGGAAAGAGTCAAAAAATGCATTTTGCATTTAAATGTTAATTGTGTGACACACTAGCTTATACAGGAAAATATGTCAGCCTAGCCTTGATGGAGTAGCTGTTTCCCTACACACTCTCTTTAGAGATACAACAGTCTTTCTTCCAGTTTAGTTCAATCTACTTCTAAAAAAAACACATGTGTAAGTGAAAAAAAACTTCTTACTTAAACTCTTCTTGAAGAATCACACATTTTCCCAGTAGGAGAACTCTTCTAGAAATTCATCACACAGAATCACTTATCCATAGGAAAGCCCTATCTGTTGATCACATAATTTTTATGTTGAAGAATGCCCAGCTACATTGCTGGTGACCCAGAGACCAATGTGAATGCTATGTCCTTATTTAGGTGAATTCCTTTATAGCTCAGTAATTACTGTTAATGATGTCAGTAAATTCTTTTTTTTTTTTGCCTTGCTAGGAAGCCATCTGCTTTATATTATGAATGCTACAGTACACTGAAAATATGGAAAGTCAACTTTTAAATCTAAATATCCTATCCTTGGCTATTGCTGGAACATTTGAATTCGAATATAATAAATTAATCATACAAAGCTGTCCCAGAAATTATTTTCCATCACCTGGCTGCTGGAAATGAACTAATCCTTTTAATCTCTCGAGAAACAATCCTAGGGCATTAGTTCCTCCACTCAGTCTTCGTACATACTGTGTCCAATGATAGTACTGGAGGAATGCATACAGAGTCTTTGGAATAAGCTCCAGACTTGAGATCTACCCCTCTGTGACGTTTATCCGAGCTGTTAAACTGTATCCCCTCTGGCCCTGAGCAATGTCTGATGTTCAGTGGGTCTGCAGAAGGACCAGAGCAGAGGAGCCCTAACAGTGATTTATTTCTGTTGCTTTTCTCCTCTGGTCTCAGTGTCTTCTATGTGCTAGGCACAAACAGAACAAAAAATATGGATATGTGTTTCTTCACCCCATCAGAGTAAAAAGAATATGTTTTACGTAGAATGTTTTTCATGTATTTCTAGTGACTATAGTATTAATACATAGAAATGATTAAGAAGCATGTATGTAAGAAGCACCTAATGCTTCCTTTCCTGTAAACAGATTAAGGTTTTATTTTTGAACTGCTTCTGTAGATGTTGAAGAGTTGAGGACACTGTGAAATCAGACAGAAGACTTGCCAAAAATGTTTATGTGCTGACAAAGCTGTCAAACACTGTGGACAGATGTTCAGTAATTATTCTCTGACTCCTCTATGTGAGTCTACACGCACAGCATATATATGCACTCCATACAGCAGTTCAGACTGTCCATCTTGAGTCTGGTTCTGGGCTGTGCATTTATATACAGGTAATGTCTTTACATATCCCTGTTTTTAGACACTAGGGTCCTAGGGTCCTACCTTTTTTTCTTGCAGTAGCTGTTCCTGGAAAAGCTTCCAGCGTTTCTGGCGGTGGCTGTCCCACTTCTCCAGCTGAGGGACCACATTCTCCTGCCAGTCCTCTTTCAGAAGTTCACATTCTCTCACAGAGAGGCCGGTCACAACAGGCAATGTTTGAAGAAACAGCTCATTCACCAACTCTGCCAAAGCATGGGAAGCTTTAGAATACAGCTCCTACCAGGGGGATAAAAAGGGACAAAGTGAGACAGGTGAGAAAGCAAACCTCATGGCCCTTTGCAGCTATTTCACTGTATGCTGTGTGATGCCAGTGAGAGAGTCATGCTTCAGTTAATGTATTGGACCAGTGACACCTAGAGATAAAATCCAAAGCCAGTAACACTTGAGTTAGAGCAGATTTTGTAGATGAAGCCTGTAACAACATAGATGTTTTGGTTTAAAGTGTACAAGAGTATTTAAAATGCCATAGTGGCATTAGCATGAGATTCTGAATCCTAACTGCTGTCCACCTGCAACTGCAAAGCAAATAATACCGTGTTCTACCGGCTGTAGTGATATGTTGTAAAATTCACTTATTTTTCCAGTTTGAGTGGAAAGAACCTTATGTAGCATGACAAATTTTAGGCATGTTTTTAAAGGTGCTGACACAAATGAATGAAGGCAACAAGTAAGGACAAGTTAAAAGGGACAGTATAGCACTTAGATAAAATTGACACTAGTCATGTTAGTAGTTATTGCTCCAAAATATGACTCTCTTCAATGCCTTCTGGAAGGACTGAATTATTCAAATCCATCCTGATGCGGAACAGCTTCAAGCCTAGGAAAACAAACATCTTCTGGTGGTTCTATTAAAACTGTTCTCATGTGAGTGGTTTTCAATTGCTGAGGCTGCGTCATTTGCAAGAAGAGTTTGGGTGATTTAGTCAGATGGTATCCAAGCTACTAAACCTTTTCAAAACCTGTAATTTCAATGTCAAATACACAGTGACATGACATGAGCTGTGTTTGCAAACTTGCTAGAAGTTTGAGGTAATCCCTGAGGAGAATAACTGAGTGCAGGTAGCTTTCCTTAGAGGAAGAGAGAAAACAAAGATATGGAAAGGTCACATAAACACTGCAGCACTCCAGCAGGATGAAGGGCTGGTTTTGTGTGACTCCAACATCATCACACCAATCAAAAAGGCTTTACTGTCTGCGTGTTTTTGCTTTCATTGTAAATCACTCAGCCCTCTTGAAAGCACTAACATTTATTCCTTTTCTTTTAAAATACAGCTAATATTTTTAAAACTCTTTCCAGCATTTCTGTTGGAAAAACAAGTACTTCAAGCCTTCTGGCTGTTGTCTTCCTTCAGGTATGGGTTTAATCACAATCTCTTAAGTGATCAAAATCCAGAATCTCTCAATAGAAGCACAGACGTTTTTATCTAAATGTCAAAAACATTTGTCTATGGCTCATACACATAAAAATGTCAAGTGAACTTATCTGTTTTTGGGTGGCACAGTGATATAGCGCGCTATTCTGTAAGAACCCTTCCCAACTCTTAGATGTGGTATCATAAAAACAAAATTAGAAGAAAAAAAGAAAGATGATAAATTTACAAAGTCAGGTACTCAGAAACAAATAACGAACACAATTTAGGCTGCACGTAAGATCTGGCTCTGTGCATATGCCCCCATACTGATAAATTTTGAGTTCACATACCATTTTCACAGGATCTTTATCCATTCAGTGTTTAGGTTTATCAATACTCACCAAGTGGGCAGATTTTAAGAAGAAAATATTTTGTATTTCTCATTTAATGTCAAATATGCAAGATGTGCACTGAATACAAAATTATTATTTTCCTCCTGTGATGTAGGATGCTAATCACCATATTAATGAGCTGTTTCACAAACAATAAATAGCTTAGCTCAACAGCTCCCTGCAGCAAACTCCTCTTATAGATAAAATCAAGATGCAACATTATCAAAAGTGTACACTACACCTTCAAGATTAGCTGTCTTCATTTCTTCCATTCTCTTACCTGTTACAAGCATGCAGCATTTTCAGAATCCAGCTCCCACTAACTTTGTTTAATCTCAAAGTGTTCAGAATCCTTTCACATTGGGCTACTGGCTTCAGGAATTGTGTCCTGGCCAGAACTGCCAGACAGCGACACACCAACTGGATATCTCATTTCTGGTAACACTTCTCTAATTTCTCACTACTGCTCACAACCTTGATGTGACAGAATCATTAGGACAACATCTGAACAGTGACTTTTTTCTCCATGCAGAGCCTTTTCTTACTAGGAAATGGTCTGGATGGCAGGGCTGTATTGTGTGGCAAAGACTGTGTGGATGCATTGGAAACTTGGTCTCAAGGTGTGTCTGGCAGCACAGGAACAGGGCAGTGGAAAGTCAATGTTAAGTGACCATTCTGCAATAAACTAAAAGTGGTTTTAAAGAAATTGTATTCCAAAGACTTTTGAACAGCTGCCTGCCAATGCCTACTGTGCAGGTACTGACCATAGCTTCATCTGCTCTGCTATCTTTCCCAGATTAAATAACTAGACCAGGCACTGGGAAACACTGAAAAGTGGAACAAAATCTACCCCATGCTTCCTAAATTATTTGTTGAAATGTGCCCCATCAGAAGGGAAGTGCCTTGGGCTGTATACATCACTGCAGGGACAATTGGCTGCACAGGTAAATTCTGTCCCAAAGGAAGGATCTCTCTTCCTTAATTATTATAGTTACAGTTCCTGTTATAATAAGAAGTAGGATTTATACTGTCTTAATAAACTGTTTTGTTGTGGACCTGGCTTATCTTGTCAACACTAATGCTAAATGGTTTGAGTTCTCTCTGCTGCTATTTCTTTATTTTGAAATTCAAGCCTCTAAATCCTGGGATTAAACACAAACTCAAAGATTCCATGTTTCTAATCTCTGTATGCTATACCACATTTAAAAAACTATTGCTCTGTCACTGCAAACTGTCTCTTCTCTGAGCTTTTCTAGCCTTTCCATACAAGCTAATTCTTCTGCCTCTACTAGGTACTCCTGGATATAAGAAATTCTCTTGGGTCTAAAACAGTTCAGAGTCTAGAGGAGTCTGTGGCATTTCTATTACAATCTCAAAAGATCTGAGGCAAGATGTTAAGGAACTTGATTCTTAAGCAAACAGAGTTTCACCTATGGCAACTAAATCACTTTACAACATACTTTGCTTCAGAACTGATAGCATTTGCTTGGCATGCTGACAACCCTATACTATTATTTACTAGGAAATCTTTTGCACAGAACCTAAAGAAGGTATTTTATTACTTGTTGTTATGCTATTTTGTCTAACAACAAATTGAACAACATTCTGCTTCCACTCCCCACACATTCAAATTATAATGCATACTTACCATTGGTGCTACCAGAGTGGGTACAGAGTTAACCCAGGAAAAATGTGACTCTCTTTCAATCACAAGTGCTTAATCATTTGCAAAATACTTTACAGCCCTCTGTTCAAATTGATGTGAAAGGACAAGAAAATGGGACTAAAAATCCAGGAACATCAACAATCCCTTTAGAAATGACGATGCTGGGCGAAAATATGGAAGGCGAGCAGGACTGAGCGTACTACTTTTCATCTCCTAGATGCTGCAAACAGGCAAAGCAACAGGAATCCTGTTCAAGTGTTGTTAAGCCCCTAAAAGAGTGATTTTCAACAGTAGGGAACGCTCTAACTACTATTATAAATTCTGCTCTGTTCAGGCCACAAATCCTGCGCTTACTGGTCTCAGCTGCAGCCCAGGATCACAACATAAACCACCATCAGTGCTATCATAATACTAACTTCTTCTCAGCTGGTCACTGGGTTCTTTAGCCCGAACATATAATACTAAGAATATTACAATCCGTGAAGTCAGTGCAACACTAACAGTACAGTGTGCTCAGCATGGAGAACATACACGTACAATGTGATGTCTACGCTGTTTAACACTGCGCTTGCAGAAACAGGGTGGAATAGCCTTGTAAGGTTTGTTAGGGAAAATGATAAAGTCTCCATTCAGGAAAAAAATGCAAGTGTAACTGAATTCTACCAGTGCGACTCAAGAATCAGAATCACAGAATGGCTTGGGTTGGAAGGGACGTTTAAACCCATCCAGTTCCAATCCCTTGTTGTGGACAGGGATGGCACCCACTAGGTCAAGCTGCCCAGGAAAAGAAAATAGTTCAAGCTAAGAAAATAGTTCAAAATCATTTGTACTCAAAGGAAAGTACTCAATATGAAACAGCAGTAAGTCTGTCCATAAACAAGGATAGTGTGATACATATTATAAAGCCTATTTTCTACAAGCAAATAATGAAACTGTTAAGAAATCCTATTGCTTCCAATACCTTATTTTTGGACACCTACAGAATAGTTTCTATGAACTTACTGATATGTCATCTCTTGCTTGTAGAACTTTCACTTAATGAAATTTATTCAAATTGATTCCATTAATAGAATAGCTGATTGCAACAGTGAATGAACCTGTTTGTAGTACCTGGCAGTCAATCTGAAAGCTTTTCAAAAAATCTCCAGAGAAACTCATCAAGCATAAAGAAATACAACGGGGCATACGCAGAAGTAAAATGGTCTCAGATTAAAATGCTGAATGCATCTGAATTTCAAACAAGGCAATAAATATAGAATTTTGTCAAAAACCAAGGGAAATACACAGTTTATCAGATTTCACTGTAGATCCAAAGAACGATATTAATGCTTTCCCTCAAAACCAAATGATTAAATGGTTCCTACATGCAGATGAGAATAAAGTGAATAATGACATTGTGAAGTAGGAAAATATATTTAGAAAGGCTGGTTGAACTATATTTTAAATGCCAGCCACTCTCTATATATTATCTCCAGAAGGCAATGGCATAGTTATTTGTTAACTTGTAACAGTTACTTGTTAACTTTGGATACAATAGCATTTCATTAAAATAATTAAAATTTCTAGTCAAGCTGTAGAGCACTTCTGCATCACCAGAAGTCCAAAGGCTAAGATACTTGTTAAGGGGCCATATTGCGTCTTATTAAGGAAAGAAATTCAGCAGATCATACATCCTACAATAATTTCAATGTTCTTGGACACCACTGGTCACTAGAAGATACTTCACATCATAAGCTCAGGTTAGATGGGGAAAAGTTGACTGTATGCATTTCTTCCTCTATTTCATAAGAATTCCAGAATGATAACTGCAAACTGAATTCAATAACCTCCTTTTAAGCACGCTGATACCAGCAGAACACAATGGTATTGAAGTCATTCTTAGTACAAGCTAATAAAAAAAAAGAAAATTTTTTATTTCTATGCATTAAAAATGGAGGTTCATTGAAATTAGTTTTTCCCCCTCACTGGCTCTCGTTTCAACCTTCACCTTCTGTACTGTTCTCCCTTTTTAGAAATGTGCTTCTCAGATAAGGGGATATCCTTTAAAAGCTACTAGAAAACAGTGAATTCACACAGAGATACGCAATAAGGCAAGAAGTAAACTTCATAATGAAGCTTATTCACATCACGTAACCTGTATTTCACAACAGCACATACATTCACAGTGAATGTATATGAATACCAACAAACAGGCTGAATTTCTTCAGCTTACTGCTGACATTCACACTGGAACAGGTTGCCCAAGGAAGTTTTGGATACCTCATCCCTGGATGTATTCAAGACAAGGCTGGACATGGCTTTGTGCAGCCTGGTCTAGCGGTTGGCAACCCTGGACTCAGCAGGGGGGTTAAAACTCGATGATCTTTGAGGTCCTTTTCAACCCAGGCCATTCTATGATTCTATGACATTTGATTGAGGCCAGTCAATCATTTTAGGCACACAGAATGACTCAGGTCACTTGGTGATGAGATTGGAAAGGCCAAGAAGGATACTAAGACTCCTGTCAAGGTTATAGGTAGTATACAACTACAGAACCATAAACTTCATATAAGCTTTAGTAGCGGCCAATCAATGAAACGTTTGGATGTGATTCTACAAATACAACAAATGTTTCCCGAAACTGTAACTGAATGTGCAAATGTAGTAGTAGAATTAAGGACCTCAAAGCTTTACTTGAAATGACTAAATTTAATGAGACCCCAAATTCAGAATTAGACTGAGCTCATGTGGCACGAGTTTCATATTTTATCTCCTAAATCACACTGTTTTTCAAACTTTCTGGGTTAAATCATAGAGCAAAATTTTCAGAAGTAAGCATTTGAGTTGCAGGTCTCTTGATCAGAATTTCCCTCTGAGACAAGATGTGGGTGGCTCATCTTGAAAAGCAGCTAGCTCTGGATAGAAAGACATGCCATCCACTCTGTGAAAAGCATCCCTAACCATATCTCATGCTAATGAAATTACATAAGGAAAGTAATGAAAGAGTTAAGTCACTAAGAACCTGAAGTTACAATTTTGACAAAGATAATTTTCTCCCTTTTATTAACTGAGGAAAAGGAATCAAATACTTTGCTTCAACCTCACATTCATGTTTATCCATTCATAAAATGTTTATTGCTTTGCCTGTTGATAATGCTCAATACTTAATAGCTTTTAATCTAAATTCTTATGCTTTTCTATGTTCTGTCAAGTCAAATGAAATGACATTTTGGTGAACTGCTATCAGCAAAAAGGAATTACAAATGACAGTAAGTTGTGTTTTTTTTTTACAGTTTTGATTTTAAAGCTGAGGAAAAATAATTATCTTATCAGGGACTATGTAATTTTTGGCTGTTAACTGATTTCCTTTTGTGTAATTGGCGTGTCTGTTTTCTTAATAATGAGCTGTTAACCATTAACCTCTTCTCACTTCTCCTTTCCCTGCTGAAATAAGCAGGTAGTTCACACACACACACAAAAACAACAACAAAACAAATTAAACCCAAAACAATAATCTAGATAAAGAAAAAATTAAAAGTTGGTTAATATCTGATAGGCTAAATTTGAGACAGACTTGCAAGGAGTTAGCCATTCATCTTGACAAGAGATCAGGAGAAACAGAATAACACATAAAGGGGTTGGGGGATGGGGAGGCTTTCATTGCCACAGGAAAGAAAATTTCAGTTTAAACCTTGCAACTCAAATAGCTACTCAAGCCAATACAAAACTGTTACTGCAACAGAGTATCCTCTGTATGGGATAAAACCAAAGGCTACATTTACTGTAAATATTAGGCTGAGCCTTTCAGTTAGCTTTGACGCAATTCCTTCTTCAATTATGACACACTGTGAATTAAAATCACTCATCACCAGTGCTCAACTTGGACTGTAAAAATCCTTACAGAGCCTCTGCCTACTCACTACAAGACTACTCACCTACAGTGCACTATTTTAATTCACTAATATGGTTAAAAAGTCCTATGCAATCTTCTCAATACAACGCCTTCATTCACTTTAGGCATCAACAGATTCCACTAACCTTGGTTAAATCATTTTAATTGATTTATTCATGTGTTGATAAAACAAACCTACTCAATTATTCTTTGCAAACACAGTAAGCTTCCAGATCACTGTGTTTTTATATATTTATTCACCAATCTGAATAATTCCTTGATGTACTGTAACACTACAGGCTACATTATTGCTAGAAGGCTATATAAATCTCAGTGAACTCACATTTAAAAGGCAAAAAAGAGAAAAGAAATGGCAGAGTTTTGAACAGGGCTTAGAAGAACATTGTGAGAACAAGATAAGGATATTCTCCCACAAAGGAATGGCAAATACAGCGAGGTGACATATTTTCTTCTGTCCCTAGGATATTCACTGGTTCCCTACTTTGTTATATGCTGACCTTTTCCCTACATTCTAATATCACCTCTTGCATGGAGGTTATTTTTCTACTTATTCAAGTAACTAAGTCTGTCATGTTTGCTTCCCTGCTTGCTTATACTAGGACAAATCAAGGTGACTCTGCTGAAATAAATCAAGTCATACTAGTGCACAACTGAAGGAAGAAAGAACCTAAGCTAAGGGCTATTTAACTTGGGTAGGTGGGAAGCCTAATAACCTTGTGCAGCTTTGCAAGGCTAATTTTTATGTGCAACAGAATAAAAATTAGGAATAACTAAATATTTAGCTACTTCTAGTTATTTCCATTCTGACTGTGTTTACAAAGGTATGAATGAATTTTTCTGAAATTGTCTTGCAGTCTTTGGATGCTTTGTGGACCATTGGTTGAGGAATATTTATATATGTAAGTGAGAAGCATGACAAGCGTGTCTAGTTTGTCTAGATATAGAGAATATCACTCAGTTTTTCAGTAATATTACTAGGCTTCAGTTTCTACTGGTATGACAAAAAGCAACTAAAAAGAAATCTCTGCTAAGAAAATGACTACCAGTTAAACTACAAGTCTTCTGGAACTCCAACAATAAGCTCTGCAGTGTTAGTAGGTGTGCCCAAATCAGCTGGCACTACAAACTAGCTGGTTCAAACCCAACTGGGATACAGGGCTTGCAGCACTGGGCTGAATATCACCTTGGGAGAGTTGTTGGTAGCCAGCTCGTTAGTCTAATGACTGCTTGCTCAGGTCTACTTCATCTGCAGTCACATCACTGCACTGCGGAGTACCTCAAATTTCTCTTGCCTTCACCACTGGAAGCAGTAACTTCTCCCTCCAGAAAGCTGGAGAAACTACGGAAAGATGTGAAGCCCTGCTGTCCAGGGAAAGGATTGTCCAAGGAGTAGTTTTGCTCTGAAAGTGTGCTGAAACAGATGAAGACTGAAAAGCATTGTGGTTGTGAGATGCAATTCACGTATGGAATGGATAATCTCCGGAACAATCACGGATCAGTTAAAGGTCAGCCAGGGGATCAGGCCCAGTCACTATGGGTTCGTGAATGGTAGATCCTGTTTGACAAACCTGATTTTGTTCTATGACATGGTGACCTGCTTAGTGGATGAAGGTAAGGCTGCTGATGTGGACTGCAGTAAAGCATTTGACACTGTCCCCCACAGCCTCCTTGTGGAGAAGCTGGCTGCCCATGGTTTGGATGCGCATATGCTCTGCTGGGTGAAACACTGGCTGGATGGCTGGGCCCAGAGAGTTGTAGTCAATGGAGTTAAATCCAGTTGGCAGCCAGTCACGAGCGGTGTCCCCCAGGGCTTGGTGCTGAGGCCTCTTCTATTCACATCTTTATCAATGATCTTGATGAGGGGATCAAGTGTACCCTCAGTAAGTTTGCAGACGACACCAAATTGGGAGGGCGTGTTGATCTGCTGGAGGGTAGAAAGGCTTTACAGAGGGACCTGGATAGACTGGATGGATGGGCCAAGGTAAACCGTATGAGTTTCAACAGGGCCAAGTGTCCGGTCCTGCACTTTGGTCACAGCAACCCCAGGCAACCCTACAGGCTTGGGGAGGAGTGGCTGGAAAGCTGCCTGACAGAAATGGACCTTGGTGTGCTGATGGACTGTTGGCTGAATGTGAGCCAGCAGTGTGCCCAGGTGGCCAAGAGGGCCAATGGCATCCTGGCTTGTATCAGGAATGGTGTGGTGAGCAGGACTAGGGAAGTAATCCTGCCCCTGTACTCAGCATTGGCGAGGCCCCACCTCGAGTACTGTGTTCAGTTTTGGGCGCTTCAGTACAGAAAGGACATTGAGGTGCTGGAGCAGGTCCAAAGAAGGGCAGCAAGGCTTGTGAAGGGCTTGGAGAATATGCCCTACGAGGAATGATTAAAAGATCTGGGGCTGTTTAGTCTGGGGAAGAGGAGGCTGAGGGGAGACCTCATTGCTCTCTTCAAATACCTGAAAGGTGATTGCAGTGAGAGTGGGGTTGGTCTCTTCTCCATGGTGACAGGACAAGGGGAAATGGCCTCAAGTTGCTCCAAGGGAGGTTTAGGTTGGATATCAGGAAAACCTTCTTTACAGAAAGGGTAGTTAATCACTGGAACAGGCTCCCCAGGGAGGTGGTTGAGTCACCATCCCTGAATGTGTTTAAAAACCGTTTGGATGTGGTGCTTGGGGACATGATTTAGTGGTGGGTTGTTAGAGTAGTATGGTTAGGTTGTGGTTGGACGTGATGATCTTGAAGGTCTTTTCCAACCTGAGCAATTCTATGATTCTATGATTCTATGAATTCCTTCCCTCAATAACAAACCTATGTTTGCTTTTTTTGTCCTGACAAAATGTTTAACTACTGCACTTCCCTCAGCTGTAGAAGTCAGAACAGTTCCATTTATCTACAGTAGGGTTATACTTTCTCTTCTTTCTAGCTTATGCTGCTTATAAGGTGTACTGAGAAGAAGTCTGCAGTATCTGTATTTAGGGCTAAGGGGGTAATAAGTGCAGTTGTTAATTATGTAAAATGTGACAATAAAAATGTTTCATAATAAATGTTTTATTGGAAATTAAGATTTGTGGACTCTCATCCAATGGATGCCAGCTGGGTTACTTTACTTACTGTAGTTTTTCATGTCTGGTAGCGTTTGTATGGGTCTAAGAATGAGAGCAGACGTAATATGGAATATAATGACTTTGAGTGAATTGGTGGAGTTTATGCTTATACAGCTCTCCTGGCAACTTGGCAATTCTAGAAACACTTAATTCACCTAAATCAATTTTTCTTTAATGGAAAAGAAAATTTACCTAGCACACTGTTGAAAGAAGTAGGATTTTCAGTCTGATTACAATGTCACTAAAGCAGAACACACAACAAAAGAAAGCAATATAATTTCACAAATGAAGTGAAACTATGCAGGGGAAAAAGTGTTTGGTCTCCAGAGACTTCATGTGAAATGAAAAAGGGGCTTGAGTCACTAACTCTGGAGAATCGAGCATGCACAGTAACTTCAGCAGACATGCTGACCTTCCTTAAGTAGTATCGTACAATTAATTTTTTCTGATTTGTGGCCATAGCCCCCCAAGCAAACGTTACCTTTCTTCAAAGCAGTAGTCTTTCTTAAGCATCCTGTTGCTTGCTTGCAGAATTACATAAAACTGTGCTAAAATTGTTTATTTGTTCCTAATACAATGACATTTTTTTTCAGCTGAATTTTAAAAAGTTCATGTGGACCAGCACTAATTAAGATTGTGTGGGTATCTTATCTTGATGTGCTGGAGAGAACAAGTTTCCATAACACCCTGATCTGGTCGTAATTAATCATGACAAGGATCCTGCAGAGCTAAAAGTGATTAGTTTCAGCCTAATTAAAGGTCACTGCCATCTACACTTTTGGTCTTCATCAGATAGATCAAGTTATCTTATTTTTCAGTGCAGACAGAAAATAATTAAAGATGACGTAAAAGCATGATGCATCTGCGTTTTTTTCCAAATCAGTAAGATTAAGAAGTGTAAAAATATTACTTATACCACAGACTTGAACATGTTTCAGGGAACTAACTAGTGTCAAAATAATTTCTTTGAGAGGAAAAGAGATGAGAACACTATTTTGGGACATGCAGAGAAGTTAACTAAGAATAGTATTATCGTACCATGGTGAGCAGGAGATAATTATGGTACATAAATGAAGTCTCTCTCCTAGCAGTAATGCCAGATTTTGTATACGCTAAACATTATTACAACCTTGTCAGCCACCCAGACAGCACATCTTGAAAGATCATGTAGATATTTTCTAACTAACATGAGTTTAAGAAAAATACTGTGTTGAGAAGATAATGGAAAAGGCAAGTTATTGTGGAAAACTGTCAATTCAGTTTCCTGGGACAGCCATGATCTTTGGTGCAATTCTCCAGTCCCGACCCTAAGGCCTCACATTGTGTCGTGGGGCTAGAGGATGTTCAGTATTATATATATGCTTTACTTATATACATTACATATATATAATATATATCACTAGAGATGGTACCTTGTAGAGCTCGACAACAGCCTCTGCACTTTCACAGTCATCTTCCTCCTCCAGCTGCCATTGTGCCTGCCAATGCTTCTCTAACAGATTATGGTAAGCCTGAGAGAGACACAACAAATATATTTAAATAGCTGGAAATGCTGTTTAGATAGCTTCTTGTGACTCTCTCCCTACTCTTCCCCAGACCTCTCATATGTACCTTCACAATAATAAGTGTTCATGTAGAACCATGCCTCAGAGGGACATGAAACTTGTCTTCCTGCCTTAATATGGGCGTATTCAGTTTTGAGTATGAAACTCTACAGCCTCAGCAGTTTGGGATACCTAATACTGGAAAACATCTGAAATGATCTGATTTGCATACTGCTTGCCTCTGTACAAGTTATCACTTCATCACAGACAGGTCTAAGGAGCAAAATAACCAACACAGACATTGAGCAGATTGCAATACTAAAGGGCTGCAACATTATTAGACACATGTGGACAATGGGGCTGCAGAGGAACAATGATCAGTACGTAGGGCAACATTCTTGCTGCTCTTTCTCTTGTTCGCATGTTGCGTTTTTCTTGTGTTTTGTTCTTGTGGCTTTTTTTGTTAAATCATCCTTGAGACCATTCCCCCTTTGTCCTCATATTTCTTAACTCTTATTTCTTTAGACAACTACTGCAGTATATGATATTAATGGCTTGCATATACAAGTTAATTTATCCCATTAAGCCTGAATAAACTAAGTCAGGACACAGTCAATTTCTATCTTTCTATCAGACTATAATTTTAAAAAAAAACAATAAAAAGTCACCTATGTCCCAACCCTATAATTTTTGTGTTAGAATTCACTATTTTTGATTGCAAGACCTCTACACTAGACTTTCAAAATGAAAAATGCAGCTGAACAGAGTTCACATCAAAGACCTGGTAAAGTGACGAAGGAGAAACTCCATCTAACTGGACTGTCATTCATAACTGGAAGTTGTATATCTACTGAGGGCTGAGCAAGACTGGGTTACTGCAACTGGCACCTTTTGCTTTGTGTGCTTCAATAGATCATTCTTACATTCTCAGCCAATTAAAAAAAAAAAAAATGTTCCCTTTCCAGTGGAAACATAGTTGAAGGAGACAAAAGAATGTAAGAACTCTAACCTTTATAATCTATATCAACATGTGTTCAGAAGAAACCAATGTGAAGAAAGTTCATTGTAAAATCCATCTCCCTAATTGACAACCACTTAAAATACAGCAGAAAGGTCAGTTACTGTGCAAGCTACGACCATGATGGTATGAGGCCCTTGGTGGGGTGGAGTGGGAAAGGCAGAGAAGAAAGTGCATTTGATGGATATGGCTTTGGAATCATGGTGAGGATTCAGGCCAACATGTTCAATGTCAGACTATCTGAACTCTGGGTTTAAAATAGCACTGCAAGGCTAAGGGGATTGTTTACACAAAATAATTATTGGGATGTTTAAGTCAAATCAGGGAGCTACATATAGCCGTCGTGGTTAACGGCTCTATGTCCAAGTGGAGACTGGTGATGAGTGGCATTCCTCAGGGATCACTCTTGGGACCGGTGTTATTCAAGACCTTTGTAGGTGACATGGACAGTGGGATCGAGTGCACCCTCTGCAAGTTTGCAGATGACACCAAGCTGAGTGGTGCAGTTGACACACTAGAGGGAAGGGATGCTATCCAGAGAGACCTGGACAGGCTTGAGAGGTGGACTCATGAAGTTCAACAAGGCCAAGTGCATGGTCCTGTGTGTGGGTCAGGGCAATCCCAAGCACAGATACAGGTTGGGCAGAGAATGTCTTGAAAGCAGCCCTGAGGAAAAGGATTTGGGAGTGTCGATTGTTGAGAGATTCAACATGAGCCAGCAATGTGCGCTTGCAGCCCAGAAAGCCAACCATATCCTGAGTAGCATCAAGAGAGGTGTGACCAGCAAGTTGAGGGAGGTGATTCTGCCCCTCTGCTCTCTGAGACCTCACTTGGAGTACTGCATCCACTTCTGGAGCCCCCAACACAAGGAGGACATGGAATTGTTGGAGCAGGTCCAGAGGAGGGCCACAAAGATGGTCAGAGGGCTGGAGCACCTCCCCTATGAGGACAGGCTGAGAGCTCGGGCTCTTCAGCCTGGAGAAGAGAAGACTCCAGGGGCACCTTATAGCTGCCTTCCAGCACCTGACGGGGGCCTACAGGAAAGCTGGGGAGGGACTCTTCATAAAGGAATCTAGTGACAGGAAGTGGGGAAATGGTTTTAAACTGGAAGAGGGTAGATTTAGACTAGATATTAGAAAGAAATTCTTTACTGTGAGGGTGGTGAGACACTGGAACAGGTTGCCCAGCAAGGCTGTGAATGCACCCTCCCTGGAAGTATTCCAGGCCAGGCCGGATGGGGCTTTGAGCAACCTGGTCTAGAGGGAAGTGTCCCTGCCTACAGCAGGGGGGTTGGAAGTATAGATGAGCTTAAAGGTCTCTTCCAACCCAAACCATTCTATGACTCTATATGTATTTTTCTTACTGTCCTAAGAGTCTATGGACTCAAGGCCCACTGTTTTAGGACAAAACAGTCTCTCTACTGTGGCAGTAGAAAGGCTTACATTTCTGTCCTTTATTATTTTCACAGAGTTATTTCCTAACATTAAGAACTATGTTCTGTTCTGCAGCATAAAGAACAAATTGTCACTTCTGCCCATTTCTTCTCAGTCTGTCATGAACAGTTCATTACTCTATATTTTATCCAAGAGTAATTGCTAGTTTTCTAAGGCATGCAAAATAGAGTATTTCCTGCACAAAGTAGTGTGGCTGTAACTTTCTAGGGAAGAGATCTTGACACAATTTCTAAGCCTAGTTTAACAAAGTTGGGAAGTGTTGGGGAATTACGTATGCATAGCAAATACATTCATAATTGCTCAATAGCTACAAAAATGTGTGGTAGAATTATTAGTCTCAAGTTATGAAAAGACAATGAAGTAAAATGTGCTTTAGTATTTTAAAGTGACTCAAATCTTCTGTTTGTTCAGATATGATAGTAAAAGGAGTTTTGAGGAGAACTATGCCAGGCAGGTGTGGCATACAAGAACAGTAACAGAATTATCTAATTCATACAGTATAATTAAAGAACTTGGCCTGCAGTACAAGATTGCATTGTTGAGATTAACAAAGTTTGACAGTTTGCTACAGTTGGAATCTGAATCTTCTCCTATAGCAATTTATCTAAGTTATTAGATTTCATCAAAAGATTCATTAATTTCATCAAAAATCATAGATTTCATTAATGCTGCTGGAAATAACCACTTTAACCTTAAATAATTTCTCTTCATGAAAACTGAGGATTGATTTTTTTTCTTCTTAATAACTTGGCTCTGTGGTTTTCAGCAGTTATAGAAGTTTTGCAGCTCTCAGCATTTTACAGCTGAGAATTCTGATTTTATATACATTCTGAACAATAACAATAGAGGTCTGTGGAAAATATGGCCAAGAAAACATTACATTAGTCACCATGTACCATATTAAATTATCTATTGCAAACCTCTTATAAGGTATCCTGCCAGCGTTCATAATGAGTTTTCCCTCTGCCTATGTGAAATTTAACAGTCTTTAGAGTCTCTGTAATTTCACTCATAGAAAGGTTCAATTTAATCAGTGCAGCTTGCTTTACTCTATAATGTAGGCCAGATATTTTCAGCCAGAGATTTCCTATATTGAACCAAACACAAAGTATCTAAGTAAAGGATGTTTTGTATGAAACATGCAATCTAGAATTAATCTACCCTAGCATTTGGTTCCAATGTGAAAATTCCAGCACTGGAAGAAAACCCAAGGCAAGCCTAGACATAAAGATGTCTGACACTTTCCTGCCTGTGCTGATGGTTCACAGGAGAACCTAAAAACTCTGATTTTATGGAATTGAGAGAAATCTGAAGCATGTTTTGCCTTGAAAAATCATAGAATTGCGGAATCCTTAGAGTTGGAAGGGACCTCTGAAGGGCCATCTAGTCCAACTCCCCTGCAATGAACAGGGACACCACAGCTAGATCAGGCTGTCCAGAGCCTTATCCAGCCTTGCCTTGAAAGTCTCCAGGGACAGGGCATCAACTACATCTCTGGGCAACCTGTTCCAGTGCCTCACCACCCTCACTGTAAGAGATAATGGAATGTTTGTATGTGCACACCTTAAGAAAATCATTTAAATCTCCAATATGAAAAACTTCACTGAGGAGATTCCCTTGTTCAGCTTTCTGTCTGTGTTTTAAGTCTTCTCTCTTCTTTGCATGGCACTCCAGTCGTTTCAGGATGAGGTCTTTACTTTGCTGGATGCATTCTGGAACATGAAATACAAATGATTAGATACTGTAACTCCACAGGGAGAAAGTAGCATCTGCTACTGTCGTACAACATAAGCTCACAGAAATCTGTTAGTGAACAAAACAGGCAAGGAATTACCACACAGAATTTCAAACCTGTTTCTTACTATGAAAATCTTTTCAGATGCAAACTTTTGGCCACATAAATCTATCCTTTTTTTTTAATCTACTATCCTGCACTCTCACATTCACTAGTACTGCTTTAGCGTAGGTGGTGAGTTCAGTTCAAGAAACAGATTCCTACCTGCAGCACCCTTGCCAAACCTCCCCCTCCTGCTTTAGGGAAGTCCAGAAATGGCTCATTACCTAACTGCAGATAAGCAAATGCTACTTCAAGGACAACAGCAGCAACATATGGTAAGGAAAACAGGTCCAGAGGAGCTTCAGTTCCTGTTAGTTTGAACAGGGATGCCAGGTATATCAGGCTTCCAAAGCAACTTTTTCAAGAACCTGCAAACATTGTCAAGGTTCCTCTGGTTTTGCATGAATACTGTGAAATATCTGGGACCCAGTTCTTCCTTCTTTCATCCTTCCTCTTGCTTTAAGTGATTTACAAATTCATAAGTCTACCTGAACCCCATCCTACAGAGTAGAATTGATGCTTTTGGGGTTTTCTCAATATTTCACGTCACATTGCCTGTCCTCCTAGGAATCTTCATTTCCCCTACACACTCTGTCCCAGATCAGTAATTCACCCTGGACACATGTAGATAAATGGGAATGCAAAAGAAGAGTAAGATGTGGTTGATTTAACTGAGATAAATTATTTTGTGGAGAATCATAGATTCATGGGATCATTGAGGTTGAAAAAGACCCTTAAGATTTCCAAGCCCAACTATCACCCAACATTACCAGGCCCACCACTAAACCATGACCCATCCACATGTTTCATAAATACCTCCAGGGATGGCAGCACCACCACCTTCCTTGGGCAGCCTGTTTCAATGCCTAACCACTCTTTCTGTGACTAAATTCTTCTTGACATCTAATCTAATCCTTTGACCTGAGAAAAGAGACAGACACCCACCTCACTAAAACCTCATTTCAGGTAGTTGTGAAGAGCAATGAGGTCTCCCCTCAGCCTCCTTTTCTCAAGACTAAACATCCACAGTCCCCTCACCTGCTCCTCACTGTGCACGCTACTTTCTCCATGTTCATTTATCATACATGTCCACAGACTGATGGCTCACTGACAAAACATTTGAAAGTGCACTGAAAATACAGGAAAGCCTCCAACAAAAATGTCCCCTGAACAAATGTTGCAATCATTATTTTTAAACACCACTTGCTTCTTTCAACTTTCCTGTTTGTTTCCTAGGAGCAATGCTTCTCACTGGCTCTGTGTTTCACTTGTGAATTATAGGTACAGTATAACTGATGTATTAAGGAGCTCATACCCAAGGTCAACTCTCCAGAGATTTTTTTCTTAAGCACATTTCACTTGTACGTGAAATTAGGATGTTGTGAACTAATGCCCTTCTGCATATTTAAAACTGTTACTATAAATGCTGAGTTTACATAAAATCAAGGCCTTGACAGAGTTTTCTGCTTTGGAACAAGAGAAACAATGCAAAATGGGGGGAAAAATAGGCACAGATATTAGCTCATTTTTAAGGGAAGTTAGTGCCTGGACATACGCAAAGACTATGAACTAGGCATGCCAGTTCTAGAAGTAAATATCCATGAAATAACGTGCGATGACACACAGGCTGAAAGAGCTGAGGCTGTTCAGCCTGGAGAAGAGATGGCTCTGGTGAGACCTGAAAGCGGCCTTTCAATTATCTAAAGGGGGGCTATAAGAAAGAAGGGAACAGACTCTTTAGCCATGTCTGTTGGGATAGGACAGGAGGAAATAGTTTCAAACTGAAAGAGGGGAGACTTAAATTGGATGTCAGGGGAAAGTTTTTTACTGAGTGAGTTGCTGGATCAGGTTGCCCAGAGAGGCCGTGGATGCCTCATCCCTGGAGCTGTTTAATGCCAGGTGGGATGAGGCCTGGGAAATCTGATATAGTACTTAATTTAGTGTTTGGCAACACTGCCTGTGGCAGGAGGGTTAGGACTTGATGATCCTTGAAGTCCCTTTCAACCCAAGCCATTCTATGATTCTATGATGAAGTTTTTTTACTATAAGGGTGGTGAGGCACTGGAACAGGTTGCCAAGAGTGATGGTAGATGCCCCATCCTCAGAGACATTCAGGGTCAGGCTGGACCAGGCTCTGAGCAACCTGATCTACCTGTATATGTCCCTCTTCACTGCAGGGCACAATTTCACATACAGGCTTAGTAATAATGATCAGCAGCACTGCAGCAAGAATATACTGCAACAAGAATATATATATTCTCACCAATCTCTAACCCTGAAGCTGCTTCAGAAGGACAGTTTTCTCTAAGTATGCTCATGAGTAGAAGAAATGGTTCTGGAAAAAAAGTACTTCTCACTATACTTTTTTTGACTGAATGCATACCAAAATTTTCCATGAGTGCTGACGGGAAACTGTAAGCCCTTCATACAGCACCTATTAGAGAAGTCAGGGGTAGATTTCTAAAGAAGGTGAATGTTAGGCGTATGGGAACTGTTAGGTCACAGCCTGAACCAGTGATTGAGCATGTGGCGAAGAGGCGTGGCTAGCCCTAGGAGCACAGGTGCAAGCAATTCACCTGTTCAAATGGAAAGGGTGGACCCAGGGCCACCCTTAAGATCTGGCAGGCAGAATGGGAAGATTTCTACTTGGAGATTGCATCCTGTGGGAATTTTCAGCAAGTGTTTGCCTTCAGAAAAGGGTAAGCTATTATTTTCTTATCACTGGCTTATGACTAATACCTTTCACAGGTCATCTAAAACATCTTAAGGAGACAATTTCATACCCTGCCTGATACATTAGATAACATCTGCAGTGAAACAGGGAAAAACTTTAAGTCAGTTAGCTTAGACTTCATTAATATTATATAACCTATAGCTAGGCAGTCTAAAAAGGTGAACAGGGAAGAAGAAAAGATTTTTTTAAATATCTTAGATGTTAAAAGAGAAGATTTCTGAACATCATAGCTGTTAACGTTACCTTTTCCCAAGAGTGACAATGCAACTATATTTTTTGGGCACCTCTTCTACGTGCCAGTAATTGATTGTAAGACAACATTTTTCACATCAGCAACTGGTACTACCCTTAATATTAGCCAATATCACCAACAACGTCAAGTACATAAAGAATAAATGAAGAAATCTTAAAACTACTTGCAGCATATGTGACTCTACTTCAAATTTCAAAACAATGAAAAAAGGTACAGATTATATGACCTGTAGAGTAAGTTCAAAATAGTGCTATTAACAAGATCAGGAAGGCTTAAAGCCAATGTTCCTATTCTAAGTGTCCAGCCTTCACAAGGATAGTGTTTTTGGCCAATTCATCAACACACTTAAAACAGAGGCATATAGGACTAAAGCCATAATTTTTGTACTAATTAATACAACTAAGAGAATTCATACTTAAATTAGTTAAACCACAACCTACTGTCTAAGTACTCACCATTAGTGAAATGTGCCAATTGCTCCCAGAAGGCCTTGTGAAGGTCTGTTAAAAGTTCTTCTTTTTGTCGAACTGAGAGTTTATTCTTTACAGTTAAATGGTCCAGAATATTTGATAGAATATTCAGTCTACACCTGCACTCTTCTGGTATACAGGACTTCAGTGAATCAATCATTTTCACCATAAGCTCCCAGTTAAATAACCTTTCCTGAATGTCCTACAACAAACAAAAAATCCTGCTTAGAAACTAAGAATCTTTGGTCATGCCCGCCCTTTAATTGAATCATGCAATTCCAAACAACACAGAAAACTCAAGAGGCTTCTCAAGGCTATATGGATAATAACCTTGAGGTACTTAAATAGTTCCAAAAATCCTGACCTATTTAGGATAGCAGTGGGTTTTACTGCGTGTTCACTTGAAAGAGCAAATATAAAATTATTGGTGTGCACACTAACTGCAGCTGTCAAGATTATTTTTTTTTCCTTCATTAATGTAATCTTGCAGAACAAATTCAAATACTCAAGGGGTGAAGATGCACAGAAGGGCAACATGGGAGTCCTGGACCTTTCTTCAAGATACTGTATGGCACACCACTATCTGCCTCCATTTTGAATGAGGGACGCATATCTGATTTTGACACTGCTAGGATTTCATCAAGCGTGTGGTCAGCTAGAGTTCAGTAAAAACATTTTTAAAAAAATTCGCTGCCTAATAGTTTCCATCACACTGTTAAAGTAGAAACCAGGATTACAGTAAGGAGCAAGACCTCTTGAGTGAAGCAGTAACTGCTTTAGACAATGATGAAAGATTGGAAAAAATGTGACAACTACTCCAGTTATTGGAGATTGTGACTTTTGCAAATAGATGCAAGCATAATGGTAGTAGCTTCAGGTATTAATGTTTTCTCTATCATGTATCCAAGCACCTCATTTGAAGACTGCCCATTCAAAGGAACTGCTCTACTGTACAGTAGCACAGTGTGGGTCAAATGTGATCAGCTGCCAAAATTATCTTCAGACATGGTCAGATTGGTTTACTTGGCTGTTCCACTGCAAAATAAACAAGCTAATAACTTCTATATATCTTTACTAGTAAGCAAAATAAAGCTAGTTATCCATTTTTCCTCCAAATTACTAAAAAATGCAGTGGGATAAATTCTGATTGTACTGTTAATCTATAAATTCCAAGCAACCATTTCAGTATCTCCTGTACAAAGTAAAGCAAATATCTGACAGAGATCTGTTAGATTTAAAAGCAAAGCACTGATGCACTTTTAAGCTTATTTTTCCTCCTTAACATTTCATAGGGATGTGGTCTTAAGGGTTTTCAAGTATAGTTAAGGTCACTAGACACATAAAATCACTCCCAAATGACAGTCTTAATCTAAATTAGGATCTCTCAAAGTAGAATAAGCATTTTGAAAGGAAGAAGCCTTAATGTCCAGAGTAATGACTCTCCCTCATCATAGTGCTCTTGTTCCTTGCTTGCTGGCTGCATTCATATCGTGCACATCACTTTTTCTTAACATGACTGCCTAAACTGTATTTTGAGAACTAAGACTGAAGTGAAGAGGGTTCATCTTCTCCTGTGCTGTGCAACAGGAACTGAGCTCTTAGCAATGAAGCTGAAAGACATACAACTGGAGTAACCAGTCTTCAGCATTCTTAAGATAGGACTGACAGACTTGTACATTTGTATTGTGCTTTGTGTTTAGGCTGACAAAATATATCTCGAATTTTTCTTCTTTTTGTACTTTACCATTGCCTGCAAATCCTGAGATTCATTTAATAAGCCTTCTACTGCAATCATCCTCTCAGTCAGATCCATCGTTATCTTTGCTGCTTCGACACTTGAGCATTTTGATTGGTCCAAAAAAACCTGCTGGGCTTTGTCAGTCTGCTTCCAGAAAGCTTCCATCTGTTGAATGTGAATCAAATAACAATCCATTTTTCCCTCATTAATAATCTAGTATTATCTTACACTGAGAGACACGAGTCTACTTTGAGATACAAGTCATTGAAACTACAGACTGCTTTCAGTACTAATCATAGCATAACACTATATTCTGAGACTAGTTGCTGAATTATGATTTATGTGTTGATGGCATATAACCAGTATATGGTATGTTTGGACAATCCTGACTATTCTGAATAGGAGTCATTCTGTGCAATTCTCAAAGAGTTTAGTTCCCTACCTACTGCATCTACTGAAGCCCACTGTGGTGTTAGTGTTAATGGGAAAAGTAGAAAGGACAACAAACTTTTTTTCTTCTGGGAAGTTTCTTTATCTGTAGCAATAGGCATTCCAGTCAAATATCACTTCTGCTGAAAAACTAAAAATGTTCATTTTTCATAGACACACACTACATAACCACTCTAACTATGCTGGAATTAAGCACTTTATGCAGTATTGGCACAGAGCATGTGCCCATTCTAATATATTATCCTAAAGGTAATTTCTAGCTTTAGGCTCTGATCCCACAAACACGTCTGACTGTGCCCAACTGTGAATATTCTGTCGTCTCCAGTGGGAGCTAGTATGCATTAAAGATAAGAAAAAGTATTCATCACCAAGATTTATGTTAAAGATCCGTGAGTTTTGCAGTTATGGCCAAGAAAACCTTTCTACTACTGGGCAAAGAGTGGATTAGTTCAGAGTTCTGATCTGCATAGAGGAAATCATTTTAAATATGGATGAAAAGCTTCTGCCAGCACAAGAGTGGCAGACCCACAGAAGGGGATGACTGCCATCAGTGAATAACTGCCTCATGTTGCTTGGCGAGGCTGCCATGGAGTTTTTATGTGACTAACTCTCAATTTTAAATAATGAACTTCACAAGGAATAAAATTAAATTGCAAAAGAAACTTCACACAGGTCTACCATTGTTACAAGGACTTCCACTACAAATCAAAAGAAAACTGAGAAAATTACTAGTGAAGCACTTAATCATCAGCACTAAAAACGTTAACTCCTCTGCAATAAGAGCCCAAGACTGAAATAACGGACTGTTTAGTTCAGGGCTAACGTGCCATGGTCCATCAGTGCAGGCAGCCCACACAGCCATCAGTCTGACTTGTCACTCTCATCTTTTATCAACAGTAGATTTGTTAAACCTCAGAAAAAGGATCAGGAAGTAGACTATCTTTCAGATTATCTACTTTACTGGAAAGTAATATGCTGAACACTTTTAACCTCCAGTTTTTTAGAAAGCAAGCTAGTCTGGATACAGTGGCACTACTGAAGAGGAAGGAAAAATCACTTAACATTCAAATACCTATAATCAGACAATTTTTCTACATAAAACGTGTAGATTTATCGTAATGTGCAAAACTGCTGAAGTAAAACGCTCTGCTAAAGCAAATACGCAAAGCGTACTGAAAGATCATACTGCAATTACTTAGTGATTATTTCTGCCGAAAAAAATGTTCTTATTAGTCTTCTAGTTATGTGGTATTGAAGAAAACAAGGTATTTTGATAAAATTCCTAAAAGTCAGACTATACCTAGGCTTGAAATAGATCTTACCATCTGACAAGCAATAGACACTTCTCATATCTAAAGTAGCGTGATGAAACTGTGCATATAAAAGCATCGGCTATCAAAGGGAGTTAGAAATACTCCGCTGGAGCAGTATAAAAGTGCTTTCATGAACCTCCTAAATACTGTGACTAGGCAACACAACAGTTAATTTAAAAAAGCATTCCTCTTCAAAAGAAAAGCATTAGAATAACATTCTAGGAGACAAAAATTAAGAAGTTACATTATCTATTATGTGCTCAGAATATTCCCTTTCTTTCCTTTCCAAGTCTTCTACAGTCTGGTACTCTGAATTATGGGCTCCCGACATCTCAGCATTCTGGAGTCTAGAATCAAGTTGCTTCTGTAATTCTTCAAAATCCTGGAAAGAAAAAGTTAGGTGATTTGTTAATCAGAAAGAAGTACATTATTTCTAATTTCAAGGGTGAATTGGTTTGCCAGTTCTTGCATATGACAGAGGAAACTGAAAAATAAAAAGTTTGAAAAGCTGTTTCTCAGCAATGTGCTTCCTTGCGAAAGGAGAGAAAAAGTATCTGGCAGCTCTGAATGAAACTTAGTACAAACACATCTCTATTAGCACGTGAGTACTATTGTCCATCTCTGCCAAACTCAAGTTTTGGAAGACACTTGTCCATGAGTTTTTGTGCGTTCTGCATCTAACCACAAACGTTATTAACATGTCCCCACCTTAAATGGCAGCTGTGAGCATACATGCTGTGTTTGAGTACAGATACATAGCCAGATGCAGTGTTTCCTGCAGAGTGCTAACTGGTAGGGATGAACACACTTGTAACATCCATAAGGAACAAATTACAGCCCACATAATTATCTGGGTTTCCAAATTCTTCACTATTGAAACTAGGATGATTTTTTCCAACAGCTAATAATATTAACAAGTACTAGTCTTCTGCCCTTACTTATAGCTTGGCATTGCAATGGATGATATATTAGTTGCTTAAATATTCCTTATGTAAACTTATTTTTTTTGTATCACACAATTTTGGGTGTCAAAGAATAAACTCAACACCTTATGCTTTACAGAAATGTAACCAGATTTTGACAAGGTTCACAAACAAATTCATCAAAACCCCACAAATTTATCTTATGACGCAGAAATGAAAGAGGAAAATCCTGTCAAAATTAATCATAATATTCTCAATCTCACCAGTTCAGTATTACACACAATATTTTCCAATGCTGATGATTTTGCTTTGTACTGACTTATCTTTTATATGGTATTAATAATGAGCCTTTTCTGTTGTGTTATTACAACCTGAAGGTTGTCATGTTTCCATGACCTTTCTGTCCAGAGTGACACTTAAACAACTGGACTACTCTAGTTATTACTATATCTAATAAACAAAATTTAATCTTTTTCTTTTGGTAGCTCAGCTACGTGTGTGACAACACCCACGCTGTTAAGCATCATCCAAGGTTAGGTTACCCTGGGAAATACAACTCATCTATTTTATATTTTTTTTGTAATTTGAAGTCTTTAATTGAAATCCATCAGAAAGAGGGGTTTACACACCAAATCTCACTTTCCATTCAGTAACTACAATTAACTAATAATATTAAACCTAAGGATTTAAAGACAAGTGATTTGAAGGCAAAAGACATTCCACTATAACTGACATAAGCATTCTGTTCATTGAGTAAAACTATAGAGATTCCTGTCATCGATTCACAAATCATGGGACTGCAGAAACAAAATAAATTTTAACAACTAGCTTTCAGCTAGCAAGCTGACAGATTTGACTCTAATGCTTAAATGTGAAGTTTCATGGGTATATAAGGAAAAAAAAATAACAGTTACTGTGAGAACAATTGAATACTGGCCTAAGCTGCCTCGAGAAATGGTAGTCTTCAATGTGAAAAACATCAGACCTGGTTTGACAGGACATTGGAGGCCCTGCTTTCTACAGAAGACTGAAGCAGATGATCTTCACAGATGCCTTCCAACGCAGACTTTTCTGTGATGCTATTGTGGAAAACAGAATGAGGAAGCAGTAGATTTCCTATTTTGTTTAATTTTGTAAAGCCTTTTTTAGTAAAAAATAGAGAATCCAACTGAGATACATGCTGACTGCAAAAGTATGTCTTCTAGCACAGAAGTGAAACGTGGATTTTGATGAAGGACATAGAGGAAAGTAATTGTATTTTCCCTTGATGGGAACCTTGAGTTTTCTTGTAATACTTTGAGTGATAGAACAGTAGGGAATAATGATACATGGGACCTGACAAAGACCTGATAATTAGAAATTAGTAAATTTGAGAGACTAAGGTTCAGAATGTTCTGTTTACTTGGGTAGATTCAACTACAAAATACTTCCATTCTTAACAGATTAAAAACATCACTGTCCTGATCTCCTCAGATAAGAACCAAGAGGAAATGAGGACAAGGTAATGGAGAGAATCAAGTAACAAGACAGTTTTTGTACTTATTAAATGGATTACAAATGTCATCGCTGTTTAAAAATATAGGGGAGATAGCCTGCTGTGGAAGCCCCCACCAATTGGTGGGATTAAATCCTACTTTCTGTTGTCTGAAATATCAACCAACAAAAACACTTACATTTTTCAGAATTAAAAAAATCTTCTTGAACAAATCATCAGTAATCTTCTTCTTATGATTGAAGTCTGTGAGGTATATTTTGAGAATCTGAATGAATATCTATTTAAAAGGAAAGGAAAATTGATAGTACTGAATAAAATCAATAGAATTTATCACATTTAAAACATTTAAAAACATTTAAAGAGGACTTGTTTCCTTTTCCTAGACTTAATCTAAGAAAGATCAACTCAGAAGTCAGAGAAATGAGTGGAAAATGAATAAACCATTCCCCATACTCATAACTTCTTTTTGGCTTGATTCCCTGCTAGCAAAAACACAAAGCTATTAAAAGCTCCAGCTGAAGGTCAAAGTCACCATCCTCTTGTGGTTATTTTTGGTTGGCCACAAAGTGAGTTAAATTTTCTCAGTGTTTCTGCAGTTACATCACTGTGTTTTACTTTACCTTCTTTTACAAATTGATGATTAACTTTGGGATCAAGTTTAACATTCCCTGGTCAAATTAAACTTCATTCTGGAAGCTAATCTCAAGTTCCCTTTCTCATCTACTTACAGGGGAATCAAATCCATCAGAAGAGAAATTGCTTTCCATTACTTTCATGCTTCCTCTTTTGGGTTAGGGAGAAACTTGTCCAGAAAATCTCATTCCTTGAAACATTCCTAGTGCATTTACCAAATTGTATCGCAAATGACAAGTCTGTACAAACTTAAGAGAGCAGGAAGGAAGGTGAGGAGAAAGCTATATGCTTTAGGTCCAGATTTATATTACCTCTGCTATAACTCAGTAATGGAAATTATTCTGTACTTGATCACAACCATGCACCATAATTATCTGGACCAAGTATTCTGTGGCTTTGTGTAAATCTTTTTTTTTCTTGTCTTGTCAGCTTTGAATGCTGTACCTTGATGTAGGTAGTCATCTTTGGTTGAAATGGGTGTCTTAGTTCGTTAGTCCTATCAAATCAGGATATTCTACTTATCACAAAAGTACTGACTCAGCTGAATTGAATTTTCAACTTTATTCAAATAATTTAGAGTCCCTGGAGCTGCAATGCATAAGAACTGTCCTTTAAACATAAACTTATCTATTAAACATACATTTTTTTTTCTCTTTTTATGAACCCCAACTGCTATATCTTATTCACTGGAGTGAAATTTAAAATTATGTTATTCAGTCTGACCTCCTGTATTTCACAGCCCAATAGGTATTATTATATTTTGCTCCTTTGTGAAGATCATATACATGCAGAACAGAGAGGAAAAAATAAAAAGAATACTGCAAAGGTAAAACTCTGCTACACAACTTCTCATCTAGCCCGTGGTTCGCGTTTATTTCCTAAACTGATATTCAGTTAATGGTTTCAAATCAAATAACTCTAAATGAGACATGAGTACCTACCACATGTTCTTCCTTTCTAAGCTCAGTATCAAGAAGCATGAGATCTTTTAAAAGAAGACTGCAAAGGCAGAGCTTAACATCAAAACTAGAACAAAGATTAAAAGAATTGTTAAAACCAATCTAAACACAGGTCACAGAAAAAAGCAGCACCATATAATAGTTTCATTTAATTGCCAAATTCTCCATTGTCCCTAGAATAGGAATAGGATCACTTCATTTCTACAGCACCTTTTAATTCAGATAAAATATCTCTACATAGAAGTAAGCAAATCAAAATAGTCCTTCATCAAAGTTGGAGATGCAGTTCTCTTTACTCGCCTTGCCTTTTTCTATAGGGATGAATGGCTACAAGAAAGGGAAAACAAAGCTTTTAATTAAAACTGCTGAAATGAGTGGATATTTAGAAAATACTTTTCATTGTTAGTATCTTCCTCAAACCTCGCAGTGACATACATATGATTTTCTTTATTTTTGCTAATGAGAATACAAACATATTTATTCATCTAGGAATACCTCACTTGCTTTGTGTAGCTGAAAGAAAAATAGAGTTGATAGTCCATTTGGATTAGCTCTACTTGCTCATCACTTGTGCATCTGACAAGTGTACAGTCTCCCTTCAACACAGTGTGAACAGTTCCTATTAAAACAAGGAGAATGGGCCGTTGTCATTTGCTGTTCTCAAGACACCAACTGTGTTACTTGAAGATGTACAGTGCAGAAGGCTCCATTCCCCTGCTCAGCAACAACCCACTGCATGAGTGAACAGAGTATATGAGCCAAAGGGGTCTCCTAGTATTAACAGTGATAATACCTTTCACAAGACTGCATTTCTGAAGTTCTGATTCCCAGAATTTCATAAGCAATAAACTGATTTTCAGTGTACAGTATGATGCATTTTTCTAGTCTCTCCAACCACTGTTTTTAGAGTTATAAGCATATAACTCTGTCTTGTGGTAAACGTATGCATTCAAGCCCAGTCTTTCATTTATGCCAGACCCTTACTGGTTGTTCTGAAAACTGCTACAGCACACAAGGAAACAATCAGACACAAGGGCTGGTTTACCGCTTACCTCTCACACGTGAGCACTTCAGGGAAACAGGTTACCTTGAAGAAGGCTCGATCCTGAAATCTGTCATCACTTGTTGTGGAATGTATTGTTGTGGAGGAACTACAGTCCTCCTTGTCTCCCTGGCTAAGGGATTCCAGGCTGCCTGACGTAGATGCCTCTGTTACCTGATTAGGCAGAACTGCCTGCTTTGGATTCTCATGCAAAGATGGATTGGATGAGCCATCTGCCAAAGGCTACAGTAAAAAAAAATGTACAAGGTTAATTAATACAATACAATCTGGAGATAAACATCTCATCAATTTGCAGTGTTTGCTTTCAAGCAAAAAATTAAACAACATACGCAGCAAAAGTGTTCCCACGTAAATTAATGTTTATCATCCTGACAGGTCTTTGCGTTGCCTGGAAAAGTACTCATCTGATGAGGTTATCTGCTTTGAGTCATTCTTCTTTAGTGACGGGCAGATCTTTGTGTGCTTTTTTTCTTACATCTCCTTGGGCAGATACAACTTCCATTAGTGTTAATGGGAAGAAAAGGTTCCTTGACTGCAGTGAAAATTGACTGGACACAACCTAACGCACTGCAAGTTTCAGGGGGAGATGAAAGCAGCTGATGCCTTACAAAACAATTCCTGAGTCAGTGGACTATAAACAAACAAAGATCCCTTTGAAACAGGTTGGCATTAAATTTTCTTCTGGTACTTGACTGCAATTTACTTTGACTCAGAATGACTGCCATTAATATTTACAAGTAGAATCTAAAGCCTTACCCTAAATTTCTGATTGATAGGATAGATGACTTTTGCCTTCAATGCAAATGCTGTAACATTGCTGTTCAGAGGAGACTCATTTTCCTGTATGGAAAAGAAGAAAAAGCAATTAAGGTTTGAGAATGACAGTGGACCTGACATTTGTTCACTGTAAGTATTGCGTGCCCCTTTTTGGTTATGTAACTTAAAAATTCCAATTGATAACTGTTTATTGACTATTTCAACTTTGGTGTGAAAAGTCTTCTCCTAGGACTCATTCAGGTCAGGGTATGAATCCCAGAAAACTCAACTCTGTTATCATCCCTGCTCCAAAATATTTTTATGCCTGCAAGGAAAAATGGGCAATAGATGGTATTCACAAGTTATTTTCATTTCCCTTCTTTTCTCTTTCAGCAGTAGCTACAGATTTTGCATAACAGACTGAAAAAATCTTAATAATAGAAAATACTGAAGGATAAGCTCCACGCATATCATCATGGCTATAAATTCCGTCTTTCAATTTAAATAAAGAAACATTAAATAAAACTAGTCTTTTTTTCAGGAAGAACTTTTATAGTACAATCCTTACCTATAATCTAGAGAAAACACCAATGTTCTTCCAGAGAACTTTTTATAGAAAATATATTCTTTTCATATACCTGCTATTTCATGTCGCCTGACTTTCTGCTCCTCCTCTTTTCCTATCCACTGCCTGGAACAATAGGATAATCAGCTTTGTTTTGTGAGATCATGCATGTCCAATTAAAAGGTTAGAGGTATGCAACAGACTGAATAGTTAAAGCCAAGCTTTAGGAGATTTCCTGCTCTAGCCTTTTTAGTGCTGGTGATTTTTGTTTGTGGCTTTTTTTTTCATATGAAATTAAAGAATCTGATTTGTTAAACCAATTTTCTTTACATAGATTTTTCTAGAACACATCAAAGCACTAATAAAATCTAAAAATAGAGGTAAGAAGAGAGGAGTAAACTACGTCATTTGTTAGACTCTTATCATTGAACCTTTTCATCTCTGTTTCGTTTATTTGCAGAAGCCATTTTTGGATTTACTGATAAAGTAAAAAGCAAGGGGGTCAGTATGTAAAACATTTTCTCATACTGAGTAGCCCCACTGCTATAGCATACATTCAGGAATAGAAGCTGACAGATTCATTGCTCTGAAATGGCTGGAGGCAAAGCAGCTTCAGTCCACAGCCATAAAGCTGTATCACAGTGTGCTGGAGCTAATACATTCTGCTTCTCAGCAGGCATGAGTAATATACAGTTATTATTAATACGGTAATTATGGTATTATTGCAGCGTGGAAGGTCTCAGAATGAAAATATCTGTTTTTCTGAAGGCTTTAACCTCACTAAAAACATTTCTCCATCTATGCTTCTCCCTGAACTGTCAATTTGATAGTAGTAAAAGCCAAAGCCTCAGGGAATTGGAACAAACGAATAGAAAAAAAACATGTAACTTTAGGAGTTCGGCAAATAAATGGCAGAAAGCCCTTTCAAATAACAAGGCTACTTCTTAAAGCGTCACAAATGAGTAACCTTGCCTGGGATATACACATAGTTGTGAAGGGTCACCTTTTAAAGGCTGTGATGCAATTTCAAAAAGAATGATAATATTCATAAATTTATATCATTGACAAGTTCTCTCACAGGATTTGCACTCCAAAAGAGAATCCAATCAATCCTCAATTGTTATGATGTACTTTAACTCAAAAAAAAAAAAAAAGACCGATGATGGCTTGTAAGTGTTCTTGATCGCAAAACTGAAATGAAGAGTAATTGCTTGCCAGGATTTAAACCAAGACTAAAATGTTAACAATAATGTCTATTTTCTCTCTGTCCTGGACTCACTGAAAGCTAAGCACCAGGCTCGCTGGATTTAACTGACAATTTCTGCATGTATTTAATTTATGCATAATAGCGTTAGCTGAACTGCACATTTCTTAAATATTTCTACCCATAACTTTTAACTTAACAAGAGTAGTCAGATCAGCTTTGGGTGAAAGGCAAACAGTTACATTGTAGGAATCATTCTCATGATTATTTTGAGATTACCACAAAAAAAAAATTGAGTGATTTGAAAATTTTACTGAGGGTTCATTAAATTTATACCTTCTCCCACTCTCTTTCCAAATAACTTTTCTATTTGTCCATGAATCCCAGGGCACCACACTGGTGTTCCACTAGTTGTGGTCATTTGACCTCTGCACCGTGTCTTCAGCTGGTAAGTGATGGGAGAGTTCCCTATATGAGAAAGGTGTTAAAGATACTGTTCTCTAATGTACTCAGTTTGGTTCATTTATTCTATCTCCTTCCACTGATCTACTCAATCCAACTCAGATCTATATCCATATATTAAAGAGGCACTAGAAAAAAGTATGTGTTCCAGATAAGACCCGATGAGGAAACTTTATCACTCTCAAATTTTCTCTAATAGGACTTCTCAAAGAAAGAATCAGTTTTGAACTATCAGGAGTGATTTCAGTACTTAAGTACTTCCTCTGTCAATAGCGTGAACATTTTCCACCAGGCAAAACTAAGGAAGCCGATGACCAAAGAGATCTCAGTATTTTGATGGAAATGTACAAGGACAGTTGCCCGGATTAAATGGGCATTAAATTCATAAGGGACATGAATGCCTGAAATGATTGCATTCCTAAGCAGCTATCACCACTCATTCTCCTTCCTGCAGTTTCTTTGAATGCTTTTTAAGGGCTCAAATCCAAGCCCACTACAATCAAGACAGTTTGGACATGGCCCTTAATGTGCTGATTAATACATCGAGCAAAACGGACATAAACCCCAAAGAACCCAGCTTTACCTCCAACACCATCTCCTCTTTCGATGTATAGGGTTCTGCTTTACTTTTTCGGAGTGGATGCTCTTTTTCGTCGCAGTTGAAACTTTCCAGAAGTCTCTGGGAATCATTTTCCTGAAATTCCGAGAGAAAACAGGTAAAATATAACTCTGAGATCATGCAGAATCACCTGAGGGTATCCAGGCTACTGTCACAGACCATTTATGTCTCCATTCTGAAAATGATTTCAGTATCAGCTGAAAACGATAATTTTGGAAAAATACAAACTGAAAACGAACAATAATTTTATATATGCAGGATGCATTCTTTTAAACTACTGAGCTTTATGAATTTGATTTGTCAGTCCAGAAGTAAAACTTCAACCCAAAAAGAGAATGTAAACGTGTCAAATCAATCCATCTGCTCTCAAAATGTCTTACTACTGACTATAGTGTCAAGCTCGGTCTTTGCTCAAATTCTTAGTTAAAACAAGTTAACTAAAATTGTTTGCAATTGTTTGCAATGAGTAGAATGTCCAATATTTTTGGACATCTGCTACGAGAAATACTTCCTAAATGAAGTTTTATGTCTGAGAAAGTTCCCGTCAAGAACAAGTAACCACCATAAAGTGTTCACCATCTTCCTTCCCCAAAAGCAACACATATCACTGGTCTTTTCTTTCTTAACGAATACACCCTCTGGTACGGACACAGACTGCAAAGGCACAAAGTACTCTAATGCACACGTGCTTCTCTGTGAGCTAGCACAGACTGAAGTAATAATACTGTCAGTCAATGCATCCAAACATAGCACTGGAAGGAGTTCTGTAGTGAAGGAGAAGATGGCAGCCACCCTACCCTGACTACTTTTTTCTTTTACTTTTCAGCTTTTCATTCCACTAACTGCTTTTTCATGTAGTCTAATGATACGGCTTCATCCACTATGCATGTAACTCTAATGGAAAATTTCTCCTTGAATTATTTGGTCACTTGGTGTACAAAGTAGTCAATTTTCTCAGTATATAGAGAACTGCCTAGGGTTTGAATAGATTTCATTCCTTATGATTTGCCTCTATCACCTTTCTGGAACATAGATGCTCAGGAATACAGACAGCGTTCTTGGGTCAGTCTACAAGATCTGGTGAACTGAAGACATTGTTTCCTAAGAATGTACTGTATAACAAAAGAACAGCTACAAGTCTACTTTAGTAGTCTTAGCACTATTTGCCCCAGACCAGTTCACAAAACTTAGGCTGAGTGACTGGGAGCTGTGAAATTAGCCAAGCTCAATTCACCACTGTGTATCTCACCACAGCCGTTCCAAAATAACAATTTGCTTTCCTCAACTTATTTCTCTAACTGCTCATTCTCACCCGCTATTCATTTACACTCCTTTATATGTCCATCAGCTTTAACAGTATTCATCAACTTTAACATCTTTAACACCTTTATATGTCCATCAACTTTAACAGTATTTGCAATTTTCCAGGATTCACTTCTTTTCTGCTAACATTTCTAAACTCGTGTCCTTACTCTCCATTTTTGTTCTTTTTTACATTTGTGACTCCTCCCAAAGAGTATCTACAAAAACAACTGAAGTGATACTAAGATTCCCTTCTGTGTCATTAAGAAGCTGAATAAAACTCAGTCTAACTGTAATTACTGTAATACTTCATCAAACTAATCTAGTATCATAATGAGACAAGCTCCAACCCAAAGAGCCCCTAGCAATGCCGTTAAGTATAATAGGAGAGTTTCATTGATAGAAATGCATTACTGTACACTATAGTGCCTGAAGCTACCATTGCAAAGGTTCTATAAAGCTTTCCCTGTATGCACAGATCCTCAGACTAATAAGGCACTGCTTGCATCCGAGTCCCACAGACGCGGGCTGAACATACAGAAGTGATTAACTGGGGCTGAGCGACAAATGCTGCTAGCTTACTGTGGGTCTCCAGGTGCTGCTCCCGCTGCAAGCTTAACTCACATGCTTGGGACATGCTTCTCCTGCTTTTATTCTGGATATAGAAGGCTGTACGATTATAATTACACAGTAGCTCCAGTGTAGTATTTCCTATATTATAGTAGTAACTATATAGTAACTATAACATCGTAAGAATACTACCATATTAAAAAAACAGTATAGTAAGAATACTGCATCCAGGAGGTTACACCACAGCATAGCTGAGGCAGACAGTGTGTGAAAGCAAAAGGTACAGCCTAAGGTTGCCCTGTTTGTGTTTGGGAAATCAGACTCTAGGGCACAATCTGACTGCCATGCAGCGTGTTCTGTATGCAGCAGTCTTTTGAAATAAACAACTTTTTTTGCAGCAGCAGCATTGATTTTAATGGTGTTTAAGCACCTCAATGCATTTAAAGATCTGGGCCAGAAAGAACTGACAGCCTCTATTCCCTATTGACGTAAGTGACAAAAAGGATAAAACTGTACAAGGCTATATTTGAGTTGGCAGTGAGGGTACAATAAAGATACCATCTATTATGGCAGGAAAAATGAGAAACTGAATCAGAGAGGCTTGCACTCACACAGGACGCATTGATCCAGTATTTGAAGTGAACCCATTGTTAGGCTAAAATACAGCTTCAAACAGAGCTTCAAATCTCCCACTTGAAAGCAGTTGGGAGCACAACGATTCACTCAGTGACGCTCAGCCCTAGCAGACGGATACACGAAGCAGGGCAGGTATGGCAGGAAAACGTGCAGTTAGGAAACAAGGCCAAATAGACCCTCTGGGTATTTCCCATGCCCACATGCATGTACCTCAGTGCGGATTAACTGCTGTGAGGGAGCATTAACGCTTCTGTGCTCTACATTTCCCTTCTTTGGACTGTTCCTCCTGTTGTAGGAGGAAGGATGTTAAATGAGTGTTTGTTTCCAAGGGCCTCACAAACAGAGTTCATCTCCCCGTGACAGACAAGCCGCAAGCAGCTAAAACAAGTCCAACGATACAGACCAGGATTTGGAACACATCTGCACCTAAAGCAGTGTATTTCTGGAGTCGTTTATGTCGATGTTTACATTAGTAAAGCAATGAAAACACGTTAAACAGAAGAGTGTCATGAATCACACGGCTCCCTAATCATCACTGAGTTCACAGTCAATCCGGAGTCACTCCAGGCCCGCACCCGGGCAACCCCAGCGCAGCGGAGAGCCGCTTTCCTCACGCTGTTCGGCGCAGGGCCAGGCCCAGCGGCGCCCCGCGGCCCGTCGCAAAGCCGCATTCACTACTCTTGTCCGTGAATCTCGGGCCGAACCCGCCCCCCGCCCGGCGGCCCAGTACCTCTCTCCGCCGGCGCGGCCCCAGAAGCGCGCAGCGGCAGAGCAGGGCGGCGGCGGCGGCCCCCAGCAGCAGCCCCAGCAGCACGGCTGGGGCCAGCAGGGCGGGCAGCACCCGCAGCGAGCGCGCCCAGAACTGCAGCCCCACCGCCCGCAGGCACTCCGGGACCGCCGCCATCGGGTCCGGCCTGACCCGATCCGGCCAAAGAGGAGGTCCCAGCCGCCCGTCCCCCCGCCCTTCTCCGCGGTGGGAGGAGACGGATGGCGGATGGATGCGAAGGCCGAGGCCCGGCCTGGATCGGGGCAGCGCTCGGAAGGGCTGCGCGGCGCTCCGCGGGCCGGCACGGTGCCGTGCGGGGCTGGGCGGCTGCTGGCCGGGCTGCTCGTGGTACCGCTCGTGGCACTGCTCGTGGCACTGCTGCCCTCCGCGCCCGCTCAGCCCCTCGGGGCGGCCGCCCGGCGCCCCACGCAGGGACACGGGGTGCCGGACCCGCCCCGGGGGCACTGCGGGAGGACGGCGGCTGGGGTAAGGCGGTATGCCCGCTCCCGGGGCTGGCGGAGGGTGCTCCCAGCAGACCCTGCGCTCACAGCTGCGGGCAGCGAGGTGCTGGGGCCGATGTGCCAGGCGGTTTGGCACAGCGGAGTAAGGCTGTAAGGTTCATAGGGTCGTCCCTTCTGCCTCAAGCCAGGAGGGCTCAGGGGACCGTGTGCTGCTAGGGCTCTGTCACAGGGCAGCCACCTGTCTTCCTGCTGTGAGGAACACAGACTGCACTTGGAAGGCCCGCAGGCCCACCACGGTGGGCTTACATGCAGCTGTGCTGGTTCCACGGGCAGGAGTAGCTCCCAGGAATGGCGTGGTGGGGTGCTGCAAATCCCACACGCTGACACCAGCTCTGTTTCTCTGTTCTTGAGTGGATGTGTTTGATTTTTATATTGAATAAGAGTGATTTTACCCACTGGTGTCAGCCTGCTATTAGGAACACCATTAGTGGTTTAAGATACGGCTTTTATTTTTCTCTCTAGGTAGTTGTTTAGCTGTCTGAAACTGCACCAGCGTAGTTCTTTGTGGTGAATACCAGTGAATGTGTTGTGGGGGATGGAGAGAGTCACAAGCTGTTAGCTATAGGCTGCCCAGGAAGGTGGTGGAGTACTGTTCCTGGAGGAGTTCAGGAAAAGGGTAGATGTCACACTGAGTGACGTGGGCTAGAGCGGTCACAGGCATGAGTCGATGGCTGGGCTAGATGATCTTATTAGTTCTGTGATTCTGTCTTGCGTTTTGATTACAAAAACTTTATAGGCAGGAAACAGCAGCAGTGGAAAATGAAGAAAACAAACCAACAAACCCAACCCTTATTTTTCACCCAGAAAGACAATGTAAAACGTAGGGAAATGCATCCTGGCAGTTTGGCTGCATTCAATTAATTACCTGTGAAGCATGATGGTAGCACCGTCCCATAGGGTTGGTGCTGGGCTCTGCTTGCTGATGTGGAGCTCCTCATGGTGCCCTCTGGTATTGTGGATGTTCTCTGCATTGACTGGAAGAAAAGAGATGAATATTCAGATTCAGTTTTCCAGAGCAGAGTATTGAGAAGAGCAGAATAAGGCAGAAAGAAAAACAAGGAGCAAGGAGTGTTGTGGTGCCATTCACAGTTGATGCAAATGGGCACAAAACCACCGTAGATTTAGTGCATGATCTGTTGTAAAACCACAGATGAATGAATGCCTGGAGTCTCTGGAAATCCTGAGTCATTTGTACACTAATTGCCTAGGCAGCAGGCTTAGCTAATGAGCTGCCTTTGCTGCACTCATTTATGCATGTTTAGACTGCTGTTTGTCTGCTTTTGTTACGGGTTTGTTTAAAAAGAAACTGTTGACATTTAATGTTCACTCCATATATTGCAAAAGAGTCATATTTAGGATTTGTATTTATGAACAGGATTTATGTTAACACTTAACAGACCATCCTCCTGTGTTCTTGTATTTTCATCAGTGATGAAAATAGTGTAATTACAGCCATTTACTGCACTGGTACACATTTTGTCAATGCAGACAAACTGTTCTAGAAATATCTGGCAAAGGTTTTTTGCTCTTTTAATGTTTTTGCTCTTTTAATGTTATTTCTATTGCTGTATGTCCGTATGCATATATGACAAATTCAAGTGTGTATATGTATGTATAAATCATCACCAGAAAAAAAAATTAAGATTCCTGATGGAGTTTTGTGTTCTTTTGGTGCTCTTGGATAGTCAAAAGTCAGGGTCATCTAGATTGTTTAACTAATGAAAAGAAATTAGTGCTGGAGTAAGAGATACAATAATTTAGTTATGCAGGAGGACCTGTACAGCTGGATGGTTGGAGATACACAGATAGTGCCCAGCGAAGAGCTCAGTGCCTGATGTGTCCCAGAGCTGCATCCCAGGGCTCAGAGAGCTGCATGTGCTTATTTTCTGCTTAAAAATGCTGAGATGTTTTGAGTTTTCTGAAATGGTGAGGGAAGGTGCCCAATCTGAAGTAAGAACTGTTTTCACAAAAGGTTAACAGACATTGCAGCTGTGGCAGTAATCAAGGTGATGAATTTCTCAAGCTGGTAAAGAATAAAATTGCCCCTTACTTGCTCTACTATAATAATGGTGTTGTTGTATGTCAGGACTAACACTACTTACACGCAGTGCTTGGGAGCATATAGAAACAGCAAGTGCAGGTCACACTGTTCAGCAAACTTGGAATAATCAGCTGGCTCTCATAACTGTATTTTCTCTCCCAGGGAACCATTTTTATTGAATGAGAGCTTGTTTGTGTGACTGCTCCATCTTGATCAAAACACTGGACATCATAAAGCATTAGTTTCTTTTATTGAAGTCTTAGAGCTGCCATTTCTGTAACAATCTCCATGGTCTGGGCACAGGAAGGAGTCTCATAAGCTACAGTTTTTAGCCTGTGGTCTCTTTAGATCTGTGAGGGCTTGTTTATTCAGTATGAACTGATTCCTGCTGCTCCTGCAATGAGATTTGCCTGTGTCCTCGGTTCTGCATTTGAAAACAAGAAGAATTATTGTTTAAGAACAAACTTGTACTTCATATCAAACGCTTCTGCTCTGCTGTTGTGCAGTCTCAGCCTCGTAATACTGAGTGTAAATACAACCAGAGTCCCAGGTGTGCTTACCCTTATGACGGTGCAGCAGCACTCATACTGCTTGACAAACCAGTGTTGTGTCTCTTGGACTAGTTAATTTTGGAAACTCAAGGCTTTATGGAATAGGATTCTAACTGTAAAGCATACATTAATCTTAAGAATTTAACTAAGCAATGTTCTACATGTAAGAAAACTTTTTTTTTTTAATACTTGCTCTCTTCTGTATTAACTTTAGGTTATTACAGGTGATCTGTGGCTTCAAAAAGAGATGAAATGTCTGGAAGTGACAGGTATGTACCTGTTTTCTCTCTTGTCAACCTGTGGGAATCTGAGCACTCCAAGGAGTTGTGTGTGCAGGTGGGCAGGGGACTGTATCTGTGCCCAGGTTTTTACTTGCACTCTGACTTGGGAGGAAGGGAAGAGAGAAGAAATGACGCAGTTTAGTTCTAGAGTAATCCCATCTGGGCTTTTACCTGAGGTGATGGCCCAACAGACCAAATCTGAGTGGTTCCCAGAGTAGCGTTGAGCTTTGCTCCATAATCTCAGTTTGCTGGAGGAGCTTGACCATCTGTACTTGGCTGTGGATGTATGCTGTTGGCATCTCTGTCCTGGCATGCAGCCCTCCAGAGGTGGAAGCACTTGTGGTGTCCTTTCTCTGTACCTGTCAGTGGGACATCTTCATCCTGGACCATGGGGGAAAGTTCTCTTGGAAGTTAGGCTCCCCAAGCAGTTCGTATGGAAAGGAGCCTCTGTGAGATGACCTTATTTCATACCTTACCCTGAATCATTTTAGGAGTCCTCTTTCCCTTTTAGTCATAAGGATGTATGGGAAGCGCCCTCTGATGACCAGCCTTGTGGAAAACCCATGTTACTTGAAGTTGATCAACAGCTTGTTGATTTTCAGAAGCTACCATTACTGCTGCACATTTGCTAACACTTGCAACAGCTACTCTTGAAGCTATATTTGAACTGTCTTTATGCTTAGAGTCTCTTGCTGCTTAAAGGAGCTGCATCTGAGGGTTGGCTGCCACAGACACTTTGTGTAGATTTGAACAAATTGTGTAGCTTCTCTGAGACTCTGGTCTTCATTTTCTTTCTCGGAGATAATAAATAGCATGCTACTTCTCAGAAGTGTAGTGGAGATAAGTTATGACATCTTCATACACTGCATTATTATGGACGCTGTAATGTCTGTAACAGACTCATCCTTCATGGCAGAGGATGTTGTTCCCCAAGAGATGATTCCACAAGATGCATTTGCCAAGAAATTACATGCACTGATGCAGTCATCTAGTGAGATGCCTCTAATTTCTTTGCCCTATGCTATGGCTCATTCAGGAATTAGTTTATTAATTTAAATAGGAAAGCAAATAATTCAGATTTTCTCAGGTTCCTTTTTTTTTTTTTTCCCCACCGTATTTATATGATGTAAGCTTTGCTGCTCACATCTTCCTTTCTTTTGAGTTAGAAATTAATAATGTATAATCCACCGAGAAGGGAATTGCATGTGGTTTTGTAGTTCAGAAGAACATTCTGGTACTAGACAAAGTGGAGTAATTGGAGGATTTAACTGATTTTTTAGTGTGTGTTATTTGCTGATTGTCTTCCGTTTCACTAGTAGGTAAATATACATGTTAAAAGAAGGGCTGCTACAAGCGCTGGATCATATGCCTGACTTAATAGCTGAGAATTGTCCTATGCTAGTAAGAATACATTTTTTTACATATTTAAAGCAAGTTCTAAGTGGTTTGCTTGATCAAGATACTAGAACGTTTATTTCTTACTGAAGAAGTTATTAGTTAAGGTAGTGAGATTGGAACTTCTGCATAAAACATTTGCCACTGAAAATGGCAGCATATTGAATTGAAACTGTGACAGCACACAGATTTCATAGTTTCTGGTTGAAGTTTTTTTCAAGTTTTTTTTCTGTTTAAGACGATAAAAAAGCAGACCCAAAATAACTCCGTGATTGGGGAACACAATGGATTTGTAGTATTATGTTAGAGCCTGGCTTAATTTAGCAAAACAAGCATGAAAATAGATCTGTTTTGTCTGGTTGGTGCCCATAATTTCTTTGACTTTGTAACAAGAAAAGCTAATGGCAGCATTCAAAACTGCAATATAGTAAATTACTACCTTTGCTTGTTCATTGTTGTGTGTAATTGAAAAGACTTTAAATTGGATCTGGTATCCTGGATGGTTTTCAGGACAGGGAATAATTGAGAACAACAACAAAAATAATACAGTAAACAAGTATATTTAACTCTTTCCCCACTGAAATAAAACAAAGTAATTTGAACCTTTACTGATGAGTTTAGAGGAAAAACAAATCAGACTGCAGATTTGGGACTTGAAATATGCAACCTGTGAGAGCTGAGAATTAGAATGACTTTTTTTAAATCAATTAATTTTTAAAAGTGAACTTGACATTTCACAAACTTGTCATAGCCTTCACATTACTACAGTATATTATCAGTTTAGGATTTGTTGTAAAGGTATGGGAGCCTTAAGAACATACTGGAATCTTTGCTAGAAACCTATACGAGACTGTTTAATTTCATGTCATCCTATTGAATTGCTGTGCCTTTATCTTAACTGCTACTAAGTACAAGAAAGGCACTGTAGTTTGTGGAAGTTATACCTAGCACGGACACTAATCTACACCCTTGACATATTGAGGATGCAGCCCTTTTAGTCCAGTGGCTCAGGCTTGTACCTTAACACTGAAGGTCCCCAAGCTAACGTCTTAGCAAAGGACTATAGGCTGATCATAAACAGAGGATCATTTCTTTTCTTAGATAGCCATTCTTCCATCTCCTGCTCATGTGAACGCAAACCCACCATCAGCACGGACTTCACTTGGTAGGGTAGGTGCATTTCGTACCACACTGGGTCCTCTCTGTATTTGACAGAGCAATTGTAATGAGAGATGATAGTGGGAGACCTCTCCTCTCTAAGTGAATTGTATGTGGCTTGACTGTGGCTGCTGAAATTCCAAAAGAGCAGATCACCACACAAAGCAGTAGTGCATAAAGCAGATGAGTTCACAAATGACTATGTAGGGGGAATAGCAAAGGAAATAGAACAGTGCTCTGTTGCTGTTCTGATCTGATTGTGCAGTTGAGACTGTTGCAATCAAGTGTGCGCTTGTCATTTTTTATTACTGAGGCACCGTGCATATGTGGGACTGAGTAAGTGCGATAGGAACGTGTGTTAAAATAGTATGCCAGACTTCCAGTGATTTCAGCTACATCAATATTTATTTTCATGTTTTCATTTGGCAATTCAATGCAAAGTCAAACTGCCAGCACTAGTAATTAAATAGGAATATGCAATTTTAGACAGGATTCTGTTATATCTGTTTGTATTTATACATACAAATGTATGTATAAATACAAACAGATATATATACAGAATATATATATATATATGTATGTATATATATATGTGGATCAGGCCCAGTCAGCATGGGTTTATGAATGGTAGATCCTGTTTGACAAACCTGATTTTGTTCTATGACAAGGTGACCTGCTTAGTGGATGAAGGTAAGGCTGTTGATGTGGTCCACCTGGACTTCAGTAAGGCCTTTGACACTGTCCCCCACAGCATCCTTGTGGAGAAGCTGGCTGCCCATGGTTTGGATGGGCATACGCTCTGCTGGGTGAAACACTGGCTGGATGGCTGGGTCCAGAGAGTTGTAGTCAATGGAGTTAAGTCCAGTTGGTGGCCAGTCACGAGCGGTGTCCCCCAGGGCTTGGTGCTGGGGCCTCTTCTATTCACATCTTTATCAATGATCTTGATGAGGGGATCAAGTGCACCCTCAGTAAGTTTGCAGACGACACCAAATTGGGAGGGCATGTTGATCTGCTGGAGGGTGGAAAGGCTTTACAGAGGGACCTGGATAGACTGGATGGATGGGCCAAGGTAAACCGTATGAGTTTCATACAGTGTCCTATACTTTGGTCACAGCAACCCCAGGCAACCCTACAGGCTTGGGGAGGAGTGGCTGGAAAGCTGCCTGACAGAAATGGACCTTGGCGTGCTGATGGACTGTTGGCTGAATGTGAGCCAGCAGTGTGCCCAGGTGGCCAAGAGGGCCAATGTCATCCTGGCTTGTATCAGGAATGGTGTGGTGAGCAGGACTAGGGAAGTAATCCTGCCCCTGTACTCAGCATTGGCGAGGCCCCACCTCAAGTACTGCGTTCAGTTTTGGGCGCCTCAGTAAAGAAAGGACATTGAGGTGCTGGAGCAGGTCCAAAGAAGGGCAGCAAGGCTTGTGAAGGGCTTGGTGAATATGCCCTACGAGGAATGACTAAAGGATCTGGGGCTGTCTAGCCTGGGGAAGAGGAGGCTGAGAGGAGACCTCATTGCTCTCTTCAAATACCTGAAAGGTGATTGCAGTGAGAGTGGGGTTGGTCTCTTCTCCCTGGTGACAGGTGACAGGACAAGGGGAAATGGCCTCAAGTTGCTCCAGGGGAGGTTTAGGTTGGATATCAGGAAAACCTTCTTTACAGAAAGGGTTGTTAAGCACTGGAACAGGCTCCCCAGGGAGGTGGTTGAGTCACCATCCCTGAATGTGTTTAAAAACCGTTTGGATGTGGTGCTCAGGGACATGAGCTAGTGGTGGATTGTTAGAGTTAGAGTAGTATGGTTAGGTTGTGGTTGGACGTGATGATCTTGAAGGTCTTTTCCAACCTGAGCAATTCTATGATTCTATGTTTTGGTTATGTAGGATTAAATAATTGGAAGATATTTAAATAACATGCTGTTGAAGTAAGCTAAAATATGTATTGACTTGATTATAGACTGTAAATGTGTGGAATGTTTAACTTACGTCATTAAGGAAAAGAAAGAAAATTTCATCTTAGAGATTATTTTCTCCCATCTCAGAAGAAAGTGAAACTACTGTCTGTCTTTGATGAATGTTTAATTTGGCATCTTTGGGGGTGTTTGCGAAGCCCTAGATGAAGCCTCCTGCTCTGCGACGATGCTCGCTGGGGGATGTTTTGGCCCCAGGCTCGGCACGTGGGGAGCTCCTGGCTGGGAGGTGCTCTGTCTGAGCAGCTTGACTGCATGTGGCTGGAACTGCTTCTCAGCTAGCAAAGTTTCCGTTTCAAAAATGACTGGCAATGGCTTCTGTTTAGAACCAGTGGAAGCGAACACTGTGCAGCTCAAATAATGGCTTTTTTGAAAACAGCCGGAAAAATGACAAAGATTAGAACGGTAAGAGAACAGAAGGAATAAAGAGAGTACAGAGTCAGTGTAACAATTGAGATGCATCTCTGAAGAGGCACTAACAATGGCGTGCTCTCATTTCTGATCTGCAGGGCATCAAAAAGAAATCTCGATGCTTGTTATTGAAAGGCCTCAGAAGTCAAGCAGTAGTATTTTCTAACCTCAGACAAATCTACTTGTAAAAAAGCAATTTCAGAGCAGAAATCTAGGACAGACTTGGAAGCCTCAGAGCATGTTATGCCTGTAACATCCTTTCTGAGGTGTTCAGTGTCTGGCTTTTCAAACAGTGCTCAGCTGTCTACAATCCATCAAGGACCTTCTCTATGAAGAAACAGTATGTGAATTGATAAATACAAATATGTTTTCTTGAGGTTAAGGTATTCAACGAATTCTGTAGAAAAGCAGTTATGTTCTTGCAGGTCAGCTGGACTGAGTGACAGTTAAGTATTTGTGGATCAGGAAAAGCATATTTTGTTTAACTGACATTTGATACTACAAAAAAATAATGAGATAGAGAAGTGTCGCTTTATTGGTAGGGGAAATCAGGGTGTTAGCAAACAGTGTGTGCTGTTAAACGTGAAGGGTGAGAAGAAAATGGTGGCTCATTGCTCTATAGACATGCGTCACACTGATTGTATCTGAGCAAAGTCTTCCCCTAAGTACTGGGAAGATGCAAGTGAATTTGCAGAAGTATCCTTGTAATTGTCATCAACGTCAAGGCTGCTTGATGTAATGTCAAGAACCTGCAAAATCCCTAGCCTCTCATTACCAATGATGGAGAAGCCAAATAATATGCCTGGAGCCTTATGCTGGGAGCTGTCCATGTTACTGAGGATTCTAAGTGATGACAAAGCACAACTTGGAAGCAGTCATCTGTGTAATTAATAATCCAGAGGTCTATTTAGAGGGACAGAAAATGATGTTAATTAAATTGGTTACTATGGACTTGGTACTGTCCAGAGGGAAGTATCAGGGTTTGCTGTCACATGAAAAGGGCAGTTGCAGTTGGATATGCTGATGGAGAGCTCTCATGCAGTAGTGCACAAGAACAGAAGGTATTTAATGAATCAGTTATTCCTCTTCTTGTCTGACCGCCTTCATCCAAGATGCAGAAGGAAGCGGTCTGCTAGAAAAGAAACACTTTTAAGGCAGTAGTTGCTCAGCAAAGCCCGTACATATTTCCATGCTGACTTCTGACTCTTGTCAAGCTCTAAGAAGAAGCTCCATATCGTCACTTAGGGCTTCTGTTTCTTTAAGGGAAAATGCTTCTCCTGTAGTCTGTCAAGAACAGGAAAGTTGATGTTCCACCTCCATAGGTGTGGGGTGGCAATTGCATCAACATCTAAGGGGCACAGCAAGTATGAAAAGAATCCTTTCAGTGTTTGGATATATGTAAGAAGAGGCATGATTCAGTTGTCAGAACATAGCTTTGGAGCCATTGTAGGCAGGATATAATATCCTGTGTGATCTGCTGGGGAATGCCGTGGCCAGGTGGGCCCAGGCTGGCAGCTGGCATGTCAGTTCAGCACTGGCGGTATTCCAAGTGATTTGGGCTGTTGCTTCGTCTTGAAACTGAAGTGCAGCATGCATGAATGCCCTAAAAAATACCAGCTGAAAATGTACGCAAGCATTTGGTATTGTAATTAAGTGTTACTGTTCTTCTAACCAAGTTTTCCTTACTATTTTTATGGTCCCTGAATTGGTTTGCGTCTGTTGCACTGTGAACAGTTTAAGTATGCAAGTGAAATCTAGGGAAATGAATTAAAACTAGCTGTAAAATCTAAACAAGTAATTTTTCCTGGCCAGTATAAGCACAATTTTATCCAGTATAAACCACTCTCTCACAAATAAAAAGCATGATATCCTGCACATGAAGCTCCCTAAGGTGCAGTTGTCCATCTGGGTTCTGTAAGCAGCAGGACTGGATCTCATTCATTATGTTAACAGAAGCCTTTTCAGTGATCCATATGCATTCATATGCACTTGATGGGACCTTCATCTAAACATTGAGTTCTAAATGCGCTGTGAATGTCTTTTCTATTTACAGCTGACATTATTTCTCTGTATTGTTCTTCCAACACAACACTGCCTTTTCCAAAACAGGAAGCTTCTCATATTTGTGAGGTTGTCAGTATGTTCAACATATTTTGTTAACATTTAATAGTTGACAAAATGAAAATTTACAGAAAGTCATTTGCCAAGGAGATTGCTGATTTTTAGTATAAACTCTTATTACTAATGTCATATGTGCTTTTCTTAGATGAAACTAATTATCACATAATTTCAAAGCTGTTCTTGTAGTTTCATGTGACATCATGGCATAATCTTTACTAAAAATGTGAGAGTTGGTGTATAGGATAGCACTGATATTACTAATTACTAAAGTGAAATGTTTGATTTGATGGCACTCCAGATCAGCTGAAATGTAACTGACCTCTGTAGTCAACCAAGAAGTATTTTTGTCCTGAATATGTCCTGAAATATGTAATGGCTAGTTGGCAGACTGTCACAGAAGCACAACACTCTTAGCAGTGAGGCCACTCACGCTTTAGAGTACTTCAATTATTTATGCTTTGCTGAAAAGATTCTTTGTGTTGAAAATATTAAGAGTTGATTTATCTCTGAAACTTTTTAATTCATGGATTAGGTGATTTAATGTGGGGTGTATGTGAGCTCCCTCGATAGGATGCAGTTCTAATTCCTGCTGGATTTTCTGGGGCAAGCCACACCTCTGCTTCCTACCTACCCTTCATGTCTCTATTGCATATTTAGAATTCAGTGCTCTGGGGGAAAATGTGCTGGCTCCTGTGTGTGTGCAGAGCACTGGGTACCATGGTCCCCATCCTTGGGATGACATGCACCAAAGCAGGTGCTGCACAGGAGCCACCTTTAACTCTAATGCAGAGTTTTGCCCTGGTTTTTAGCACTGCAGTTGCCTATGATGATTCAAGCAAGTGAAGTCCCTGACCTGCTCTTGACTTCTGCAGCCTCGGATGATCAGTGGAGCCATTCGATATTTGCTCTGATACCCTCATGGTCAAGGAAGATGTTGTTCAAACGAGAGTCTTCTGTTAACCACCAGCTGGTCAGTAAAAGATGGTTTGTCACTTTTAGTGTTCATAAGCATCATAGCAATTTCATCAAAAGTGGATGTTGGTGGGAAATTTCTACTCAGTACATTTCTAATTCTGTCTCAGGTGATTATGTTCAGTTTAGATGGCTTCAGCAATACCAAATGGTTGTGAGACTTCTAAATAATTATTGTAGCAGATACAGCCATGTGATTGCTTTTTAAATTCTGGCACATAGTAATTAATTGCATCTGTATAGTCTACTGAACTTTGTGCATAGTATATTTTTGTTTGGAAGTTTGATGGCCAAAAGATGAATATGTCAGTTAATACGCTAGTAGTTAAGAGTGGGAATAAGTAGTCTATACAAATTTGGGCTAACAAGAAGATTTATTGTTGGGATAACAAAGGTCTTAAATGTGAATATGTTTAAAACCTCTAATATTTTTTCTAATTTTCTTATTTACATAATTTAACTTGTGCTGCAGTTTGTGAATTAGGATTGTTTCTTACACTAGTTAGTCTTTTCCCCTTTCACCACAGCCGGAAGATGTGTTGAAAATGTCAGCATCCTCTGGATTTGGAATAACCCTTCAGAAATGTGCTGTGGTAAGGTTTGTTTACATGTATCTTGTTAATTTGATAGGAAATCTGTACTCAAATGTCTTTGAAAAACTGTTGGCAGAATTGTACCCATACTGAGTATGGGTACATTTTTATGTTGAGATGGTTGTTCTCTATGCAAGATGAGTAATTTTGCATTGGTGATTCATAACTGAATCAAATCAGTGAAATCTTTTCCCAGACTTCAGAGGATTTTGATTATGGCCATTGTAAAATACCTCTTTGTGAATCTGTAAAAATAGAAATGTGAGAAAGCTAGTGAACAAGACTGGATAATGATAGAAACTTCTTTAGAGAATGTGATATGCCTTCTGAGATACACTGGCTTAACTGTGTGTGCCTTACCTGTGTCAAGTATGGACTCCTTTTGAAGCATGGAGGACTGAGCTCTGTGACGCCTACTCTGTCCTTGAACATCCTGTCACAAAGCCATGGAAGAGCCCAAGAGTCACAGTCAACATACTGAATAGAACCCAGCTAAGAGCAGAGTTTTTAATGAAAAAAAAAAATTTCATTTGACTTGCATAAAAAGCTTATGAGGAGCAAAGACCTCGCTGATACAAAGAATTTTAAAGTTTTCCATTTTACATTCATTTTACTTTTTCAGGTGGCATAGATTGATAGATCTACTTAGTCTGTTATTTTTTCTTTCTTTTTTTTCCTCCTGTTTTTTTTTTTTTTCCCTCATGTTGGATGAATCAAGTCTGAATTTTTGTCATTAGAGACAGTTCACAATGCTTTCCCCTTGGCAGAAGAAAGTGCATCCAGCTTTAAGGCAAATCTGAATTCAGACACTGACGTGCTACATTTGAGGATAGAGAATTTAGTACCCAGTACAGAAGAGATGACATTATGACCTGCACCAGATCATTTGCACAGAAAGAGAATGAATATTCATTGCACTCATTAGCTATAATGTCATTATTGAAATGGCTGCATGTCATAATTAATGAGGCTGAATAGTGAGCATTTCAGGAATAAGAAACAGTAACACAGAATATTCTGAATATTTTTGGACTGTGGATTCCCATTTTTTATATTGGAGCTTCTCAAAATGAGAGTTTGAGACTGTTACATGCAGTTGTTTTTTGCTATTCATAGCACAGCCTCATACTTACTAATTTAAAATTGTGAAATGCTGTTATACGAGATTAGTCTGCTGTAGATGCTAGGATTATCAGAAAACAATTCTGCAATGCTACCCATTGTAAATTTCTGAAAACTGTGCAATTGTATATGAATTGTCTTCCATCTTCAAATGCATTTTGTGTTTTGTTTCTCTTTGCTTACCTTGTCATCTACTTCAATCTTAATTCATTTGAACAGATGCTTTCCTACTAAGAGACAGACTGGCCATATGGTTGTCTTTAGCTGTTTTAAATAGAAAAAAAAAAAAGTGAATCCTGCATATTTTCCATCCACCACCTGTGACTGACTGTTCAGAGCATGGAGATGACATACGTTTACTTCTTGAAGACAGTGTTTTTCCAACACCTAATGATAGAAATACGTTGACTGTAATTGGGGTGTTTAGATTTCACTTGCACTTTGAGTGCTCAGTCCTTCTCCCTTACCAGAAATGTGCTCCTTTAGGACCTTCATTCTGCAGTATCACATGAACATTTTGTAGTACTTCATAATGACAATAATCTTTAGCAGACCTGAAATAAAGCTTTAAATGTGTCTATTTGGCTTTTAAAAACTTACCTGTATCATTTTGGTCTCCTAAAACATTCTTGTGTCTCAAATCATCTTTGTTCAAAGTTGGTTTCAAATATCCTCTGTTCCTTTCACTTCTATGGCAGCTCCCCCTAAAATGTTCTTTCATTTGCTGTGGTTCTTTTCATTCCACTCACCCATGTACTTGAAGCGAGATCTGTTGTAGGGGATGATAACACACTTCAGTGGCAGAGAGAAAATGAAGTAAGCACTTATCACCATCATCAGTGGCTGCCATTGAGTTCTGTTCTGGTTGGCAGCGTAATGATGTGCCCCAAAAGTGAGAAAAAATTTCTTGAGGCAAATTAGAGTAGCAGCTTGAAGGAGATACTGCTGGCCAGTGATCTCAATGACAGCAGCATATGGAGAAGATTCTTTCTAGGAGAGATCAAACCCAACAGTTTCCCTGCTTCTTGGTTCTCATCTGCTATTTCATCCACTGCTATCAAGAAAAACAAAACAAATTTTCCCCACTGCCACTTAGCTTAAAACTCATTGCTGATCAGAAATAAGGAAAGTAAAACAAGTTTTTAAAGTTATTGACAAATGCAACAAACATGACCTTTTGGCTGCCTGAGGAAAACTGCAGTAGAAAATAGACAATAGGTTTGTGATCTCTCTGATGAGTTGCTTTGTTTAATCACTGAAATAAGAATTTTATTAAATTAAATGAAGAGGAAATGCAGTTTTAGTTGGACAAAGATAATGGATACAGTATGTATAAGTGTGCATTAAACCTCTCAACTAGTGGAAGTAGAGGACTAATGTTTCCATATTCCCTCACCTACTTATGAATATACACATCCTACTTTTTCTGCCTATTCTATTGTAGCAATTTGCCTCAGTTACTGTTTGGTTAAAAGCATGGGAAAAGCCCACAAAATCCAAATTTTTGCCTTCATCTCACAGAAGACCAAGAGAAAGGTATAGGAAAACAAAGGAAGGAAGGAAAAGACTTTCAGTTTTCCTATGTTTTCCCAGCTCCTTTGTAGTTTTTTGTGTGGGTAGGTCCATGCACACTTATTATGGAATGTAACATAGTATGTGCAACTTGTGTAACATAGTATTTACAGCTTGTGTGACTTCAACCTGAAGTCTTTCATGGTATATTTACTTGATTCATTGATTATGTCAAGGTTTAATATAGATTTATAAGGGAAAGCAATTTGGGATGTAAGAAGGCTGCTCAAAGTAATTTCATTTAGAGGGTATAGTTACTAAATGAAAGTTAACAAATGCTTAATGGAATAAATAGGAAAAAATCACCTAACTACATTGCTAGAGATTGCTTATTAATTCATGAACTTTGTCACTGACTGGAAGCAGAGCTTTGAACCCCAAGTGGAGTAGTGGCTCTATCAGCCCTTGAGTGAGAAGGGCAAATAGATGGCAGTTGGTACTCTTTGGAGAGAGTGGTTGCTTGAAAAAAAAGAATGGAAACAGAGAAGAGTGCAGCAAATGAACTGACAATGAGAAGCGCTTGCAAAAGAAACATCCTTGTGATACGAAAATTAAGAATTTTCCAGAATCTGATTTTAAAGTTATGATATGGTTTTGCCTATCAAAGGGATATTCAGATACTGGTTTTCTGTTACTTCTGGCTCAGCAGGAGCTGAGTTTCCAACTACTGCTTTTCTGTCTCTTTGTCTCCAAGCAACAGCATAACATACCAAAAATTAAAATCTCCTTGAGATTCTGAGATCAAACCAAGTATAATGTTGTTTGCGGGTCACTCAGAACGCCTTCAAAAACTGTATTACTTATATAGTGAACTTTTGCTAGTAGTAAAGATGACAAATTTTGTTGATTAGATGCATATACGGCTACTTTCTACTGTTAATATTTCTGTTTTCAGGTGGATGTTGAACATGACCCTCAAACTGCATACATTAGACTTCTGATTAATAACACCAATACATTGCTCTCAAGAAACATTACTGATCTTATCCTTCTGGACGATATCACCGGTCTACATGTTCAAAAGGACAGTGGTAATGAAACAAGAGATGGGATACAGGTTTACAGGAAAAGATTCTTGCAAGGTAACAGATTGTGCAAAGAAGTAGCCCTGATTACACATGTGGAAGAACATCTGTTCAAATCAGGATATTTATTTATTTTTGATGGTGTAAACTCTCCAATTATAAATTATTACAGGTGAAATACTCTCTACCAGGTTTTGTGCTGCAGTTTAAAATTCTTTTAACTTGTATTTTGGCTCCTAACTTTGAACTTCCTCTAATCTCCAAGGCACACAGTGAGCTCTTGGAATCTATAAAAGTCAGTGCCATCAAAAATGAAACAGAATCTTTTGTTATAGTATGTGTTCATTTTGGATATTTTTAAAAGCTGCTACACATGCAATTTTAGTCATATCAGACAAGTCTTTCTTATTTATCCAAGCTGAAAGTTGGGAAGTAAGTGAACAGATTACTGAGTAATGACTTTAAAACCATGGCATATTGGCTTGCTAGGGTAGAGGTACACTGGAGTTGCAAAAGACCATGCAAGTCAGCAAGATGATTGATCAGAAAGAAGGCAGCTCTGCTCTCCCCAGACTGGAGCAAATTGCAAAATCAAAGCAAGTAATAGACCAAAAAAGCCATTCCAGTCTTGGAGTTAGCACGTTCCCTAAGTAGCAGTTCGATCATTGCACATTCATAAAAATTTGCGTTTCCTTTTCCTGAGCGCATGTGCAAGAGTTGGAAGATGTGCATAGAAAATTAACGGCTTGTTCTTTAGGATTATGATATTCCTCAAGAAGCTTCAGAAGTCTTGAATAATACCTGTTCCTGGTGGAAGTTTTGTCTAGGTTTTTTTTGTTGCATTTTATGGGTAAAAAATCAGTAGACCAAGGTTGTTGTCTGATTTTAAGTGGGTTGCTAGACTCCATTTCTAAGAAGAACAGTTTCAGAAGTTGTACTGATTATGCGGCTGTGTTTTTTGCAAGCATTGGCAAGGAGTTGCTGGCTGTCATTCCTAAGAACAAGTGATCCTAAAAAAGAATGATTCTCAAGAGAAGAAAACGGGCTTGCAGAGCTGATGCAGTAAACCGTGCTGCTGCAGTTATTGAAGTTACTGAATCAGGAAATAAATCTAACTCCAACATGGAGCTAGAACATAAAGGTTATGCTGTATTAGACTACATGCTGTCATGCTGTATGATAACTAGAACAATTTTCCTGTGGTCCAGTGCATTGTGAATAAAAATGAAGCTGAAATCTCAATCAGATTCTTCTTTTTCAATGGGAATAGAACCACTGAGTTAGTGGCTATAGTGTAGAGTACTTGTTTGACTTAAAAAAAAAAAAAAAAAAAAAAAAAAAAAAAAAAAACCCATGTTAAGTTTTAGTAGTCCAAACGTGATGCTTTTCAGTAGCTTGAAGCATCATTTAATGCAGTTTCCAGATCCTGTGCAAAATTTGCTTGAGTTAGTAGATGTTGCCAGGCCCGTGTTTGCCAAGAACTGGCTACTCTGAATGTGGGGGATTTGCTGTGTTGGAAAGGAAAAGCTCCAGTGCTTTCCCAGGTCTTCCCCAGGGATCTTGGAGAAATATTTCTGAGACAGAGTAGATTTATCCATATTCTTCTTCTCTAGAGTGCGCTGATAGGCTCAGGCTGTATCTCCCTGCTGAGGGGTCTTGTGAGCCTACTGCAGCTAGGCTCCTAAGAGAGTACTTTTGCTGGCGAGGAAGCACAGTCTAAAGGGGAACCTAAAAAAACCCCAAAATGTTTTATTCATATTAAACTTGCTTTTCATATTTTGCAAACATCTGTAACCGCAGCTGAGCTCAGCAGGGTTCTCAGCTCTTCAGAGAATCATGCCCAGTATTGTGTATAAGAAAAGATACACAACTCTGCTGGGTTATTTTCAAGTCAACATAGCTACTGTTTTATTGAAGAAAATTCAGACACCATTACTTAGAGGCCAGTATTTTACTGTTAGATGTATCTCATGTACTTAATCTACACATGCTTTTTTTCCCCTCTCTTTTAACAGTTGGGGAATATTTTGCAATCAACTATACCGCACTTCTTGATGCAAAGAAAACATGGAATGGTAGGGTCTTGACACTGCCTGCACAGCTGACTTTCAGGAGTTCGTCACAGGTATTTCCTGTACAATTTTATTTTGCTCCTCTCAGTTTCTGTAAAGAAAAATGTGGGAAGCAGTACCAGTCTCCATAAGCAGTGAGACCTGCGGTGAGGCCTGCATGTATGGAAATGAGGTTCTGAGGCTCCCAGGTGTACCTTGAATTTTTAAATACAATAATTATTTGCCGTATCTTAGGAAGTTTTGGGCATCCTTAAGTACATAAAGAACGCTTGTGATGTGTTGTCCTGTAACACTTCTCTCTACTTTTTGTATTTCTTTCCAGTTGATCTATGTATCCTGAAAATGTGTTGCACCTCCCTATGAGCTTTTTCCTGGAGTCTGTGAGGGATTGAAAGTTTTGCCATGTTTTATCAGAAAATAATTTCTTTTAACCAAAACCACTATTTCAGTATAAGAAGTTTGAGACCTTTGAAGAGATTTGTGAGGAGCTGGGGAGTCTCCAGCCTTGGTGATTTTTGGGAACTCAGTTGCACCAGGCTCTGAAACAAGTGACCTAACACAGGAGTTAGCCTGAGTAGGAAGCAGGACTAATGACTCAGGAGGAGTGGTTTCTTCCAAAGTAACCTTTTCTCATTCTTAAATATGGTTTGTTTTGTTCCCTGTGGTTTATATAAATGCACATAGTCAGAACCTCTGGATATATTTTCCTGTATTTGCTGTATCTTACATGTTTTAGAGGAAAAAAATGATGGATGCACATGAGGGTGTACTAGAGAGGCAGAGAGCAAGACTCAGAAGGGAAGCATAAGAGTAAAGGACATTTAGCAGAACTGATAGATGTGAATTGCAAACCTTGATCCCCACAATACATATGCAGTGGCTTTGAATCATGTTCTGCGTGCTTTCTGTCCATCCAGATTTTATATGTCCAGAAAAATGTAATTCTGTAAGCACTGGAGTAAGCCTATGCATAGTTAGAAGGGGAGTGGAACCCACAGAACAATGTTACCATTACGCTCTCCTGTCAGATTTATTTCAGCTTTTTGCTTAATAAGAAGTATAGCTTTTTTTTCTAAGGAGAAGCTTTTGTATAGACTCTAGACTGTTTGGCACTGTTATAAATTGTATTCTGCTCATTTTTAATACTTGTAATATTTCTCTCAGAATCAAACAGATCTCATATCACTGACCACATCATTCACAATAACTGAAGAAGAAAAGACCGAGGTAAATGCCATGATTTTACATTACACTGACTCCCCTTCTTAAATTTGGATAATCTAAGCTAAATCCTAGGGGGCTAAGGATATACTTATGTACTTAAGTCTCATTGCTCTTAGCTACTGGTTATTAATCATAGACAAGTTATGCCTTCTCCAGTTTTAAGAGGAAGAAAACAGTGAAGCTTTGTTGCCTCAAAGTATTAATATTTAGTATGGAAAATCTACAAAGTTCCTTTATATTCCTAGCCATTTTTTTCATTTGAAGCATTGTCCAGCCACAGAGAACTGTAATGAGGAACTTGTTCACCTGCTTTTGGGCACAGCCACCATGAGAAAGCTTTTGACTTTCCCAAAACTGTCCTCCACCTATTGACAAAATATTTATGTATCATGCTGAAAAGGTGAGATGTATTGTAATTTGCTCCTAGCTTCAACTGTCATAAATGCTCCCAGGTTCAGATATTATCTATTTAGAATTATGTGGTGAAACCAATATATGTACGTGACCAAGTAAATACTAAATGTTGACTTTGGGTCTGGAAGAATAAATTACTTGCATAGTCATGGCACTACCGTGCTAAGTTGGCCCTGTCAGCTTTCATGTGGTTTAATTGCACACTTGTTGCGCTGTTCTTGAAAGTTTTACAAACCCTGTGAATTTTTTCTTCTGCGTTGCTGAATGAAAGTGCTTGGTTGCCTGTGACAAAGTAATGTTGGCTGTGAAAAAACATGAGCGTTGCTTATCTCTGTGTCCATGCCAGATGTCTTCCCGCATCGCTTCAGGGGCTGTGAATACTGCATGGCTCTGTCCTTAGCTGAGTGTTTTTGATGCTGAATAGGAAGCTGTAATGAAAAAGGCAAAAAGCATTTCTCCTATCTGACTACCGTGCGTGGAATTTGTGATAGTGATTATTTTGACCTGATTTTTGACAGATTTTTTCCCTCAATTCAATGGGAGTGCAGCACCTAGTCAAAGAAAATCAGGCCTCTAATGCTTGTTCACTTCACTTAAGAAATTAGTTTTGCATATGGGTTTCAAAGTCAGGCTGCAGTGCTAACACAGTTCCTGCTCTGTGGCTTCTATGGGATCTCTGGCTTCCTCTGCTGCAGCATCCAACCGCAGTCCTTTCAGGCATTATAGCCTATTTTGTCCCTACCATATCCAAGGAAATGGACTGTCCATCTAATACTCCTTTTACTCAAGTGTAAAAGCACAGGTAATTCCCTATCCAAGGACTTTTTCACAAGAGCTTAACCTCTTACAGAACTGTCTGCCCTGATAAAGATTGTCCCACTATGGGTCTCAGCTTTTACTGAGAAAGCACAGGGTAATTCCTTAGCTGGCATTTTTTCACTGCCAAATCTCAAACAAGCTTCTTTTCAGCTTCACCAGATTCTTGCTTTCTGTAAAAGCCTGGATAGGTCTCTAAATTTCAGAGTGCTTGGAAATTAGACAAACACAAGTGGTTTCAGGCAAAGTGATAGTGATTCCTAGGCAGCGTTTTTTTTTTCCCTAAGTACTATCTATAGCATCTCTTGTTCCTTGAAGGCAGTAGAACTTCAGGCAGAGCTGTGGTATTCCATAGTTCAATAAGTACCATTGTGTGATGTCCTCTTTGGCCATCCAGCACAACTGGAGAAGCTGGGGGACATTAAGAAGAACCATATTTTTCTCAAGTCACACACAGATGTTAGTTAGCTATGTTCAAGAGGTATGGGCTAGAGGGGCAAAACCATTGAAATCTATGGAGGGAATAAACAGCAGGTTAGAGAAAGGACTTAATAGTTAAATCTTTCAAATAAATTTAAAGATGAAGATATTTTGATTTGGCATGACACCAACTCCGCTTCTTTTTGCTCCTCAAAGTTTTTGTAAAGAAAAGTTATAACTGAACTTCTGACAAGGAACTGAGAGGCAGCATGGAGTTAGAGGAGGAGTGAGCTGTTAATAACACTGCTGTGGATGTGCTGGGTGTCCTTCGTGGTCATCCTTAGTGATACAGGGGAGCTTAACTGAAGCAGTTGGACTAAGAAACCAATTTCTTTATTGTTTCTATTTGAAATTTACGAATACTGATGAGTATTAAGAGGAATTCAGTACATGGCTTATTTACTAAGATAAATGCTTTGTACCGAAAGATTTTGTTGAACCTTGAAGTGCTTCGGGGGATTCATTATTTTATACTAAGTTTTATTTTTCAAAATAAATAAATGAAGAACAAACCAACAACGAGTGAGCGTTGAGCGTCACCAGCACCTTTGAGGAGCTGAGCCAAACAAAGTCAACAAGGACATAAGGGAGTTCCTTTCATTTATTTCAGTTTACAAAAACATGTATCAGAGACACAATAAGCAGGCAATAAAAGGACAAATTTCTGCTGTTCAATTGGAATACATTCTTTTTAAACTGCAGACCACATTTGATTGTTGACTCCTATGTGAAATTCTGTTGATTGCATGGAATGCTCTCAGCTTTTTACTTTAAAAGATGACCAAGCACTGCTTGTAAGAGGCTTGTTAATTATTTACACTTTCTACGCTCAGCAAAGTGATTATTTTGTGTTGAAACATTATACTAGTAGCTCTGCTATGTTTTTCATCCAAACATCTCAAAGAACTAAACAAACATTGAACTAGCTTTTGCTATGTGAAGCATGAAGTAAAAATTAATTTTTAATGTGCTTCCATTTAAAGATTAAATTAAGGCCTAAAGTGAAAGGCCTACAAAGATATTAGCTGACTTATAGTTCCAGTTCCCTTGCTGTTATTTATAACTCTGGCTTATGCAGAAACGGTAAGGATGTACATGCATCAGGTGGTTTTGTCAATTGCTATTTACATATTCATTCTGAATTTATATTAGTGTTTATCCCAGCGTTGTTTACTGACTTTTATTGAATCAAGAAATGACTGTTATTTTTAGGTAGCTAACATTAGACCTATTTTTCTGAGGCTTTGAGCATCGTCAAATGCCACTAATTTCAGTGAGACTTGGGAGATACTGGCAATGCTAGTAAACAGGCTTTAGGTACAGTCCACCCAAAAGTCACAGCACTTATAATTCAATCTGTGGGAAATCTGTTACTTGGAATTACAGAGGCATTTGAACTAGTTGTACTTAAAGTCAAGTAGGCTTCAAAATCAGTGGAAAGTAGGCATTACTAATATTAATAAAATTAATTTAATATTAATAAAAATTACTACTTATAATGTAATGCTGAGTAACCCTGATGTTGCATGAGGCCATCTAAAAGTAGTTTACTATGTTACGTGCAGCTGTAATCTTAGAGTAATATCTTTGTATATATATAATACGGTATTTTCATTTCAGGTCTCCTACAGCCATGCTATCCATGCTTCAGGGTTCTTCATTGCTTTTTTTGTTTCCCTTGTATTGACATGTGCTGTTTTCTTCATTCTTTACCGAACCCAATTATTAAGATGGAGTTTCCGTAGTAAAAACCAGGTGAGTCATATATTCTTTAACAGTGTCTTATTTAATTTTGTTATGGATCAAATCTTGTGATATAACATAAGTAATACAGATTACCTGAAGAGTTTTTGAAGATAAATAAAAAAGCACCAAGTGCTGGATTGGATTCACAGCTAGTGTAATCTCTACAACCCCTAGTCTTTAGCACAGTCAGGTTTAGAGGGAATATAATAATAATCTGATCAGAAGAACTCCTGGCAATACCTCGATGTTAAGCTTCAGGGTGGAGCAGTACTAGCTTTGCATTTGTTTTCATCTTCCTCCTTGTTCTTGTCTTTCCTTTTTCTCCCAAAATGAGAGCCAGAATGTCTCTGGAGTAGACCATTCACCCTGAATGCAGCAGACTTGAATCCAAATTGTATTTATATCAGGAACAGACAGGGGTTTTAATCTGGATCTCTTAGTTCTTTGGATTTGCATTAGTCTCTTGAGTAGTTGGGTCTGGGGATAGAGCATTTACAGCGTTCTTTATTCAGGCCATGCCAGTTTGTTGAAAGTATTTTAGTACATGCTAGGCCAGAGAGAGAAAATGCAGAGTCTGATGAATATTCATCAGATTGGCCCAAGTTGCATTCACTGATTTTATTAATTATTTAGATATTTATGTGAAGTGGAGCAACTTCAGTAGGGGGGAGCTAGAGAACTCTATCACTATTGCAGTGATGAGAGCAATCCTCTGAGAGAGGGAATGCTTAGAGGTTTGAACCCATCATCTGTTCATGTGGTGGTAGATCTCCTACTGGGCTACTGGGTCAAGTGGGCAGCATCCCTCTGTCCTTTGCAATTTCAGCTGGGCGTGGCGTAAATATGCTGGTTTAGGATGGGAGTGATGACATAGGTGAGAGAATACCGGTGGTTTGAGAATCCCCTTGGAGCTGTGGGCCAGTATAAAGTGTGCTGACTGGTGCTATGAAATTCAGGTAATAAAGACAGGGAAATTTTAACTGGTAGCTATGTTGTTAACTATGTTTGGATTTCGGTTTGATTTTTTTCTTCTTTAGTAATCTCATTTTTCAAACACCCAGAAAGTTTTAATTTGTAATCTGTAATGAAGGTGTCTGTTTAAAGGTTTTTAAAAATTCCATGATGAGTGTAAAGATTTGGTTGAAGTACTGGTGTGAGCACATTTATGTGGGCTGTCTGGAGAGCAGTTTGGGTTTTATTCTTCCTATGCCAACTGACATCAAACCTCAGAAACCCTTTATATGCATTTCTTGGGACACTGGTGTGATGTGGCACGTGTGGACACAGTCCAGAGAGGGCAATGGGAAACACTGCAGTTGGGTGTTTCAGAGTGCGTTTCAGAAGCTAGAGTAGTCTTGCTGGAAATAATTTATTTTGGGAACTAGATGTGTGCAGTTCACTTTATTCAACTGTAAGTATCAGATTCAAAGAATCATAGAATGGCTTGTGTTGGAAGGGACCTCAAAGATAATCTAGTTCCAACCCACTGCTGAGGGCAGGGCTGCCACCCACTAGATCAGGCTGCCCAGCGCCCTTCTGAGTAAAGAATTTCTTTCTAACATCTAACTGAAATTTCCTCTCTTTTAGCTTAAAGCCATTCTCCTTTGTCCTATCACTGTAACAGATGATGGAAATATCTGGTCCCCCTCCTGCTTATAAGCTCCCTTTAAGTACTGGAAGGCCACCGGGAGGTCTCCCCCCGTGTATTTTCTTCACAGTTTAAATTCTGTGGACAGCTTATTTTGTCATTTTTATTATTTTCAACAAATGGCAAAATAAGGTGAATTATATTTCTTATAGATTTGCATTAATATTTCTATCTGATGATAAGTAAGTATATCTCGTTATGCAGAGGGGATCTTGTCTCAGGCCGGTGGATGAACCAGATGATCTCACAAAACACTTCTAGCCTCTCTATGGTTGAAAATTACTGTTAATACATTAATGGTTTTTATTTTTCTTAGGCCTGAAGAAATAACCCCTTTAAATGAAATGGGTTTGTTTTGTTTCATTTTTACAAAAGAACTTCTGATAACATTTTTATAAAAAAGGGGCAATTTGTTCCTAGCACCAGATATTTGCAGCATTTTGTTGTATATTTTTAGGCCTCAGTCTCAAGGGTGTCTCACTGACCTGTGAACTGTCTGACTCTCTTCCATCATTCATAGGATTAACGTTTCATTTTGCTCACCTTGTGGTAGTATAATCTTGCTATACCATGGTAGTTTTTTAAAAATTGTCATAGAAAGTTTTATAGTAGAAAATAACCTCCTAGAGGGCTTTTGTAAGCCTACTGAAGTCTGCTGTCCTTAGCATTGATTTTTTCATTTGCATTCCTGATCTATAAATATACGTATTTTATATCTGATATATAAAAAGTTCAGCCTGAAACAATGTGGGGGGAGATTTAACAACAAAGAGCCCAACAGACTCTGGTAGATCTTATCTCTTTGAGGCCTCCGGAGTCTGGAGACAGGGCTAAGGTGTAAACAGAATAGTCTTTAGTACGCACAGCTATTGTGGTCACTTCTGGGACAGTTAAGCAACCCTTTGTTTGTTATCTACGTTGTTGTGAAGAACTTAAGGATAATTAACCGTGAGTGGATTTACTACTTACGAGTGAAGGATATATAAGGTGTGTGTAAAACACAATAAGAGAACTTGCTATTCTGAGAACTTGCTATTCTGAGAACTTGCTATTCTGAGAACTTGCTATTCTGATGCCACACTGACTGGGGGAATTCTGTAACGGGACCAAGTGCCGACAAAACAAAAGTTGTATAGTTGATCTTAGATATGTATTTGAACTGCACAACCTTTTTATATCCTTGCCAGCTGTACAATGTGATGATAAGTTGGAGTCTTTACAGTAGCTCCGGGTTACCTGTAATAAGATTAGATCAGACTCTCACTGTAACTTTTTTAATAATCTGAAGCTTACTTTTTGTCCTTTCTTCTTTTTTAGGAAATACAATATGAACTCAGTCAAAATCAAAAACTGGAGCATTCTCAGTTCAATTCAGCTGACCTCTTCAGTGAAGATATAATTATGAATGACCAAATCATTGATATACTGACCTTTGAAGAATCAAGGGATATGCTTCAGGCTTTAGAAGAGTAAGAATTCTTTCTGTTATATCACATTTATTGCATTTATTGTCAACTAATCCTTTGAGCATGATTTGACTATCTGCCTTTTAATTGTTTTTGTAGTGTCTGTTCATGCATATGACTGTATTATTACAGTCTAAAAACCTTAAGTAGCCATGTGTGGAAACTGAAAATAATTGTAATTCACACTGCTTTACTTACGACGTCATGCATCTGTCTGGGCCTTAGGCATGCAGGTTCTCCAATTCAGAATGAACATTCTGTTTTGCTTCCTTGTGGTTCATTAAGTGAAGGGAAACTTCTGTGTTCAAGACATTTGCTGAACACAGTGCTGCTTTCATAGCTTTTGTCCCAGCCCACTCCTGGGTGCTAGTTCTGTATAGCAGCATATTTTAGAAACACCTGAATCAGAGTCTAAGGAGTGGTCAGCGTTGTTTGGCAGAAGTGTGCAGCTATTAAAGGGCATCTGTTCTTCAGCAGAAATGGAAAAGATGCCTGATGTGAGGATGGAGCAGATTTTGTTAATTCAGTCTCATGGCTCACTCTGGCAAGTCAGATTACAGTCAGTATTATGCAACTATGAAATCTGTAGAAGCTGAAAATTCAAGAGACTCTGGAAGTAATTGTCTTTGTTAAAGGGTATCTAACAGCATTATTACTTCCTGCATTTCCTTGATAATTTGGATACCTATCTCTGTAAATTGCACGTTGGTCTTTGCTTTTATAACAAAGTAGCAGTGCAGGTTTTGGGAGGACTTAAACTGAAAATTGCTAAGTGAATGTTGAAAAGGGTCAAATAATTTTTTTTATTTCACTTTATTATTATTTTTTAATCAAAGATAGCGAATATCTTGCTAGTGCGTACAAAAATACTGGACTGTTTTCAGATACATTGCTCTTTGGAAAGGTAAATATCCGAAGGTTTGCAAGAATAGGATTATTTGAATAACTGATCTATTTATATAGCTAAACCCATAAAATAGGACTTCAATTCTTAGGTTGAGTATGTATCGTGGGGCTGTATTTTTTCAATATTCTCATGTCGTTAGTGCAAATTCTCACTTGTTTCTGTTTCTTTCCTCACAATTTCTATTTTCTCCCTTCTCTACCCCTTTTTTTGTTCATTTTTTTTTAAATCAAGACATTTCATTTCCCTGTTTCCCATTCCAGCACCTTTCTTTGGGTAATGGTTTTATTTTTTATAATCCATTCAACTGATTTTCCATTTCAATAAAGGAAATCGTAATTGAACAAGAATGGAACTAGTATACAGCCAACAGTTGTTATATGATTGGATTTTATAGGAAATCCTTGTGACTCTGTGGAGTCACTGCTGGCCTCAGAAAAGGTACATTTGCAGCATGCCTCAGTGAAGGCAACGAAGGTGTCCAGTTGGATTTACATTAGTAAGTCACTTACAGAAATTTGAAAATACCACCTCAAAACTGGCCTCCAAACTGCTTGAGGTGGCAATTCACCTGAGAGTAAAAGTGCAGAGATTGTCTTGTCTCTTCGAGTGTTCAAGAAAATAAAGGGATTTGTCTCAGCTACTATTAAAAAAAAAAAAAAAAAGAAATGATGTGCACTTGTAATTTATTAAGAGATAATTACAGTCAATTTGAAGGGACTCTGTGCTTGAATGAAATGTTCTAATTTTACTAATTGCAGCCACTGAATCAGGTTTTCAGCATCTGGGTTTTGTATTACTGTATGTAGGATCAACCAGTAGAATAGTTGGGGTTTCTGAAAGGACCTAAAGGATTAGGTTTGAATTGTCTCAGAGGATTGGCAGTGTTCCGAGAATGGGGCATGCATTTTGAACACAATATTTTTGTGTTACATGATTGATACTGAACATGAATTTCAGCATCATAATCCTGCTTTATATTACTTAGAGAAGGAAAAGCATATGGGCTTTTGTTAGAGAAACATTGATACAATCGATGTTTTCAGCCAAGCAATAAAATGTTGCATATATTTTTATTCAGCAAGAATATGCTAGTTTGATAATTCATGTATTGGTACAGCTATGTGTCATTTTCTCTACGTGGTTTATATCTAAACTTGCCAACATAGTTGATACATTCTTTTTGAATTGCACTGTGATAGTAAACATGGTTGGAATCATTCTGGTGCTTTGCTCTGTTGTCCAGACACAAATGAGAAAATTACTTACAAAAGTGTGAGCCACAGAATTTTTTTTTGTCTGCTTTGCAGCATCAAGCTATGTTAATAGTTAATGTATTTTACAAAGTAACAGTGCCAAATTGTTTAGCAAATACATTAGGAGCATGTGTTCAATATTTATGGACAGGGACATCTTTGGAGTGCAGACAGTTTGCGATGTCAGGAGGATTGACCGGAGAACAAAACATACTTTCAATATTTCATAAGGAAGATTCTTATTTGTTTTGCGACTTTAGTCTTAGTAAGCCATATCCTTGCTGCACATTATGCAGCAAAATAGTTTGGTTTTTATTCTCAGTAGGTTCCTTGCTATGTGTATTTCTTAATATTGACCCACTGGCAATGAATGCTAATGAGAGGAAGCTGTATGATTATTTGACATAAGCACTAGAAAATCATTTTCCAAACTGTTGTAGGTCTCTTCTATTGTACCTCTGGAAAAGAATATAAAAATAGCTGAGCAGTTTGATTTTGTGTCCAACATGATGAAGTCTGACCATGCTCATACTCTCAGCTATTTTAAAGGCAACTTTATTTCTTTAAAATGACTTTCCATTACTACAGCTTTTCTTTTTCATCTTCATTGCATACAGCTATGCCTACTTGAGTTTGGCAGTGTTCTAACTGAATATCTAGCTGAACTTGAACCTGACTGCTGGTACACAGTGTATGCTGCCAATTATTTTGGCAGATCACAAAGTAATATGTATGCATTTAAGCTTTTTTTTTTTTTTTTTTTCCTGATGATAGAGGGCATTGAGGCCAATGTACTGGAGAAGAGAATTGAAGTGTTTCTGGAGAGTCTTGACAGAAAAGCCGAAAACAATTTAGTACCATATTAGAAGTTCACATTTTCTTTCTAAATGTAATTTTTTTAAAACCTAAAGTGAAATGAAAGGTAAGAAAAAGAGATCACATCATAGTAGCTAGACCTGAATATCCCTACATAGAAGATGGTGACAAATAATTAGATTGTTAGTACAACAAAATGGAAGAGCTAAATCTCTGTACTTCATAACTTTTAAAATGTGTGATAGATAGAGGGAGGTAATATTGCTCTATTTTTGTGCAGTCCGTACGATGCAGGAATAGAAAAATAAATAATAATCACAGTAACAGGAACATAAAGTACATGGAGTGATAATACTCATGAAATGAACCCCAGACTTTTTACTTATAATTCTGTGTTCTGAATGCTGTTATGAATTTGACAAATGCATAAACTGTACATATTTTTCCCTCAGAGAAACACAAATGCTCGATAGGTAATAGAAAGTAGCTCAGAAGGTAGAGGAAGCAAAGAAATAATTGAATTGAAGGATTGAAGAACCCGTACTCTTTATATTGCTGTGGCCATTTAAAGGTATTTGATGATGAAAGTGATACCAAATTTAGTGCTTGGACGTTTCCTGAATCATTTTTTTAACGAAGAACTAATTATTGCTTGGCTCAATTTATCCTGTTAATAATCCTGTTTTTGTTCTCTCAGCATCTGGGCTTTTTCTGGAAATCTAAGCTTAATCTGTGATTCATCCATGCAAAAGCATCCTTAGGTAATCATTGCATCCCTTTCTTAGCAATTTGATTTATTTACAAGATATTCTGTATTCTCTGTAGGCTCCTATTTCAACTGTGCTGAGTTCATGCTTAGCACCGCAGGTGCAGTGGATGACCTCCTTCAGTTCTGGCCAGTACAGCTAATGGTGTGGCTCAGACGATTTTCTGATGCACGTGGGCCAGGCAGTGCACTCTGTTCCAGTATCGGAGGGCTGAAGCTTGGGCTGTTGTGTAGCTGTAGGTGGCCATTCAGGCCTCTTGTCATTGAGTCTACACAGGATTATGGTGGAGCCTGGGTAAATGACTGTTCAGTCTTTTTTGTAACTCAGCACAGCTGGAGAGTGTGAAATGCAGAGGGAGAGGCTGAAGGGAGCAAATAATGTCACCACAAATGGGGTCCACTTAGACACAGCAATTACATGTTTACAGAAATGAATGAAATAATAGTGTCAGTAGCTGATGTGTTGTTATGCAATTTCCTGTGCCATTTAAAGTACAAGAGGGTCATCAGAGATTAATTTTTCTTCTCCTTTCCTTTCTTGCTAGTTCTAAAGCCAGGATTCTGGGAAATACTAGCACTGCTGTGTTTCATAGTCTAACTTTGGGGGGATGGAAATGTCCAGTACCATCAAGAATTTCTTTTTAATAAAAGCATTCCCCTGTTCAACTTACAAAAAAAAAAAAAAAAAGAGAGGGAGGAAAAAAAGAGGAAAAATCACACTTAAACTTATTAATGATGTATTATTAATTGCTCAATAAATGGATGAGTTAGGAAACAAACCACATCTGTAGCTGAGTGCCTTTGATGCCTCTTATACTTGAGTTGGTTTTGTTTGCTTACCAGGACAGGAAGGTAGTGTTTTGAGTCACAGCTGTATGATTCATTGTGTCTGACATGCAGGATTTCCCTCTGTCCATCTTCACTTCTCTGAAGCATAACAAGACACCATGGACAATAATATTTCTTTCTTGTCCTCCTTTCCCCTTCCTTGCTATAGCCTGTTGCGTCCCACCGCCGTGGGGCTGCAGTCTCCTCTGGATGCTGTTGTAATGTGCATGGTACAAATTGGGTACCATTTACAGATGATAGTTGAGGGTTTTTTTTTGTTTTGGTGAAAAAATATCACCAAAGGGGAGTTCAACTTGATGTTTCTCTCCCCTTCAGAATTAGGAAATTGTATCACAATAGTTTCTTACGTTTATGAACTCTGCGTTCATTTCAAAAATGTGTCAAATAGCCATTAGTTCATTTTGGGACTGTTACATTCAGCAGCTATTAATTCTCCTGTTTTAAAATTCCCTCTGTGGGCCTCTAATTTGGATAATAAAACTTAAAGACACAATTATTTTATAGTTAATTAGAGGTTTCCTTTGTGTGTGCTTGTTTTGTTCTAATTAACTATGCTTTTTTCTTCCCTGAGTCTAGTTGTTTTCCCATATTCTATTCTTAGGTCCATAGAAGACATTGGACTCTCTCTCTGCTTCTCTGTGTTTGGCATCTGGGATTCTCACCTCCCAGATTTCTCTGACAGACCTTTAAACCTTCTTCCTCTTCAAGTGAGTTAAAAATCTTTACACTTTCTGTTTGCTGCTTCACTTTCTGTGTCTGTTCACTTCTCCTTTCTACTCCCCTTTTGTACCACCTATCTTCTGTCCTGTTCTTACCCTTTCTCTGCATGCTTTGCCCAAAAGAAGCTTTGATCTTTTTCATCAATAGGTTGCCATCTGCTAACTCTACTTCATTGGCTTTCATGTTTCTATTATGTTGAATATGCTCAGGAAGAGATGCAAGACCTTTTAAGCTTGAATTGTTTGAAGAGTGCAGAGCATTTAAGGCAACTTATTAAATCTACTTTGGTCTGAGAATGCAGACTGTCAGGTTATGATTTTTTCTCCTGGGGAACACAAAGCATTGCTCATTTAATCTGGTTGATTGTAAGCGTTGTTCTCCTTGGGGACTTATGTCTGAAAGCATTTGTTGTACTCTATGTAGAGGATTCCTGTTTTGTGCTGACTGCTGGTGTTGAAGACTTAAAGAAGTAGGTTAACACCAAGAACTGCCTATTGATGTCTTAAGACACAGCTTGCCAAGGATCAGGGTGCCGTCACAGCTAGGCACGCCTCTCATTGGTGTGAGAGCTTGAGGCAAGGTGCACGTGGTCAGCTTGATTCACTCCTGCAGCCTGCTGTGGAGGAGGCTGATCAGAAGCAGAGCACATCATGTGCAAGGCAGATTTCAAATTTCTATAGACACAGCATTTCTTCAGCTGCCACTGAAATGAGACTGCAGTAAGCCAGGATGTGACCTGCGAGAGCTGTGGCTTGTAGTTACTTTTTCGTCTTGTTATTACCCCTAAATTGGTGGAACAATTCATGCGCTTCCTCTGCTCCATTGTCTTCTTCATATATGTGCTGTCAGGAAAGAGGAAGGTGAGACTTGCAGGTTGTATACAACCATGGTCTTAAAAGCATGACACTCACTTATCATCAAGTGAGTGATAAGGTGAACTGTACCTTCTGCTATTGGCATTACGATCTTGAGGAACAGAGTTAATCTGGTATCATAGTTCCTCCTGTAAGATAGCGTGGAAATCTTGCTCAGAATGCAGTCAGGTATAGTCTGTAATGACTTACAGTAAAAAGAAATAAATGCTGTGGGATGATTAAGGGAAAGATAACCACAGAAAGTTTTGTGGTCGTGTTTGGTTTTGGTGTCATTCTTGGATCGCTGCTGAGGAAGACTATACAACTAGCAAGGACGTGGATTAGGAATAGCTTAACCTTTGTTCCAAGCATTGGTGGAAGAAAGTCTGCACTTGTTGTTAAGAAGTTAATATTGTGTTACAAGCTGTGTATCAAAGTGGTAAACTGTGAGGTGTTGCCTTTTAGTGAGAGAGTTAAGGAATTCCAGTCTTTCACACTTCAGTGAGAAAGGGTTGTGAGATGCTGTGAGCTCCATCTATCACTGCATGCATGAAGAGTAGAAAAATATTAAGGAATTTTTTTTTTTTCCAATGGAGAAAGGTAGTTGGAAGTTGAGACTAGTCAAGTTCAAGTTGAGGATAGTAGAAATCTCTCTGTTTCTTTATGATAGCTAAACGCTAGTGTCTCTTAAATATTTACAGAGAATTGAAGTCATTTTAGGAAGATAATTACATCACTTTGATTTCTGAATGGGAAATATACATCTTGTGTTTAACAGGGCTAGTGATAATACATATATGATTTTCTTTTTGTTAAATTTCATTTGCTTAGGTAAGGAAAGGAAAATACATTAGAAAGAAGGTGAGGTGGATATAGATTTGCATGCTTTGATACATAGCATTCTGAACATAGTATCATTCTCATGTTTTACAAATCTCAGGACCTCTACTATGGATTTGAAATTTATTCTAACATTTGGATGCAGAACGAATCAAAACAACAATTTAGCTGAACTGCAAAAAAGAATGGCTTTTAGCTTTTAAAAAGTGTATTTTGTAGATTTTGTAGATTTTTGAAAAGATTCTTAGTCTACATAGAAGCATACAGAGCTGTATTTCCATCTAAATTGGCATGCGAGGGCAAAAAATACCTACTTATCTGAATTGGGAAAGCTACAGAAATTACTATAGATAAGTCCTGTATGAAATGAGAGTAATTGTCATTCCAATTTAATTAGCTGTAAAGATAATTAAGACTGTATTCATATGCAACACGGCATTTACGGCATTTTGTTTAACTAAAATTAAACTGTCTTTTCTAGAACTTTATTACTCTTATTGAGAGAGATATATCAGCTTTTTCAGCTTTTTAATTTTTTTTTTACATCAGCGCATAATCAAACCTTTCCTCTGTTCCCTGCGGAGAAGAGAATGTACCAGAGAATACAAAAGAGTAATGCATTCCTATGGATGGGAATTTATAGTCCATTCAGATGCTCACTTCATCTGCACTGTATGCTTACCAGCATAGGTTTGTTATTGTTACTACTTTTGTTTCTGCAGGAGGTTTTTGTTTGCATTCCAAAGAAAACCATTGCCTTTTTTTGCTCTAAAACAGAATTGTATGAATATACATCTTTCACTGAAGTCAATGGAGTAGAAATCATTTCACTCTACTTTTAGATAAATGATTGCTATCATGATCGGTAAACTCATATGCGGAGGTATTCCTGCACTTCTCTCACTACCATTCTCAGTTACACAGCATTCAGTGAGTGTAGGTATCCTTGTTTTATGATAGCAATTTCCTGTAGTCTGAGATGTTAAACAGTCCTGATTGTCTCTCTACAGCTTGGAGGTTGCCAGCCTGACTCGGGCAGATGCTGATTTGGAGGCATATCGAATGCAGATATGTAAAGAAGTGATTGCTATGATGATGAAGAACATGGTTTTAAGTCACAGCCTCATTCCTCATGTGGAGAAGAGGATGAGTTCAATTTTCAAAAAGCAGTTTCTTACAATGGAGAGAGAGTTTCAGGAAGAGTATGAAAGGAAAATTGTGGCTTTAACAGCTGAATGTAATCTAGAAACAAGGAAGAAGATGGAGGCTCAACGCCAGAAAGAGAGAGCTGCAAATGAAGAGGCTGAAGAGTTAATGAAGAAGGTGAATGAAATTGTAAGTCTTGTATAGAATGGAGATACTTTGCATGATGTAGTTTTATGTAGATTGTTTCTCTTTTGCGCTAGGATGGCTGAGTTGTTCTCTTAGAAGACTAAATCTGTGCAAATTAGATATTTTCAACAGATCCGATTTAATAATGAGAGTGGGTACAAGCAAGAAATTGTTTTACTTTACCAGGAAAATGAAATGTATCTCAAGAATCTGTGACACCTGAAAACAAAAGGCCACCACTATCCTGATCTATTTTTTCTTGCATAGTTGCTTATAGTCACCCTTGCAAAGCAGTTCATCATTATTTATTATTTTGTACTGCAGTAATTCTAAGAACTCCAGTAGAGAAAGTATTTTACACATTCAGGGTAGAACCATAAACCTTATCTGCGTCATAAAACCTGCAGTACAGATAAAAAATTTCCAATATTCTTATTTTGAAGAAAATGAAAATATGTGAGCCATCTCCACCAAAGACTGTTTTCTTCCAAACCAAATGATGACAACCAGAGCAATCTATATTTAAAGCAGAGCAGGGAGTGAAATTTTCTCGAAAATAGCCTCTCAGTAACAGTGAGATAAATCATGTTAAGACTGAATATGATTCTTTACAAATTTAGGGTCTCTCTGTAAGTAAAAGCTTGGTGCTTATGTCTGTCACTTTTGTTCAGAGATTTTTGTCTGAGTGGGTGTTATTGCCTAGGATTTCATAGGTAGTCGTTGCCTGGAAGTAGAGCTGAAGTCATCTGTCCTCCAGTCCAATGTCCTAGGTACGAAATCATGGTTGGTTCTTCCATGTCTTCTTTCAAGTACGGTGAATTTTACAATAAAACTGACTGATTTTCTTTTTAATTCACGTCTGGAGAGAATTCTGGTAATTTTGGGGTATTTCACCTCTGTTACCTTAAAATGCTAAAATATTCAAGTTAATGTTTCATGCTTGTCTAAGTTCATAATTCAGATTGAAGAGGATGACTTGGTGGGCAGAAATAGCGCAGTTTATTATTTACCAGTGGTGCTTTGCTTCTGAAGCACATGTGGGTGTGTGGGTATTGGATGTGGCACTTCTGAATTTCCAGCTGTCTTTGGATAAACTGTCTTTAGGAGTAGATTCTCATAGACCTTTATACATGCCTATGTCTGCTGTCATTATAGACATTACCTAAGTTGCTGGCGTTCTATAAAAACACTTGATTTTTTTCTGTTTGCCTACCATGTACCTATAATTGTGAAGGGCTTCCATAGCAATTCATGATAGCAACTTAGAGAATAGTGTTTTGCTGAGGGTTACCTAGCAGAGGTACCCTCAGCATGTTGAGGCCCTGGAAAAACTTTGATTTCAGAGTATTCAGACTTCAGTATTTGAATTTTCACTGAAATGCACTCAATCCAGCAGATTTCCTTTGCACAAAATACATTGCTGCTATTTCAGTCTTGTTTATATTAGAAATCCCAAACAGTAGCAGTCGTTAAAAGAATTAAGACCAATACAATTATTGTCCTGTTGCGTTTATGATCTGCTTGTGTTCTGTTTTCCAACTGTCTGTCCCCTCAGATCCTGACAGTAGTTATGCTTTTTGAAATAGTACAGTAAAACCCAGCGGAATCTATGAAGGAATGTGTGTTTTTTTAATTTCTGTGGAATTTGGCCCAAGAGGACATGCTGGAGACTTAGGGATGTCTCACACTTGAACTCCTGCCAGTGGGTGACATCGGAGAGACAGCAGTGAGAAGCAGCTGCAGCAAAAGCTTCTTCATCCTTTTTGGTTAAAACACAGAATGCATATTCCCTGCCTTTTGATTGTTGCCTGCAGTGTGCCACTTGGGAATGAGGGGTGAGCTTAGGGAGGCTCAGTGCAGAGGACAGTTCTCTCCGTATAAATAGTATGAAATTCAGAACAAGACTCGCATAACACTTTGATAGCTCTGCTGACATAAGAAATATCCTTTGCTCTTTGGGACATGCATGTTTTGATTCTAAAATGAGTTTATGTCATCTGAGATTAAAACTATGAATACGTAAATCTTACTGGAGAGCTATGAGAAAGTATTTCTTGCAAAGACGCTTTTAAATTAATTGCCATTTAATTCTGCTCCATTGTTGTAACTCTAAAGTGCTGCTGTTGGATTAATTTGTAGAAATTGATAGATAAAGTAGGTCACTGATAATAAAAACTTCCAAAGATTTGCAATATAATAGTTTTTTTCTAATATATATTGTTTTTTAAAATATGTGTTTTTTCTGACTTACGTAAGTCTATTCAATTTTAATATGATTTCAAGATTGTTGAACCTAAGAAATTAATTTCATATGTATAATGTTGAATCTCATGCAGTTTTGTATAATTCATCTTCAAGAATGCTTCTCAGTTCTAAAAAGACTTCATAATGCCTTGGAAGTGTCATTTGGGTTATAAACTGACTGTTGTACAATCCGTCATTCCAGCAGATAAACATGGAAAGTGTATGTGGATTTAGTATTAGCCTTCATTCAGACCTGAAACGACAGTAATCAGTGTGTGCATAAAATACATACGAGCTAGTAGCTCCGATGCTTTAAAATGTGTTGAATGCTGAATTTATTCAGATTTATTTATTATTCTCTTCTCTGCAGCCTGCTGTAGAGTACAAAAGTCTTCTAGATAGACTTCACAGTCTGGAGCAGGACCATCTGAAGAGATTCCTTTTGGTAAAGCAGGAGGAATATTTTGCAAAGGCTTATAGACAGCTGGCTGTTTCCCAGAGAAAGGAGCTCCATACCATCTTTTTTACACAGATGACAAATGCTGCTTCCAAGGGAGACCTGAAACTGGAAATAGCTAAATCATTAGTGGAAGATTACTCTAAAATACAGGTAATAGGACAACTGTTCCTTAGCTAATGACAGAATGCAAACCCATAGTAACTGTTGTGAAATGTTTCAGGAAACATATGCACTTATGCCTAAAACATATTATCTATATATCACTTTTATAACTAATTTTCATAGGAATAACATTTAAAAGTATATTACCAATATTATGTACATTTAAATATCTGTACAACTGTATATTAATGCCTTTGCACAGCCTTTTTCTACAACAGTGAGTTAGAAGTATTTGCTGCAATATTATGTGCTGTGTACTGACTTCTGTTTTCATGGGTAATATTTTCAAAGTGCCAAGTGCTTAGAGCTAGCCTTTACTGCTCAGGGAAAATAGGACTAAGAGATCACCTATGTCATGCAGAAGAAACAAGACTGAAAACTTGTCTACACTATGCATGGGGAAATTGTGATATACAAATCCAAAGTTTTGCAGTGAGTATTTTGTGTTTCTGCATAGCTCCTGAAAGCTCTCTTGGTAGAGTTCTGCCCTTGAGGCCTTTCCCACAATATGGACTGTGAGCAGATTCGTGTTCATGCGGAAAACTTCTGGTTCCAAATCTGCCCTAGATGATGTTAATGGGGCCCTCGGCATAGAACAGAATTCCCAGGGTGCATTGCAACAGCAGTGTTTGTTTCTTTAAGGGACTTTTTACTCTGTTTGTATTGGAAGTTAGTGTTCTGGATTGTAAAACCTCTGGGAATTGTTCTTCTCCCTGCTTCTTGAAGAATGAGTGTTGGGATCCCAGGCATGAATGGTTCTGGAGGTTACAAAGCAACATCTGGAAAGAAAGTGTTAAAACATAAGGTCCACTTCTTAAACTAGGTGCATTATCAATCCTTTGTACAGAAAAGCCTCACATGGGTCAGTAAAAGATGTATATGCTGTAAGCACTTCTCCAAAAGGTACCTATGCAACCAGGAAAGATAGGGCAAGTGAAAGAAATCCTGAAGATGTTGGTTTTGCTACTTGAACATAGGTGACCTAAGTGTTAGAACTTCTTAGGTACCTGATGCTAGCAGAATGTCTGCTAGAGACCATCCTGTGCTCACCTTTGGTGTCTGCCACACCCACTTGTAACTTAAACCTTTCCTATTCCCAACTGTTGTAAGCAGGAGCTTCTGAGCCAGCCTGTGTACAGCTACTATGGCTTTTCCCATGCTGTACTGGGCATGTGTTGGAGATGTATCTTTCCTTGTCTTCGAAGTCAGTTTAGAAGAGTACACATAAAATAGAGGTATTCAGACCAAAAGCTCAGCACATTGTTTTCTTTTGATGAAATAAGGCTAATAATTCAATACGATCCCCAGACTTAAGTCTGTATGAGCTCACTGTTTTTTTCACTTGTAAAAGCTTTTTAACTTTTCTCTGTTAATGAACAAGTCTGGCCTGATAGCCTTAGGTGTTAGTTGAAATTAACATTACGTCTAATTAGATATATTTGTTCACATTCTTTCCTGTAGGGAGACATTGAAGAGCTAATGGATTATTTGCAAGCCAGCAAGAAGTATCATCTGAATAGAAGATTTGCTTACAGAGAATATCTTATAAGAAAGATACAGTTAAGGGATTCTCAGGCCTCTGCTCTTATAAATGCAGCAGCAACCCAGATATTGAGTCTCATTAATAAGATGGAAAGGTAAATGCCTCAGCTGTTTTTTTGGTAGCTGTTTGGCTATTTTATCTCAACGACAATATAATAGTTTTCAGAAGTCTTTGTGTTTATGTTTCCTAGCAAGAAAGGTGCATAAAATTGTGGGGGGGGGGGGAGGGCTGAGTTTATTCTAATATTTTGTAATTGACACCAATGTCAGCAGACTGAAAAACAATCTAGCACTGCTGCTATGTGTCCTGTGTATGCATCTTTGTGTGTTTTAGACATCTGTACTGGTATTAGTCACTGGCATCATATGGGGCATGCATTAAGAGAACAAGTTTAAAAGAGGTAATGCAACACCAGCTTTTTGGCATCAGTGGCAAGAGTCAGCAAAGAAGAGATATATCAGACTTTACCTTGTGTATTTTCTTTCATGATGTTGACTTACATTAAAAGTAATTTAATATTAGAAAACAGGAAGTCTGTCTAAAACCAAAAGATTGCATCTGTTGAGATGGTAAACTAACTTATTTAATTCGTGTAACCTTTGCTTACTCATCCTGTTTACTGACATGCTGTGAGCTCAACCTCAGGATTTGTTGATCACAGGGCGGTTCTTCCAGTATGCTTACACTGCTTTGCCTATTTTGCTAAAATCTGCAGCTGTGTGGCCCAAAGACAAAAATAAATCTCTTGGTGTAGGAAATAGAATTCAGGCGCATCTTCCACAGAAAGTTCCTTTCCATCAGTTCATGCCTCCTTTCAGAAATGTATTATGCAAGAAATGTTCTGAGATGTTTTCACAGATGTCTTGATGTGAAAAGCCCTAATGAGAAACTCTCGTCTGTGTAACCACTGTGCCCTTGGATCAAATCATTGCAATAACAACTGGGACTTCTCAAGCTGGAGAAGTAGGTTCCACTCAGTGTTTAATGCTTGTTACTGCGCCAAATAGTCAGATCAACAGCAGAATGAAGAGGAGACATGTAGTAATAGTGAGACCTAGCGGATTTAATCCCCAAAAATATAATAGGAGGGATGCTTGTACACACAAAAAGATAATATCCTTCCCCCCAAAAGCCAACAACCTCTTCCCTCTTAAAGCATAATTTCCAAGATGAAAAATAGATTCTGTAGCACTCCCCTTTCAAACTTCTCAGAGTGGCCGACAAAGGAAATGTATCCATAGTTCTAGATGGCATTTGTAGAGAATAAATTCCATCTCACTTTTGTGAGTGTAGAACTAGTTATTTTCCTGTAACTTCCCAGACCTGCTGGGTCACAAATTCCATTGAAGCAAATTTTGGCCAAATTCTTATGCTGTTATTCATTCTTTAGAATGAGTAACAGAATGTAGTGATTTAGATGATTTGCTAGTCTTTTTTTTCTACAAGCAAACTGAAATATACTAGTATAAACCCAGAAGAAGTTATAATCTGTGCTAGGCAAGCTTGAATTTAAGTTTTTACCTCTAAACTGATTTGAGGTGTATTTACAAATTGGGGAGTTAAAATCTGAGCAAGATTAGTTTGGTTTGATGAGCTGCTACTTTAAATTTGTATCCATAATATCCTCTTATTTTTCATACTACCATTTCAACTGCTTGTCTAAATCTGAGTACAGGTCTAGCTTGATCTGTTGTGTCTAGCTTTGGTAATGGGCCTGAAACTTACAGTTATAAATGGAATTCTAAAATGTAGAACTGTTTATGTTGAGTTGAGAAACCAATATATCCCAGATTAACAGATTCAGAAATAAATAAAACAGCAAATAAATAGTATGGGTAGAGACCGTAATAGAGTATTTAAAATTTATCAGATGGAAAGGCAATTCAAAATGAACATGAAAATGATAATATGTAGCCTGAAATAAAGGTTTTTAAAAAAACAAAATGAATTCTAGGGAGGTTCATGAATATTTTAAATGAAATAAAGCAGCCACGTTTGTCAAACTGAACTTTCTAAAGATAGCAGTTAAATAAAATATACCTTTTATTAGGACTGGCTGTGTATACTTGGTGCTGTTCGGAAATCAGGCCTGTGAGTTGCAGTGTTGGAATGCAGGAAAATGGATTTTAAAATTTCAAACAAATTTTAAATTTTAAAATTCCAGCTCTAATGATACATTTTTAGGGTGTCTGGTTGGGCTTTTTGTATTTTTCATTAAAGAGTGAGTGAATCAAAAGGCAACTTGAGAAAATATTTAACCCGTTGTTCTGAGTATGCACAGAGATGCGGAGTTCTTGACATTTTTGAGCTACAGCAGCTATAACATGTTGCATTGTTCTTGTGCAAATATCTGCACTTTCAAAGAAGTTCCCTTCCTTCTCAAAAATCCTCACATTTTAGTATCTATAAGCATTCATTATGAACTTTTTTTTTAAAGTAGGCTGTTGATAATCTTTGACACAAAAGATCAAAGCTTCTCATGTTATTCTTCTGAATATTCTTCATGTATGTGGCCCTTGTTATAACCAAAGCAGTTTTCCACACAGTGTCTTGCTGAACCTTTCAGAAAGTAGGTGCTGGAAAGTGAATGTCTCGAGTAGTAATGCATCAGCACAAAGCTTTCTCATGATCTCTTACAACCTTTTCTGCATGTAGCTCTTTTCTGTATAAGGCCTTTACTGCCTTGAATTATTTACCTCAGTTATTATCGGTTGTATGCCAGCTTGGTGGGTGAAATCCTGAAATAGCTGAAGTGCAGTAACATGGACATCATCACGCAGGTTCTCTCCATACAGTCTGTTTTGAGGCAGCCTCCATATACAGCTTTTCTGATTCATCTCTTCAGTGACTCTCTTCTCTATCTTCCATAAAACAATCTTCCTTTGCTGGGGTACAGCTATCATTAGACAGCTCTTCACTACATCTAGTAGAAATTCCTACTTTCTTCTTTTAGTGCTCTCACTTCACATTTTCCTGTAAAGCTTTAGGCTTTCATTCAGTACAGAGAAATCAGGGTTTGCCTCTAACTGACCTATGATGTGTGCTTTTCATGGGCTCACATTGCATCTCTGTACCTTCCAAGATGCTCGCTGCATTTGCATGAATCTCCCTGTAAACCTCTCTGTCATTCCTTCAGTATTCTCCTTTATTAACATTCTCCTTGTACAAAAACATTAAGCATGTGCCTACACATATTGTCAGTGATTAGGTATGCTGAGACCAAACAGTTTATTATACAGTCTTATACTATTTCACTGTCTTTCTGCTCTCCTTTTATTTTGTGTTTCAGTTCACAGTCCTTTGGGAGCAGAGTATCTTTCAGTTCTAGTATGCCAGTTGTTTTTACACTGTATTTGTAAGGAACTAGAAATGAAGTTTTCTTGGAATGACTGAGCCTCCTAGGAATTACCATAAAACTGATTAATAGAAGTTACTGTTTAAACTCCTACAGACCTCTGTAGTGGTAGGAGTTTTGCCCACTATTTTATTGTTTGGGATTTCCAAATAAATAGATGGATCTTGGAATAAAGCATCAAATGCAGTTAGAGGTATGGGCATATGGATCTCTAAATAATCAGCAACCCAAAACTGAAATACCGTAGATTTTTTTTTTTATCCTAGTAACAGGTGGGTATATAAATAATCTTCCAGTCATTCTATGTTGCATGCCTGTTTCAAAATTTTTCATTTGCAGGATGGTTCCAGCACATCTGTCTTTTTCTATTGCAGCCCTTTTCATTGCTCTGGACAGGGATTTTAATTGGATGCAGTAAGACTGAGTTTATTTCTTCAATGTGAGACAGGCTAAAGGTGTTAAAAATAATATCTTGGTTATTATCTTACCATAATAAATCTACCTTTGATGCACTAATCTTTTGCCTTGGGCTTTATCAAAAAGGAAGCATTAGAACTATCAAATATAGATAGGAAACTTGGTGCTGTTGGGTCCCTAATGGTTTGTTTGGACATAACACTAAAATTTATTTGCTTTCAAGGCAAAAATGACTTTGCCGAAAGATCTGAGAATGATGCTTGGTGAATTGCTCTCATGTTGCTGAGAGGTATTTTAATCCTCCTTACAGAAGATTAGAAAAATACAGTAGACGTTGGAAGAAGCCTCTGTAAAAGGAGGCACTCACTGGTTGACATAACTGTGAGAAAGCAGATCTGAGTTTCTTTCCAGCACAATCAATACACACAGGTTATTTTGTGGCTTGCTCAGATATCTGCAGATGCATGAGCTGTAGGTGGAGAGGTGTGAGCTGTGGAATTTGGACACCACATTTATAATGCAGTGACTGCAATCAAGCTAAAACTTTGTATTCTGCTTCACTTATTTTAGCTTGTATTTTGAGGATTTTACTTAAAATAAGGTTGCAACAGTATGAACAAATCCTAATAAAACAGAATGAGACCCCATACTTGCTGGAGAAGGTCATGGTGGTAGATTGCTATGTTTAGCCACTACTATAGCTCATTAATTCTGCTAGGTGTCATGCTTGAACAGGGTCCAGGAAGACCAACATATAAAGACCAACATACAAAATTTTGCAAAATTCTATTGAATCCAAGCTTTGTGTGTAATATATTCATGTTTTCTGAGAAGTGGGGATTTGAAAATTAAACCAGGAAATGTTTGGACAACATCCAAATTCAGCTTAGGAAGTGGTGTTTTCTGCTCAAAATTTCACTTTGACCTTTTCAACACCAGTTTGAAACTCCACTGTTCTGAATAATAGAAATTATAAACTAAAACTGCCCAGGAGACTGGTCCGACTTAAGATGGTCTGCATTAAGATGCTTTTCCATTCTTCTGTTGCTTGAGAAAGATTTGGAAGATTTCTACTGTAAATAGTGTAAATAGGATAGCAGACAATTTTAAAAATTGAAATTAAATTTGAGTGTATAGGAAGGGAGTTTTTGTAACTATCAAACTCCTGAAGAAACTATTATTGGTATTTTGCTTACTCTTTAATGTTAAATAGGAGAGCAGCTGGAAGTAGAGCATAGCCCTAAACTTCAATTTGAAAGTACTGTGTGCCTAAGACTGAGGATTTGCTCTGCCACAGTATTGTATTTCGCTGTTTGAAATATTTTTCTTATTTACGTGTAATAGGAAAGCTGAATCTAAGTGTTTTTATTTGATTAAATTACATCCTTAAAAGAGAAAATTGCTTCTAGTGAGAAGGAAATATAAAAGACATCTGGAGTTGCATTCCAGTGACATTAAATGAAAAATGTAAATATTATGAATAATATATAAGGTTTAAAATATCTCATTTGAATATTGCTTACATTACTCACTGATATGTAATTGGTTTTGCATTTGCCTCCACTTCCTTCCTTCTTCCCATTCCTTCTTCGTACTCTGCCCTTGCAAACTGCCTTAATTCTGCACTCCTTGTTGAGATGAGAGTCGTCTTTGTGTTATCTGCTTGTTTGTTTGAGAACTATGTTACTGCTGAAAAATAGAAGATCTTTCTTTGTGGCTACTTTGTTGAGCCTTATTACAGTACTAATTGTGTCAAATATCCTTTTGCTTATAAGAATTTGGGATAAGAGGATAATTTGGGATAAACACTGTTATTACAGAGCAGGTCATCTACCTGAAAGTCATTTGGGAACACTGCTGGACCGAGCAGAGGCTGAAATTAATTCTGTTAAACAAAAATTCGATCATGATTTAAAACAAGAAAAGCAAGAGCTTCATCAGAAACTCATTACCAAGCGAAAGTGGAAAATGTTGCAAAAGGTAATTATTTTCAGTAAATTTATTTTCACAGGGCTTAACATGAAGGAATAATTGAATGAGTTGAAAAGTAAGGCATAGTTCTTGTGATGGAGGTCAGCCAAAACAGAAATGAAAATAATTGTTGATTGTTATTTGCTGTATACTATCATGTATTGTATTGTGTTTATTATTCAGTAATTAATAGCTATTCTTAAAAAAAAAAAAAAAGCCTGCAAGAAATTAATGTAAGTGAAGAAACTCATGAAGCCCATCTGCTTAGTCTACCTACACATTGTTACAGTTTTATCTTTTTGGGATTATGTCAAACCACATGGTCATACATGTCTGTAGGTCCAGGCCCTTCTATCTAACAGTAGTCTGAGTTACCTCAGGCCTGCTATATGCACATAAAGCCATCACATTGCATGCTAAGTAAGTCTCTTGGCACTGAAAAGCACTTTTGAGAACACTGAAAGGTAGAAATTTTGCTTTGCTGTAATATGCATATTTAACAAGATTAAATTTGAGAGCTGTTTCTTCTCTTAACCTTGTTCCTCTTTTTGGCAAATGAATCAGCAGAAAGAGCATTGGAAGGAGCAGCTGTTGGTAGGGAACCCCTTCAGAACCTCAAAGGAGATCACTGACTACCTGAGCCACTGGAAAACTCTTCTGAGTGATCACGCTATTGAATTTGAAGAACTGACTGAAAAGCTGGATAATGAAGCCAGTGAAGAGCTGAGAGACCTTATATTTAATATAACAGAGAAAACTGTTGAAGAACTTAAACTTATTCAGAATGGAGTATTTGTGCAAGAACTGATAAAACTCAGTGTGCCAAAGATGTTCCTGCTAGAAGTTGTGGAGGAGCATAAAAAAGAGGTCATTGTTAAACATGAACAGCTTGAAAGGGAAGAACATGAAAAGAGCATGGCTGCTGAAGAGTTGCTTCAGCTCACCAGGCAAAAACTAAGCCAAGAGCTGGAAAGTAGTATTTCACAACAAAAAAAATTAAGGAGCTGGGAACAATCAGTATTCATGCAAGTATCTATTTTCTTCTATTTTCCTAAATAGTAATTAACTAGTAGCTGACATACCTGTCTGGTTGTAATTGTTAATGATCAGTTCTCTGTCATGCACCTGGGAACTGGTTTCTCACAAATGCTCAGCCCCTGCAGAGCCAGCAGCATGAGCTGACAGTCTAACGCTACAGTCTAACTGTTCAGTGGAATTTCCAGGAAACATTGTTTTCGAAACCGAAAAGGTGGAGTGCTATTTTTATACTTCAGTTCACTCTGTGTCAGGTGTCACTTGTGCATCTTTCATTATTGTTCTCAGTCTGTTCTCAGAGATCCAATACTTTGCAAATGTCATTTAGTATGTCAGACCTAATTAGCCCTGCATTCAATTTTTATATATTCCTTCCAGCCACAAGTCAAGCCTTATCCATCATGTGCTCATTTATGCTCTACAACAGTATTTCTACTTATTTCATAAATGTCCAGCCCAGTAGCGTACCCCTCCAGTTCTTGAGCTCCACACTTCATGCTTGGCCAATTTGTCCTGCTGACAAAGTGCTGCTGATACCGAGACCCCAAGGCAGAGGGACAACATGGCATACTATGCAGGTGATGCTGCAGAGGTTTGCTGACCTCAGGCACGTCCTCTGGTCATTGCTGTATGCTGCGATGTGACCATGGGGAGGTGGGAAGGTGGGAGGCTTTGCCACCACCACTGGGAGACCTTAGGAAGGGAGGGACCATGACAGTAGCCAAGAGAAATCATGCACGGTGCTGTGCAGCAGGGTCCTTGATAAGTTTGCAGTGTTCTTAAACATTTGTCTTTCAAGTACATTTTTGTCTGGTTGCTTTATCACCTGACAGTTTACAGTGCTATGTTTCCTATACAATGTATTTAATAACAGACTTGGTTAGAGACATGGGAACAGAATTGTAGCTTTACAGGAAACCACTGGAACAGGCAATGTGTGGAGCCTCAGGAACAAGCACACCAAATGTGAGAAATCAAACAGAAAAAAATGCATCATTTAAACTTTCTGCTTCATAGTCCTTCTATAAATAGAACTGATTTGCTTGGGCATTTTTGTCCAGGCAGCATGCATGTCTCTTAAGTTTGCCTGCTGTATAGGCAAGACAAGACAAGAAACCTTGTCCACTGCATGTTTGCTTTGTTAAAGGATAAAATCCGTGTGTGTCTTGGTTTGGTTTTGTTTTCAAGGCCCTTGCATTTTATTCAGCATTTTAAATACTTTCCTGTAAGCCATTTCAGTAAATCTTCTAGCTTATTATCTCAGAATATATTGCTGAGAACAGACCTGCAGGAAAGCGGGTTGGAAAGGAGATTGTATGACCCAGCAGGTCTTTCATTTCCTAATTTTCGATTCCATGGTAATTGTGTTCCAGTCTACAGCATTGCCTGTTACGTTTGTTAGATGCTATCTGTATTTACAGCAATAGTAAGCTGCTTGCTTTTTCCAGTAAAATACTGGCAAGTACATACAAGAAGTTCAGCATTTATGCAACTGTTCTATCAAAAGCCCCTTACAATCTATCACTGTCTTTTTCTTTAATCCTTGGCTGTTGATTTTGATAGTTCAATCACAGATGCCAGCTCTTACTTTTGCATTTTCATCTGCCATATAGTTTTCACAAAGAATTATTTTGAATGATAGCTTTCCCTTTTTATTGCTTATTGAAGAGACAATGAGTCACTCCAAAGTTTGTGAAGATCATTCATGCTGAAAGCTTTTTTAAAATATGGGCTTTAGAAATTGCGGTTTGCAATCTTTGCGCAAACACTTACACAATATGGATTTTCCTCTGTTGAAGGTCTAAGACAGCATGAGGAATAGCAAGTATACTGTAAATGCTTAGTTGGTGTAATATTGCTGTAAATAATTATTTTTAAGTGAACACTACACATATTCAATATGTTTTCATATGGAGTTTCAGTGTTTTCAGAGTTTTCAGCAATTTCAGTTTGCTGAATCAGTAAACAGGAATAGAATCAGAATTTCTGAACTCATTATGTAGGGCTGTGTTATATTCATTAAAAGCATCAGTCTTAATGGAACTTATAGGATGATAACATTTTAAAAAGAAAAATGCTTTTTTTAAAAAATATGTACTCTTCATACTTCAAATGCATTTTTGGGAACTGGAAAAATTTCAGAAGAAAAGTTAATCTACTTTTATGAAATGTTCAAATAATATTTTAGTCTCATGATAAGAATATGAATGTAGTTTAAGGTTAGTCAAATCAATCTAAGCTCTGGCATCTTTTTTTTTTTAATGTCAACTTCACCTTGACCTGAGGAGTATTTCCCCAGACTTCTGTGTTCGAAACCTTTCTTCTACAAAAGATGAATTCTGAGTGATTCACATTGTTAAAATGTAATCCATGTTGTTCAGACTGCTGAAAGCTTTTCTACAAAGAACAAGTCAAACCACTTAGTGATGGGACAGATTACATATATGAGTTTATGATAAAGAGATACTTTTTCCTCCACTCTCAGTGGCTGTGACAGCTAAGTGCTGGGAAAAAGCACAAAGAAGCTTTACAGGAAGCCTTTACGATAATTACAGCCCTAAATTCAGAGTTTGTATTGTCTGAAGTGGTAGTGGAAGACTTCTATGCATAAGAGAAGTGATCAAAATTGTATTTATTTTTTTTAAATTCTGAATCTGTTTCATTTTGCAAATGTTTTTTACAGTCCAGAAAGTTTTTTGCATGCAGAAATTAAAGTATCACCAAGGAAATTTGGAACATATTGAGCATCTCAGACCCATGTGAAATGAATAACTCATGGATGCATAAGACAAAAAAGAATTATCGGGGTCATGTACAAAGTAAGGGCAGCAAGGCTTGTGAAGGGCTTGGAGAATATGCCCTACAAGGAGCGACTAAAGGAACTGGGGCTGTTTAGTCTGGGGAAGAGGAGGCTGAGGGCAGACCTCATTGCTCTCTTCAAATACCTGAAAGGTGATTGCAGTGAGAGCAGGGTTGGTCTCTTCTCCCTGGTGACAGAACAAGGGGAAATGGCCTCAAGTTGCTCCAGGGGAGGTTTAGGTTGGATATCAGGAAAACCTTCTTTACAGAAAGGGTTGTTAATCACTGGTACAGGAGGTGGTTGAGTCACCATCCCTGAATGTGTTTAAAAACTGTTTGGATGTGGTGCTCAGGGATATGATTTAGTGGTGGGTTGTTAGAGTAGTATGGTTAGGTTGCGGTTGGACTTGATGATCTTGAAGGTCTTTTCCAACCTGAGCAATTCTATGATTCTATGTATTGTTGTGCATGCCTTTAAATTTTGTGCAAAGTTGTTTGTATTGCTGAACAGCAAATGGTTTTACTTTTTTTTTTTTTTTTTTTCCCAACAGGCAGCTTCTAACTTTGCCCCTTTCGCTATCGGAAGAGGAATTGCTCAAAATGAGGCGAGAGTTCCACTGCTGCTTTTCTCAGCTTGACAGCAGCTTGGCTCTGACCAAGATAAGAGCAAGAATTTTACTTCAGGCTTTTGAGCTGGAGTGGAGGGATGCGCAGCTACTGAAAGTCAATCAGAATCTAGCAATGACAAATAAGCAGGTGGGAACATTTGGGATCAGTCTGGGAATGGGTGAGGTGTTCATGTAGGCTATCCACAGGTTGTCAGCCTCATCTGCAGATACAGGTCCATAGCTTCTCCATAGGGATGACAACGAAGTATGCTCTTTCTGTGGGCAAATGGTGGACCTTAAAGGTAACTGAGCAGAGGGGAATATGCTTACTTCACACACACCTGTGTATAGCTACTGCTTCAATTTCCTCCAGCCTTGCCAAGATGAAGGCGTAGTGTAAGGAAGCAGTTGGGTGGCCGAAAGGAGCCATGTTTCCGAGGAGAGCCACTGAAATGTCAAAACCTGGAACGCTGCTAAGCTTCAGTGAAGACCAGAGACAACCCAAATTATGATTTCTCTTGCAAGCCTCATACTTCACTAAATCTGGCAATAAGGAGGAAGTAAGGGCAGATTAGGGAGCACTTTTTGAGGAATGTCCTACATTATCTTGTTCGCTTAAGAAAGTAAAACTCCTGAGTTAGCTGATCTTTCTTGGCAACAATATAGCTTGATACCTGATTCTTCTTTCTGAAAGAATTGTCCAGGTACAGGGGTTTTTTTCTTCTGTTTGTTTGTTTTAAATCTACATAAGTAGATTTAAAGTTGGAGAGACTTTACCAACAACTTTCCCATCTATCAAATCTAGCCCTATTTTTGTTTTAAATAATGGTGTGAAGGGTGTTTAATAGCTTCAGTAAAATGTAAAACCTGTGGAGTCATAAATTGTTTACCATCTTTAAGCAGGAGAAAGAAAATTGTTTCCTATATGATTTGTCTGATGCTGTTGTAAATGAAGGACTTTGCTTTGCTTTGTTTTGTTTCAGTTATGTTTTCTAAATGTGTAAATGAACTTGGAATAATTGCGCTAGAAAGTAGGCTAGATCAAAACCTTAGTAATTTCTGAAGTACTTAAAAAAGAAAATGACTTTGCAAAGCCTTATAGTTGAACAGATGTTATAATTTCCCCAAGAGTACATTATACTTAGTTGATATTCTTGTAAAGAAATATAAAGGTCAAGAATAATTTGATTACATGGAACGGTGCCCCTTAATACTATCATGGTTCATTTGAGATTCATATAATGTGTCTTGAAAACAATGTAGCTCTTAAATTAATATTCTTTGTTCATTTTTAACCGTGCCAGGGAGATAATGTATCTGTTAAAATCTTGTTGTATTGTCACTGCTAAAAGGTTGTTTAAAATAAAATTTATGACAGTTTTCATGGGAAGGATGAATATATAATTCTACTTGAAAGAAATTTAAAAAGAAAGTTCCAGCTTTGTCTGAATGTCTGAAAGGAATCTTGTGAGTGAATAGCCAACACATGCATTTTAGAAATATTTTCTTAGTGAAAATTGTCCTTGCCATGAGTTTCATTAATTACTGAATCTGCCGAATACAGTTAGTAGTAATCTTAATGTTAACATATACATCTGTGTCTTACAAATAAAGCGCTTCATGCTCATCTTCTTACAGCTGCATTCCAAAACGAAGAAAACAGGATCCAAGAATAGAAATAAGATCGATACTTTGAAGAAATCTTTACAGGACAAAATTTTCATTTTTGAAGATTCAGTGAAAGATGGAAATTTGAATAAGGTAAATGCAAGCATTTTCTGTACTGGGGTCAGAGCCTATATTTTAAGTAATTAAGATAAAGAATGAATGAGGTGAAATGGTGTGAGCGATCTTTCTACTGTTGACTACATTTGTTAAGATGCATGTAAGGATTAACAATTTGCTTTAATTTTTCAATCTTAGACCTGAAAACATTTTGGTAACTCTGTTTCATCAGATGGTTCTAGGGTTTAGTGAGTGTATGCATTGACTGCAAGATGCATCTAGGTCCTTTGGCTTTCTTAAGGAGTCTTTCAAATAGTGGAACATGCTTCACTGCTGAGCAAGATTTAGTTCATGGACCTCTTCAAATGCTGCTCAGAACCCAGAAGTGGGTTCTTAGAAGATGTTTTGGGTAGGTGCTGAGTTTGTTTATGCTCAACTTATTAAGAGAGCCTTGAATATAATGGGTATCTTTTATGAGGGTCTCAGTCCCAATCTAGTGTTAATCCTTAAGGAATGGGTGGGTCTTGTGCCAATACAGGATTTTGGAGTCTTTGTCCTTCTCTGCCCCCAGACTTTCCATGAGATCCATGAGTCATTGTTCATGCTCTTTAATCTTTCTCTGCTTTGCTTTCTCATATGGATGATAAGGGTAATATTAATTTCCTATATTAGAGAAATATTACAGTGACAACTGTTAGACATAGGTAGTGCTCAGCTACTATAAGATTTATGCAGAACAAGTGTCACTGGAGTTAAAATTGGTGGATAAAAATACTTCCACAAATGACTGCAGTATCAATTTTAGTATAAATTTGGACACAGTTTTGTTCTTACACTTGTTTCTTGTGCTTTTTATACCTCGGAATACACTGAGGAGTGTAAAATCATGGGTCAGCATGTTTATTCAGAAAAAAAATTACTTTTATGTGAGATGAGCATTTTGTTATTATTTGTTGCAGATGGTAAAAGCAAAGGCTTATCTGGCATCCAGTCTTTGAAAGTGAGAGCAAATGCTTATGCAAGAGTGAGACAAGGGGCCAAGTGTATTTTACCGCTCTCTGATAATTTAAGAGCTATTATCCAAGAGTGCATATAATCTGTAACTGGGGACATCTGTACTTTGGGCTTCAATACCTGTTTCCATGACTTCCAAAATTTAATTTTTTTTTTTTTACTGGAATGTATAACTGAGTGTGGGCCCAGCTCATAAGCATTCATTATTACAACAACTTTGGTGCAAATATTGGCTTAAATTTTTGTTAGAATTTTGTTTTAAAACTGGATGTTTAGCTTCTCTCAGCCTCAGTGTTTGTTTTAGTTTTACGTTCACAATCTGGCATGCCTTTTGTTGCTTTAATTGTGTAACTGCATATTAGTTGTAAAAAGCCAAATGTTTTAGGCTTTTCCCAATGCAGATACTAAACTATTGTTAAGGAAACTCATTAGTTGTCACATTATCATTAGAACAAAAAAGTACTGCCATAAACCATATGCTGATCAATGAATAAGAGTTCCTTTCTTCTGCCTTTGGCAGTCAGTTACCTCATTCCTCAGAATCTTACACTTCTAAATTTTACATTAATGTAGACACTTTTATCATCTAACTTGGAATTAACCACCTGAAGTTTCACAGCCAGTTCAAAGGGGAGAAGAAAAACAGTGGAGCACTGTTCAGCTGTATTTCTTTTCCATTCACTGCTGCTATTCTCCTGCAAGTGTTCACATGGTATCCTGGGTTCTTGTCTCTGCTACAGGATTATATAATTTATATATATATAAATTTTATTATATTATATATAGCTACAGGATTGCTATAATTTGTTTTGTAGCTAATGTTCATGAAAGCAGCAACAGGATATATTGTTTTGAAATAGTGTAAAAGAGATGTGCCAGAGAAGTTGTAGAAAGAATATAGTGAGCTGGAAAGGCAACAGCATCATGGGCTGGATCCAAAGAGGGGTGGCCAGCAGGGCAAGGGAGGGTATGGTCCCCCTCTGCCCTTGTGAGGCCACACCTGCAGTACTGCATCCAGGCTGGGGCACCCAACACGGGAAAGATGTGGAGCTGCTGGAGTGGATCCAAGGGAGGCCACAAAGATTATTAGAGGGCTGGAGCACCTCTCCTATGAAAGAAGGTTGAGGGAGCTGGGATTCAGCTTGGAGAAGAGAAAGCTCCAGGGAGACCTCACTGCTGCCTTCCAGTACTTGAAGGGAGCTTGTAAGCAAGAGGAAGACTAACTTTCAACATGTGCAGATAGTGAAAGGACAAGGGAGAATGACTTTAAATTAAAAGGGGAGATTTAGGTTTGATGTTAGGTGAAAATTCTTTACTCACAGTGGTGAGGCGCTGGAACAGGTTACCCCGAGAAGCTGTGGATGCCTCATCCTTGGAGGTGTTCAAGGCCAATTGGATGGGGCCCTGGGCAGCCTCATCTAGTGGAATACAACCCTGCCCATTTCCCATGGACAGGGTTGGAATTGATCAGTCTTAAAGGTCCCTTCCAACCCAAGTCATTCTATGATTCTAAGTTTGAAGCCTGGTCTTTATGTGAGAATATCATCCACTGTGCTGTGAAAAAAAATTGAAAGCAGATTTTACCTATTTGTGCTTCATAGCTGTTTTGAGCTATCCTACACATTTGACATGAAGATATAGCAGTTCTGAAATAGCAGTTACCTATCTCAAAAGAAAGACAGCGGTGAAAATAGTGACATTCCTTAGTCTATTAACCCTACAGGTTAGGGTAAAAAACTTCAATAGGAATAGACTTGCATGAGAAAAGTCTTAGGAATTGCACGTAATGATGTATGTTTTCAGATCATTTCCATAATTTGTAAAATTTAAGACAGAGACATCACTAACTAGCAATTAGTGAATAAGGTATTGAATTTGGAAGCCAGTGCTTTCAAGGAGAGAACTAATCACAGTACATTTACAGAATTTGATTTTTTTTAAATTTACTTTAGACATTTCAAATGGTGTTAGTGGCAAAAGTTCAGACATAGAAGTTGATGCATCATGAACAGTGTAGTTTGATATTCTAATGTATTACACTAAATTGTGCAATGTCAAGCAGTATTTTACAGTCTTCTGCTTGATATGATAAAATGCTTCATGAGTGGCGAGGAAATATTTGTTTAAAAGAAGTTCATAATTTAGTTTGAAACCAGTATTTCATCCAACTTTGACTGAAGTCACCACGTATATCATGCTGAAGTCAAATCTACTTGCAAATTTTGATTTTCCTACATTCCTTTCTGTTTGGAGAGCTGTGATTCCAGAACTAACAACTGGCAGAAAGAAACTCAGATGGATATATAGTAGTACCAGTCAGAGCAGTGTAATTATTCATTTAAGAGCTGCTGATTTATTTTATGATGTTGAATGGAAGCTGAATTATAAAGCTGGAATATCCTTCCAATGTATTTGGGTGCACTTAACATATGGCTTCATACTTAATAATACATAAATATTATCTTGTTTTGTCTTATGGTTCATGGAATATACCGAACATCTTGTGTAAACCTATGTGGTATTTGAAGTGGTTGACAAAGGAAGTATGTGTTTCTGTCATCAGTGTCATCTCCTTGGCCTTTGAATTCAGCTACAATTAAAATATACATTCTTGTATCTATATGAAGTGTATAACTGCATTTTGATCCTTATTCATTATTCATTTTAATGGGTTCAAACTTATGTAGGATCTCTCATTTACTCATTCATTATTCATTCACCCATCCTCAGATCTCATATAATTCACTTAAAATCCTTGTATTTGAAATGGAGCCTCCTGTGAGGAAAGAAGCACATTTCAAATTCAGTTGTGTGCACACATCTGTGACAACATTTGTGTAGTTTTTTATCTGTATCTTTAAAGGCTTATAGCACATCTTTCTTTTGAACAACAAAAGCAGCCTTCAGATATTGCTTACTAATTTTGTGTCATATAAACCAAATCTTTCCACAAGCATATGTTTTCCACTTTTTGAGAAATTGTAAAAATTGTATGTATTCTGGCATTGTATGCAAATGTATGTATTCTGCCTCTTGTTGTAACATTTTCAAGCTAGTGAATGAGTGCTGAATAACTTAGATTATGTAATATATATTAATTAATGATAATTCATGCTAGTTAAGAAGTTGCCCTAATATGTTGAATAGAGAGCATCATAGACTAAAGCTTTTGAAAATGATCCTGTTTGATCCTTGTCAGGTAGGTGTTGTTGAACTTTTTCCCTTGTTCCTTGAATAGGTGGTGTTATACTGAATTCTTATAGTATAAATCATTCAGTCGTGATTCCATTGTTCTCAAAACTCAACAGTGTCAAAATTTAAAAGGTGATTTGTGGCATCAGTTGTCCAGCCTGGTTCATTTCTAGCCCTTTAAATTGTCGCCTGTAGTGTTTTATTTCCGTCTGCAGAGAATGCCTTGGTAGACACCAGCTGTTGTTAGGGAAGTGTTAAGTGACCAAGTCAGATGTAACTTGAAGAGGTTTATCTTATGCACAGGCTTTCAAAGGAAGACTTTTAAAATATGTGCCTCGGCACTACAGTCTTGTATCATTGCTTCATAAGAATATCTTGAAATAATGTTTTAGCTTTTGAAAATAAGTTTTCTTTGACAAGATAGAAAAGCAAAACAACAAACAAACCCAGAGCTGGGTGAGATTGGCTGTCTTATGCAATCCAAATCGGAACTGTGATTTGTAGAATTGTTTACAGAAGTTTTTGGTTTTATGTGATTTCTGTTTGGTATTGCTATAGTGTAATATAGATGTCTGAATGCTTGTGAATTGTGGGATTGTGAAGTTAGATGGGAAATGCTAAAATTATCAGCTTTTCAGTAAAAACCATAGCATTGAAAATACCCTCAAATTCATTTTATGTTTCTCACCTACTTGCAAAGAATGTAAAAGATACACACATAAAAATAGTATTAGTATTGAATATTGCCTTCTGAAAGCTGGAACATGGAAACAAGAAATGGATATTTTTGTGTCTAGTTTAAGGTACAAATCATCTACTTTTGTTTACATTTTTTAAAGAGCACTTGGAAGCAGCTCAGCTCTTTTTCCACCAAATCCAGATTTTGGCCATTATTTTTGCTTTTCACTGGAGAGCTCTGACTCCATTGTTCAAAAGTAACAACTTAGTTTTTAGCATTTACGTTTGCTGTATTTCCAGTACAATCTGAGCTAAGTTCTGTTCTGAAGTCAAATATCCAATATGTTTGTTAGCCATTTGCTTGCTTATTTAGATTAACAGTAATATTGAAAGACATGTCTGTCTTTTAAGATGGAGACTTGCTTCTACATTGTATTTATAAGATGATTTCTTTACTCTTTTGCTGTTATTGTCTAATTCTCAGTGGTAAGATATATTTCCTGATGGTAATCTTTTTCCTTTGTGTTCAAGGATGTTCCACATCATGTAATGGAGGTTTTGGAGAAAATCATATGAGCATGAACATTCCATAAGCATTGTTTATTTCAAATCACATTTTGAATTTAGCTATACCTATGGGACAATGAAATTTGGATGATACATAATCACTCTTGGGAAATTTCTTACCAATAAAATTTCCAGAGAAAAATCATGGGCATCATGCTCCTTTAAGGCAAACCACAAATAAAAAAAAATATGTAATTCTGATTAACATGAATGGAATAAAAGCTTGACAATAAAAACATGATTAGAAAGCTAATAAGGTTTTAATGACTTGAGATGCAGAATAACAGATGCAGGGGCAATTTCACTGGCCATGAATGTCAGTGGTGGAGAATGGAGGGCTCATCAATCATATCGTATTTGATTGTGTGCTTGTAAATGCAGAGTTTTCCTTTCACTTGTGGATTTTTTCTGTGTAGATCCCATTAGATATGTGGCAGCAACATAGTTACTGAGTCAGAGCATTTCAATTTGATCCTGTTTGATGTTTACTCAATCCAGTTTTAATCCTGTTTGAAATCCATTACCAGCAGGCTCTTGATTTAGAGTTTAATGTTGTTTACAAAAGAGCATTTTTGGTTATTTGCTTAAAGGATCGTAGGTTGAATTTTACTGGTCAGTATCAACTGACACATACCAATTTGAAGCTAAATATAGTCTTTCCATTAATTTTATATTACTTTTGCTAATTGGAAGCATATATTTTGTCTCACTATTTAGCCAATGACATAGGTAAGCAGAGATTTGTTTGTATTCTATTTTTATTTCTATTACATTAAAAATTAATATAGACCCAGTATTCCAGGTTAGTATTTAATATTAAAGTTATCTTTACCTAAAATAAAGCCGTATCTCATTGAAAAAGCACACCTAACTACAGTATTTTTTGATCATTTTAAATACGGTAAAAGCCTGAAATGCAATGCTATAAGTACTTTTTTAAGCAATATATTTTGTGATAACAGCTTTGATTTCTTTGCTGTTTTAATCCAGTCTATTAATTTCAGAGAAGTAAAATCATGAGTGTGCATGTAAGGTTTTAGGTTAATCTTGTTATCTTTTGTCTGTCATTTTTTAGGTCAAGTATGAGTTGCTACTTGAGAAAGACTGTCAGATATATGATCTGGAAAATAAACTTGGAGCATATATTGCTTCTTTGGAGTTTCAAAAGAGTGTTAAAAAATGCAAAATGTTGGAGCTCTATGCTGCGATCATAAATGTGCAAGCGTTGCTCTTGGAAAAACTGAGCATGTCAAAAACCCTGTCAAAATCGGAATGTATTCAGATTCTAGAAGCTCATAATCCGGTAAGTAATGAAGTTGTGAAAAGTTCCTGCTAGGAGACAGCAGCTGTGACTGTAGCTTATTGGGGTTCAATTTAGTTGTGCTGGTTTGCATCTCCTGATGGTCTCCTCTTGAATTTCTGTGTTTATATGCACTCTGGTGCTTGAAGTAAGGGAAATAAAGCAAAGCAAAGTATAAGAGCTAGAGAAGATCCTATGTTATGGTTTTTTATTTTTACAACAGTGATGTACCGAGATCTACGGTCAGAAAGAGCAGTATTTTGATAACTAATTAATGTTAAAATTTTGTTGTTCACAAGGAAGACAATTAGGAAGACAACTAGTGAGTCATGACTCACTAGTGTATAATTAGTGTATAATTTGTCAGGAATGTGTTACAAAATTTTTCACATTTTACTAATTCTAACAATACAGGAAAATCCATAACTACATGTTATATTTAAATCATGGAGCTTTTAAAGATGCACCTGCCTGTTTACTATACTCTGAGCATGCTCACATGCCTTATGTATGTAGTAGAAACTTCAGAAGGACTTTTTCCCTTCATCGTATTTGCTACCTAGTTGATATGTGACAATTTTTTTAATCCTTTTTCAATACTTCAGTGCTCAGTATTCATAAGGAAATATTTTTTTTATGTCTGCTATTTGTGACCATCCAAGTGAGGCTTGGGAGAGCACTGGAGTAGAACAAACAAAATGTTTTTTTAAGAGCAATACCATTTTGCTATAGGGCATCATTAGAAAGCTATTGCTGTGAAAACTCCAGCTTAAATTCTAATGCTCTCATCTCTATAGAGCTTCTCTTAAAACAGGAGTAGGTATGTTTATATCATTCTAGACTTTTTTTAAAAAATTGCATTAAATCTGTAGGAAATAGGGAAAGTTCCATGTAGACAGAGTATTAAAATAATTTAATATGGGATTATTACCTTTAATGCAAGAAGTGTAAGAGGTCCCAGAGAAGAGAGTGGGCTTTGTCCTATCCTCTGCAAAGAGATTACCCTTAGCTTCTTTGTCCTTGAACAGATGCAGAAAAGATACTGAAGGAGAGACAGAAAAGAGATGTAGAATAGCAGTGGATTCTTTATCCAACATGAAAGAACTGAGCTAAAAAATATTTTAGCTGGGAAAAAAATATTTTGGGCATTGGCAGTTTACAGAAGTCATCTCCTGGTGATCAAACCTTTGTATCTTGCTGTGTTTAATTCTGGTCCTTTATCCCACCACCTGGCAAATTTTAACACCTGTCATTTTAAAACAACTATATCAGATTACACAGGATTCCCAAATACTACATTAGTGATAGTTTTGCCAGTCAGTGAAACAAGCTTGTTTGGTTATTTGTGTATATGCTTCATCCCCTCAGAGAGAGCAAGTTATATTCATTTTTGGTGTTAGGGAGTGTAAATCTGAGCTCCAGTGTCAAATATTGCTGACTGAGGGGCAGACACTTAGAGATGCCATGATCCAATGAATTTGTAATACGAATACAGCTGATGAGGTGGGGGAAGAAATGGGAAAGATACTGAATTTTTATCTAAGCTACGGGTTGGGAAGTAGGGTGCTGAGATATTTATTAGCTTGTTTGAGGTCAGACAAAAATGACCCATGAAGACTGGAATATGAACCCTTCCTTTTGGAGTCAAGTTTGATTGTTTGACCAGGGAGAGATAGTTTGGCATGAGAGATCCAATCTACTTAAAACTGAGGCTTTAATGAAGGCTTTTAACCCTTCAATTTTTAGAGCATTCTATTTTAACTCTAGTTTTATTACTCTAAAGATGAATTACTTTCTTTGAACTTTTTATCTCTTTAATACTAGCAATTAATGCAGTATAACTGAAATTAGTCTTGCTCAGTTTCTCATGTTATTTCAGTAGCTTTATGCAGCTCATAGATTAATTCTAACAGCACCATTCTTTTGCTGGATCTCAGGCTTCTGAAGTGTACTTTCTAGATGTCCTCTATAGCAGAAGGTTTCAGAGAGCATCAGCAGTGGAAATTGACTCATCTGTAGGCATTGTTCTGATATTCATAGTGTGCAAGTCATATTTACTGAAGATATTCAGTGCATTGGAAAGTGTTATGACTGCGTGTGGTTGGGTAGAATGACAAAATGAATAAATAAATAACACAAACCGATGTCATCCTTTTTCTTCCCTCCAAATGGAATTCGTTCTTCCAAGATAAATTGCAACTTTTCATCACTATGTGTGTTCAACTTCCAGGAGATAGAAGAACTTGACAGGAAGCTGGAGTATGAAATGTTGCATAAGGAGTCAGTGCAGCAGCAGCAACATATAATGAATAAGCAGAGATGGACACCAGATGGATTGAGACTTTCAAGTAAAACTGTAGAAACAAATGTCGACAGACAGGTGACGTTTCTGCTAAGACAGGCCATGAATAAATGTATGCAGTTTATAAACCTGCACCAGCAAAGGTGAGTGCTTTGGTCTCGGATATTACTAACTCACTGCCGTCATTATAGACCTTAAGATACCACAGGGACACAGCAAAGTGTTCTGCATTGTTGGGGAGGGCCTGTGCATCTGTGTTTGAACAGTGCCTTTTTTGTGATGTGGCCCAGTGTGTAACAAAGAAGTCTCAGGAACACTGAAATAAGAAACATGGTATAATAATTTAGTTGCATTTGGATTGTGATGTCCTGTAGGACTATTTCTTGATGGAGCCAATGAAAATGTAGCAATAGCAGCAAGGGGGGAAAGAATTCTAATCCTGTTTCTTCACTTCCCAAGAGACTAGGTAGGGACTTCAATGAAACCTGCTCTGTTGGAATCAGAGGAAGTAGCCAAGACAATAAAATTAAATTTCCATCTCCACTGTCACGCTTTAGACTGAATTCTCTGTCGTACAGTCATCTTTGATGTTATATATAAAGTCTTCCTCAGAGATAGGCTTGTCACTTTTCCCTGACCAGTTTTTAAGTAAAAATATCAGTGGGGAAAAAAAATCCCAAACAGTCATGTATCCTAGGAGATATGTAGAAATATCAGTCTTGTCATGGAGGTTACCCAGCAAAAATAGGTGATAATGTGTGAAATTATGAAATACTGTGTTACCTTTATAAGGGTTTGAGGTGTTAGAAATAACATTTCTGTGTATATTACACAGTATTAAAAGCCTACCACCTGTTTTACGTTACAAAGAGGGTTTCCCTCGTACCCGTTGATTTGTTGAAAGGTTTCTGATAGATTTTGAATAGAGCTATTGCACTCTGCTCTAACTCTGAAAGGATACCTGATGTAGATTAATGACTCTCCTATTGTAGAATTACTAGAAGAGAAAATAGATTACTGGCTTGGGAATACTACAGGAGGTAGGTATATTAGACATGCTTTCAAAGAAACAGCAGCTAGTCTTTCCTATGTATCTGTAAACATAGTGGAAGAAGTGAGTATTGTATTTTTCTCAAATTGCATTATAATTGCTACATAATTTGGCCTAGAATGAAAAAATCATCGGTAACGAGAAAGCTAACAGTTTATTGTTATTTCAGCATCAAAAAGATCCACAATGTATTGAAAAGCGTGATGATGAAATTTGAGATGATAGGAGGACAGACTGAATCACAGTCTTTTGGAGCAATTTCAGATTTTTATTTTGTGCAAGACTGTAGCCTCAGACTCTGCTCTGATTTTGTGTCGTGATTCAGGGGAGAAGGGAAGGGGAGAAGCTTGCTTATTTTAGAAGTTATGTTGTTCAACCAGCATAGCTGATAAGAGCTTCCTGAATGGATGGCTTTCAGATATTGTTGTGTGTAATACAGTCATTGTTTCTGGGAAGATTTCTATGTTAATTCTATCTTTCACTTCAGCTTGAGAGATGAGCAATGGAATTGCATGGTGCTTGAAGATCTCTTGGAAAATATCGAAATGGATTCATTTTCAGCACTTTATAGTCAGGTAAGCATGAAATTGAAGGAAGGTTTCAAGTTTAAATTACAGCTGTATCTGGAAACTTTTCTTCTTTTTTGGGAGCCATTGCAGATGTACTTGGACCCAGTTCTGCTAATAGTCACTGCCAGTTCTGGTGTTTGCAGCTTATATTACCATTGACTGGTTCATTCTGACCTACTTTCAGCCTTTTTAATTTTACTAAGTTGTAATACTTTTTGTTCACTTTCAAATCCTTTCCGGCAGTTTTCCTGTTGCATTTTATTCCATGGAGAGAACTAAATTGCATGAGTTTCTATTTTACAGACAGGCCTACAGTCTGATTTTCTTGTGTTAAGACAGGGCTTTTGTTTAGCTCTCAATCTGTGAGAAATGATTTGCATTGATTGCATTACAGAACTAAATTACAGAGGCACTGCTAGTTAAGTTTACTAGTATCCTTACTCATATTGTTTTCGTAAAGAATACCACCTTTTCATTGGGTATAATTTAATATCTGTTGTCTGCCTGTCAGTTCCATAAAAAGCATTAAAAATGAATCAGTTATCCCCAGGTTTTATCTGCAGGTCTTGCTTGAGATAAAAAGCTAGCATCAGAATGCTGTAGGTGGTACACCTTTTAGCGTCCAGGTGTCTTGCCACTCAAGGACACCTGCAGCCACATGTAGAAGAAAATGTGAATTTCAGATGCCAGCAAGCTAAGGAGAAACAGGCCGCTTAGTCTAAGGGAGTATCAGGTTTTACAGTGTCTCAGGTGTTTCTATTCAGGATTATGAACTCTTTATCCTTTGTTGAGTTAGATGGCTATTTGAGATCAGCTTAAAGTAAGGCTGCTGTATATTACATTTGAGATTCACTAGGAAGGTAGCACCTGTTTTCTGAACTTTACTCCGATTTTAGTTAGAAACTTCCGTCAAGATCTCCTGAAACTCATAGGAGCGTGATAAGCACTTTGTTCTGTCTCTCTTTGGGATACTTGGGCTCTGTTCAAAGCAGAAGCATTGCACAAGCCTTGCTGGAAGATATTTGACTCATCTGGCAGCATGATGGCTAAGGTGCTATCCTAGAGTTGAGTATCTCACTTTGTGCTAATGAATTAAATGAGAGAGTGGGAATTCAAACCTAGTCTAATACTCCCCATGTTTCCTGTTCTCTTGATGTAATAATAGAAGCACCAAAAATCCATTCTGACATGTCTTGCAGAGGGTAGCATTTGAAAGTGTTTCCTGAGGAGGTTGTGACCAGCATTGCCACTATTATATATTATTATTTTCCTCTTTGATTTTTCTCTTGCAATCTCTTTTATCCCTTTTTTTTTTTTTTTCCAAACTATCTTGCTAGTGTGTTCACCTTGATGGTTTGGGATCTGGTATTTAAAAGTGTTTCACAGTGAGGGTGGTGAGGCATTGGAACAGGTTGCCCAGATATGTGGTTGCTGCCCCATCCCTGGAGACTTTCAGGGCCAGGTTGGACCAGTGTCTGAGCAACCTGATGTAGCTGTGGTGTCCCTGTTGATTGCAGGGGAGTTGGACTAGATGACCTTTAAAGGTCCCTTCCAACTCAAACGATTCTATGATTCAATGAACAGACATGGCTGTCAACAGCTGCTGAATTCTGTTCCAGCCTTGAACTCCTCACTGTGTTTCCTGACCCCTTGGCTGCTGGACATACAGCTCCTAATATTTTACCAGGACTTTTCTGTGAAAGACACAGAAATGGAATCCTGCTGAAACTTAAAAAAAATAAAATGCTTTCTGCTGTGGGCCTTTGTACATTGTTTATGAAGTTTTGATCTGATTATTTCTTTATAAGTTTAAATTTTATGTGTTCATTCTCGTTCCATTAAAATAACTCATGTACTGCTGATGAGGCAGTCACCAGCTATTCTCTGTTATTCGTTAAAGTATGAAACCATGACATGGGCAGTGACAGCTATAATGCTTTCCAGAGGTAATACTAAGTTGAGGTTTTGTTTGCACATTTGCAATTGAAGCTTGTCTAGCAAATTAAAATCCCAGAACACTTTTCTAGCTGTGAAGAAGGATAAAGCTTTTGAGTTCAACATTTCTCTTTTTTTTGTAAAATAGGAAAGGAGTTAACAGGCTCATGTGGATATTTTGCTGAAACACATGATGCTTCAGATACTTGTTGAATATGGTAAAAATCAGTTTTAGATAAAATAAACTTTTTTCAGTGTCAGTGAAAAATAGACATCAGAACAGACAAAAAAAATTGAAAATGCTTTGCTGATGGTTCCCTGTAGTACTGTGGTTTAAGTCGTTGGTCTTGGTGGACCAGTCGTGTGAATTAGTTTTATCCTTTTTTGCTAGCTCATTGTGTATTTATCTGACAGCATTCTGCATCCTGAAATGCTGACCAGCGTACAAGTTTTAAGCAGCAGACCAACTTCAGCAGATTAGCACTACTGAGACCATTATCGTAGCATAATTTCAATGCTTTTTAATTTGCTTTTGCCTTATGTTTTTGGACTAATTGAAGGAATGACTGGGACATTGCACAGTGTTTGTTTAGCTATTTTGTGGGCTGGTGAAAGCACTCATCAACACTAAGTGCAAACTCTTAAAGAGACAGCATGAATACTGCATTATTCTCATGCTCTTGTCCTTAGTTTGCTATACTCATGGGTATAGAAGTGTAGGAAGAAGTTGCATACAACAAGCCAGCTGCTCAGCAGAAGAGTTCTGATCTTGCAAAGGATGTTATGAAATGTTTATCTACTGCTCTTGAGTATAGCTGTGCCTGCTAGAGCCTCAGCATTTACTTCTCTTATGAAGTCATTACTTCAGGATGTGTGGTATGTTAAAATTAGCTGAATGCTGAAGCAACTGTGTAGGACTTGGTAGAAGAAGAGAGACACAAACCCTGTGGCTGAATGCTACTGCTCCTAACAGTGGATCATTTCAAGAGAAATCCTTTCACAGCAGACCTTGGCACTTTTCTTAGTATTTAAATTCAAAGTCTCTGTTATATATGGAGAGCTCCTTCAGATACACAAGCAAAATTCTATTCTCAGCAATTGCCAAAATATAACTCCAACTATAGTTCCAAACCTGAGTAGTCTTAATTCAACTGTAAAGAAGTACACGCTTAGTAGGGTGGCAATTTATTAATATATTAATTAAATTGATAATAGGAATTGATTTAAAATCTTTTTCCTTGTTGTCTTAATTTACAGACACATTATGTTGGCAATCATTAAGAAGATATAGCTGTTGTACCTCTGTATCTTACATTCATTCTTTTCTTTATAGAGGGTTTAGACTAGTTTTCATATCCGTGGATGTATCCCTCTCTGGAAAACCAGATTTGTTTTATTTTCTTACCTTTTGTCCTGCAGCTTATGTGCCAATGGAGGCAGATCTGGGTCAATAAGAGATTTGCTTGAATGATAGGTAGTTCAGGATCGTAAGCCTCTGGCTGAGAAGTTAGTTCTAAATAAGCATGTAGCTATAGCCCCAGGTAAATAGTTGATTTTTAGAGAGAACAGATCATGGAGGCAGACTGTCGCTGGAAACAGTAAGCTTGAAACACAGCATGAGTCAAATTCATTGATTCTTGCATGTAGGTGTTTAAATGCACATTGCTCAGACCAAATACTTAAATCTGCTGTTTGTAAATCACATTTCATACATTCCTATTTTCATGTTGGCCAAATTCAGAGAAATACAAATGAGATTATTGGTGGCACAGGTAGCCATTAGTGTTACAAAAGATGCAACAGCCTAATCTTTACAGTACCTCGCCATATGATATGCCTGAAGATTGAAACTCATCCCACACTAGTGTGATCTTTCCTGTATTTGAATGCACATTCACATCTCCTTCCCACTTTGGCAGGCTGGTCTGGATATCTGTGGGTTTCTCTAAGTGCTACTGACTGCTGGTGCCTGCTCACACATCAGTACTCCCTTTGCCAGACATAAGCTGGGTGCACCTGGCTGATGCCACTTGCAGTACTGTTGACAGCAGTGTGGTGCCTTGGAGGATTAATTAATCAGGAATTCTGCTGTGTTAGAAGACAGCTAAGCAGTAGCACTAAGTACAAATCATTCTTGGTTCAGAAAAGTAAGGGTCAGAGTGGAGAAAGGAATATTTTAAAGAGGAAACTATTGCAGGGGAGAGCAGTACTGAAGTCATAATGGTTTGATCATCTGCATATTAATTACTGAGTTAAAGGTCCTGAGACTGTTCAGCCAAAGGGAAGGGTGGGTTATAGAAATGTGTCATTTTTATGTTTTTTGTAAGAACAACACACGAAAGATCTGTATAAGTTGGCTACAGAAATTAAACGTAGATGACTGTATTATGATTTAAGCTCTTTATATTTTTCCCATAGAAGCACCAAATCACTGCTTAGTCTAAGAAGCCTGAACTGATGTCTCTTACCTAACTACAGTGCCTGTTTTGTTTTAGGATGAAAATATTGGATATTTCATATAGCCCATCAGTTTTACTAATCTATCATCAGTTTTAGCATTTTTTCTCATTCATTCTAGTATCTCAGTGATTTCCATGGAAAATATACAACAATACTAGAGAGTCTGGGACACTCTGAGGAGTGACTAGCTCTCCTGTATTTTGGAAAGGAATTCTCTGCTTGTCTATGGAAAAAGGAGATGGATTGATTTTTGTTATTGTAAATGGCCTTTTAAATTTGGATTAGGGCTGCTTGGGGAGTTAGTTTTTGCATGGATTTAGCAGAAAGAATTGTCCTTTTCAGAGTGTGCTTGTGGTAAAATAGTTTATTTCAAAAAAGATTGACCTCATGCTCTGAGAATTGCTTGTGTGAAAAAAAAGAATGGAGTTTAAACATTTATGAAGGGATTTGGGTTCCTCTGTGGAGAAAAAAGCTCACTGTCTTCCTGCATGGTGGGACCTTGTGGGTTTCTTACATAACCTGGGCTTTGCAGTCCTCTCCAGCTTCTGTGGTTACAGCAGGGTTTGCTGAATGAAGTTAACTCAGCCATCTTGAGGGACAGAGGGAGCCATACAAGAGTCATCTTTTATGCTTGGCACATTCTGCATGACTTCAGCTGCCTGAGGTACATGTATGGTCTGAACAGCATTGTTCTGGCATCCTTTGAGCCATTTAACTTGCTTTAATTTACTTTACACTTCTTTCCCTCGAGCATCCACTTTAAGTGCATACCCTGAGAGGAACTGTGTTTTTTGAAATTTCAAGTGTCTGTCTGAAGTGAGATGGTCTACTTCAATACATCTGGAGCCAGTGTGGATAGAAGCAATGAACATGAGATTGTGACCACTTGACATCAAAGCTGTTGACACTAAAATGATTTTCAGTAATACTTTTAGTTTCTGTGATGAACAATTATTTAATGTTTGTAGCTAAAAATCACTAACACTTCTTTTCCATTTTTTTTTTTTTTTAAATTTCAATATCATCTCTCTCTCTCTTTCACCCGTTAATCTTCCAGGAGCTCCGACTGGCAGGGTATTTAGCCAGACTGACAAGGGTACCAATGGGGATGTTGCACAGGATTCTGAACTTGTTGTTGCCCTCCAGTTCACAAGGTGAAGTGCTTTCTGTCCTTGATTCTATCAGTATATATTCAGATGGTTCTGCTGAAAGTGATAGTAATGCAGATGAGTCTGGCAGCTGTAAAAAAAGGTAAGTGGGATTTTTTCTCATACACCATTGTGAAAGGTTATTGCTTTCTGTATATATTGATTTGCTGTACAAGCAGATTGACAACAATATCAAAATAGCTGGTGCATAAGTTTATTGTGGGAAATTCTTTTATGGGGAAAAAAGTGTTTTGAAACTGCTTCCTTATTTCATGAAACAAAATAAATTGATTGATGAGGTGTTATAATTTATAAATAAAACGGTTGTTTTATAGATTTATAAACCTTGCTCTGATCATTTTCTTTCTGCTGAGTTTATTAAAATAATAAAATCTATCTTCCAGTTCCCTGCCTTGACATAGGAGAGGGAGAAAAGGAGATGTTGTGTTACTGGACCCCTCTAGTTGGATGTATGTTGTCAAGGAACAACCAAGGGTCCTTGAGGCAGTACTGTGAGATGTGATCTTCTGTGATTTAAATCATTTTTTTAAAAATATCATAGTGTTCATGGTATTAATGCCATGGTATTTGTAGTTAAAATAAGAAGAGGGAAGAAATCCTGTGTGTTTAGGGATTTGCTGCTGGGAATTTTTTTTTACTTCTCTTTCAGGAGGAACCAAGAGAGTTGGCAAGCACTGGAGAACAAAGTAAGGGAAGATCTGCTAAACAAAAGTTTGGAAAGGATCCTTTCTTTAAACAGAAGAAAAGACAGGTAAAGGAAAAACAGTAGGAAATATATGATTTTTTTTTAATATACTTTATTTCATCTCCAAAGATGCTTACTTTTATATCAGAAAACAAGTTTCCATATGTTACTTATTATAAGGTAAACTTACGTGATTTTATATCTCATAAAATGAGATAAAAATCCCTATTTTTCTGCCAGGTTTTTATTTATTTCTTTATTTCATTAATACAGCTTGATAAAGAAGAAGCAACTTGCCCTCCTGGAAAGACCCTCATTCATTCACCTGGGATGTTTGCCTACACGTCCTCCTGTGGAACAGTCTGGTCCACGTGTTTCTTTGAACCGTGTGACTACTGAAGCCATAGAGGTATTGGACACAGGGGAGAAGATATTTTTGTTTCGTGACCAGAGTGATCCAACGCTTTCTTCTCATAATTCTCCAAGAAAAAAGAAAAAGAACTTTCTTAATTCCAAAAAGGCTGCTCGTGCAAGTATAAACTAATGAGAGAGTCTTCCAGTTGAAGAATCAACTGGGGAAGAGGAAGTTATTTAAAAATCAGAAAAATAATGAGCAAGAATGAAGTATGCAGTTTGGATAGCATTTGCATTGTTTTAATAGCATTTGTCTGGCATTGTAAATAGCTCTGGTTTTATATTGGCACACTTCACATTGAGCATTATGCATTTTGTACTTCTTGACAGTGTATAACGCAACAGATGAAATATGTTGGGTGTTTTGTGATATACATTCTGACAGACAGGGCTCTGTGTTTCTTCTGGAGTGCTGCAGTGAATGGCTACAAGCTCTTCAGAAAGGATAGATAAGGAAGGAGGGGTGGTGGGTGGCTCTTTATGTTAGAGAGTGTTTTGATGTTATCGAGCTTGCAACTGGGGAAGACAACATTGAATGTCTAGGGGTTAGGATCAAAGGAAAGGCTGACAAGGCAGACATCCTGGTGGGGGTCTGTTATAGACCGCCTAACCAGGATGAAGAGACAGATGAGGCGTTCTATGAACAGCTGGCAGAAGTTGCGCAGTCGCCAGCTCTTGTCCTCATGAGGGACTTCAACTTCCCTGATATATGCTGGGAATACAACACAGTGCAGCAGAAGCAGTCTAGGAGGTTTCTGTTGTGTGTGGAAGATAACTTCCTTCTGCAGCTGGTGAGAGAACCTACCGGGGAGGTGCCCTGCTAGACCTGCTGTTCACAAACAGGGAAGGTCTGGTGGGAGATGTGGAAGTTGGGGGCTGCCTTGCTCAGAGCGACCATGAAATGGTAGAATTCTCAATTCTTGGTGGAACCAGGAGAGGGGACAGCAAAACTGCTACCTTGGACTTTCAGAGGGCAGACTTTGAATTGTTCAGGAGGCTGGTAGGGAGGGTCCCTTGGGATTCGGTCTTGGAGGGTAAACGGGTCCAGGAAGGCTGGTTGCTCCTCAAGAAGGAAGTCCTGAAGGTGCAGGAACAGGCCACCCCCCTGAGCCGCAAGATGAGCCGGTGGGGAAGTGGGGGGAGTGGAATAAACCCCCTACGATTCAGGAGGAAATGGTCAGAGACCTACTACTCCACCTGGACTGCCACAAGTCCATGGGGCCGGACGACATCCACCCGAGAGTACTGAGGGAGCTGGCAGAGGTAATACCCAAGCCACTTTCCATCATCTATCAGCGTTCCTGGTCAACTGGAGAGGTCCCAGAAGACTGGAGACTTGCCAGTGCGACTCCTATCTACAAGAAGTGTCGTAAGGAGGATCCAGGGAACTACAGGCCTGTCAGCCTGACCTCGGTGCCTGAGAAGGTTATGGAGCAGATTGTCCTGAGGGAGATCACGCGGCACTTGCAGGACAACCAGGGGATCAGGCCCAGCCAGCATGGGTTTGTGAAGGGCAGGTCCTGCTTGACCAACCTGATCTTCTTCTATGATCAAGTCACCCTCCTGGTGGATGAGGGAAAGGCTGTTGATGTGGTCTACCTAGACTTCAATAAAGCCTTCAACACTGTCTCCCACAGTATTCTCCTGGAGAAGCTGGCAGAACCGTGGCTTGGACAGGTACACCCTTTGCTGGGTAAGGAGCTGGCTAGAGGGTCGGGCCCAGAGAGTGGTGGTGAATGGAGTTAAATCCAGCTGGCGACCAGTCACGAGTGGTGTTCCCCAGGGGTCGGTGCTGGGACCCGTCCTCTTCAATATCTTTATTGATGACCTGGACGAGGGCATTGAGAGCACTCTCAGTAAGTTTGCAGACGACACCAAGCTGGCAGGAAGTGTTGATCTGCCTGGGGGTAGCAAGGCTCTACAGAGAGATCTGGACAGGCTGGATCTCTGGGCTGAAGCCAATGGGATGAGGTTCAACAAGACCAAGTGCCAGGTCCTGCACTTTGGCCGCAACAACCCCAGGCAATGCTTCAGGCTTGGGGCAGAGTGGCTGGAAGACTGTGTAGAGGAAACGGACCTGAGGGTGTTGGTTGATGCTCGGCTGAGCATGAGCCAGCAGTGTGCCCAGGTGGCCAAGAAGGCCAATGGCATCCTGGCTTGTATCAGAAATAGTGTTGCCAGTGGGAGTAGGGAAGTCATTGTCCCTCTGTACCTCGAGTACTGTGTCCAGTTTGGGGCCCCTCACTGCAAGAAAGACATTGAGGCCCTGGAGCATGTTCAGAGGAGGGCAACGAAGCTGGTGAGGGGTCTGGCGCACAGGCCTTATGAGGAGCGGCTGAGGGAGCTGGGATTGTTCAGTCTGGAGAAGAGGAGGCTCAGGGGGAACCTTATCGCTCTCTATAACTACCTGAAGGGAGGTTGTAGTGAGCTGGGGGTCGACCTCTTCTCTCTTGTAACTAGTGACAGGACGAGGGGGAATGGCCTCAAGTTGCACCAGGGGAGATTCAGGCTGGACATTTGGAAATACTGCTTTTTTGAAAGAGCGGTCAGGCGCTGGAATGGGCTGCCCAGGGAGGTGGTTGAGTCACCATCCCTGGAGGTGTTCAAGAAACGTTTAGATATAGTGTTGAGAGACATGGTTTAGTGGGGTTATTGGTGGTAGGTGGATGGTTGGACTGGATGATCTTGTAGGTCTTTTCCAACCTAGCTAATTCTATGATTCTATGATTCAGTACATTTTGATCATTTTTGCACTGATTTTACTGTAGCTCTATCTTCATAATTTATATCAAAAGTTTATTTATTGTACAAAGCAGGTATTGATTTACTGTTCTTATATTTATATATTCTTGTAACAAGCTGTGGTTTAGCAGATTAAATGAAGAGGTAAAGCTCACGAGTCTTCTGCTCTCTCTGTTTTTCTTTTAGTTTAGCTAATGTACTCTATAATTTTGTGCTATTAATAAGCTTTGAATGTTACTTCTACTGTCTGTATTCTCTGGTGGTAGCTGGTGGTTCAGATCTTCAGCGTATGCATTTAGCTTTATATCCATGAGTAGTTTCAGATTTCACTGTTGTTTATAAATTTAATTCAGTAGAGCAAAGAATGTTACTTCAGTTGAAAACATAACATTTAAATCTTAAATATTCGCAACCTGTTACAATCATTTTCTTGGTGAAGCAATGCCATATATGTCAGTAGAAATGGGAAAATGGTAAATGCAGCTGTATTAGCTTCAAAAGCTTTTTTCTATTACAGTGCTGCCAGCTCTCACAATTTTAGGTAGCTATTTTTGAAGTTCTTATTCCCAAATTTCTCTAAATGGATGGAAATACCATTTTATGTTTCAAAACAGAGTTAATTTTCAAACTTTTCTAGTTGAAAAAGTCTGTAAATATGAACCCTAAAAATAGTAACAGGAAAAGGTAAATTATAAGAAATGCATATGTTTGTTAATATTTCATGATATTCAAGCCTGTTTTGTGCTTTTTTTTTAGTCCATGTTCAGATGTAATGCTCTGATGGTACTGTGATCATGTATTTTGCTGTTTTTCAAGTATAGTGTTTCTTGTGCCTTTGTATTAATAGGATGCCAATTTAATTTTAAAAATTAAAATGTTATTTTGTATGCAAGTCTGCAGTTGGCATGTATTCCCATTGGAAAAAAACTTTTTTTCCCCACTTCCCTTAACTTGTTTAAATATTCATCCCATGGTAAACAACAATTAGTGTTTCTTATTGCTACTAACATTAGAAAATGTTCTGTGCAGTAATTAGCCTGATAATCCTAATTATTTTCTGATTGCGTTCTTTAGTTTCTTCATAGAAGTCATCGCACAGAAAGAGGAGTGTCAGAGCTGCTATGTTTTAATGCATCTGGTATGTCCTCCCCAGGGCATGGGTAGGTTAAGGTAGGGTCTGTCGTAACTTGAGACAAGTCAGAGCTGCTTCTGGAGGAGGCTCAGGTGTTTCAAAAAGGAATTTGGAAGAGAATTTGGAAGAGCCATGTCTCAAGCAGCCCCTGTGCAAGAAAAAGCGATAGGAAAAGCTGAGCTGTACTTGGGCCTGCAAGGAGCACTTCAAAGGTGAAATACACTCTCTTGAATGAAAGTCTCTCCCAAGATTTCTTCCCAAGCCCAGACTCTAGGCTCTTATTGTATGAAAAGAGAAACAAGAACACTGCTCACAGATAAGATGTTGTTACAATGCAAAATCTGACGATTGCTATATTGATTTGTTATCCTTAACGACTAATCTGCATATCTGATAATAGAAGGATAATTTGCAACTCTCACTCATCACAAATTTGAAGCAGCTCAGTGACTGGAACAGTGGGGAAGTGTTATGCCCTGATCTGAATCAGTTCCATATGATGCTGTACGTACTCAAAGGAGCATGCAAACCTTAAAATCTCTCACACCCTGTGAAATGGGTACTACACAGTTAACAGCCAGCTTCAATGAAGATTGGATTTATGTTCAGCTTTGAGTCATTCAGAGGACAGAGGAGAGCCAGTTAGTGTGTGTGTCGTTCCAATGTGTGTACCATAGGTATTAGAATCATTATTCCATAGTGGACATTTTGCAAGAAATATGTGCTGGACAATCTTGTCAAATTAAGCCTATTTGTCTTCACAGTCATTGCCAATAAGTAATGAAGAAACGAATTCTTCACAATTTTGAACATTATCCACATAAGGCAAATTGTTCTTCGTTCTCATTAAATTAACATCAGGAAAGGACACTATACAGTCCGGTTTAACCTCTTATTTTAAACCGATGAAGTAAAATTAAAAGGATAAAAGTAATTGATATTGATGCTTAATATTGTGCTCATTGTAGAATTGAGACTCGGCCTTTCAGTATCTAAGGGGGAGCTATGGGAAAGAAGGGGACAGACTCTTTAGCAGGGTCTGTGGTGATAGAAGAAGGGGAAACGGTTTCAAGCTCAAAGAGGTGAGATTTAGGTTAGATTTAACGAAGAAATCTTTTACAATGAGGGTGGTGAGGCACTGGAACCGGTTGCCCAGAGATGTGGTTGATGCCTTGTTCCTGGAGACTTTAAGGCGAGGCTGGATAAGGCCCTGGGCAACCTGATCTAGCTGTTGATGTCCCTGTTCACTGCAGGGGAGTTGGACTAGATGGCCCTAGTGGTCCCTTCCAACTCTAAACAGTCTGATTCTGTGACTATGAAAAAAAGAAAAAAGCCCCATTATTGTTTAGCAACTCTTTCTGCTGGTTTCTGCCAGGTTATGTAATGCATTTAACTCAGATTGAAAGTATTGAAAATTAGAGATCCTCTCATTAATCCTATCCTAATTGCTTCCCCCTGGAAGTTCATTATTTTTTATCTTGTCCCTGAGCATGGATATATTCCTATTGTGGATGTTGTCTCCCCTCTCTTGAAGCAATTGACCAAGAAGCCAAAACGTGGAAGAACAGGAAAAGAAATTACCGTCCTTGGGTGGTGACACATCAGTCCACATAGTAAAAACAGGCTGACTGTCACTGACATAATTTGTTGAAGAAATTAATTCTCCATGTTGGACTAAAATTGTAGCTTTGTTATCCTTTCTTCACCAGGCCCTTAACTAGCATCAGGATGCATTTTGCACCCTCTGCACAGCTCATCCCTTGTGCTCAGGGGCACTGCTTGTCTCTGGTTCCAGGTTTTCAGGAGGCTAATTGGCCGCGCAGAATAGTCAGTTGTCAGGTAAGGCAGACAAAGGGGCACTGCCCCTCTTAGCATCATCATTATCCCAGCTTTCTACTAATAGTGTTAAGAGGAGCTCTTGCTGAAATAGATTTGCTTTTCTTTGTCATCGTACAAACTTAGTGCTAACACCTTATAAAGTCCAAAGGTCCTTTTAAGATGAGAATGGGTACTGGTGCCCATGTTGTATGCTGTGATTTCTTCATGAATGCATTTACTGAAGTCTAATTAGTTAGTGTATGAAGTTCTTTTCTATATGTCATAATTAAGACTGAAAGAAAATTGCAGTGGTGTGGAGCCTGCATAGTTCACTTCAGAAAGGTTCAGATTTTAACAGCTTGTTTATTCTCTCTCTTCTCCTGGGTTGGCATATCAGGGACGTAAGGGTTGGATTAGGATGCAGTAGCATGCATTGCTTACTCAATTATTTAGTTTCACTCTTAAAATCAGGCTTTTATTTGAAAGATTTCATTTTAAAGATTTTCTTAACAAGAAAGTTCCCATCGAACATGGATGTTCAGATTTCCTACGATAAGTTTCCATTTCCTTTCCCTTCCTTTCATTTTCACTATTCTGTATTGATTTACTATGAAATACAAAATACATGCTAAGCCTAATGAGGAATAATTAATACCAAGAATGGTATTCTGGTAGAAACTACCAACATTTTATCAGAAAGTCAATCAGTTATAAAGAAAAGTGAAAATGCATGCACAGGCTTAGCATTTTTGTGCTGAGAAAAATGTAAACATGGAAGTAAAAAGATTAACGTTTTTGTTGAAATAATCTTTGCACTTCTTAGGTAACTTTATCCTCATTTATTGCTATCACAATTTTGTTACCAGATTAACTTCTAAAGTGACAACATCTCTTTAATGAGGTTAGTTCTGCAAGATGCTCATCTGCTTTATCTGAACCTGGGGAAATCATGCTGCTTTCTTACATTGTCTTGTATTTACATAGTTGCTATTTTAACACCTTTATTTCTTCTGGGGAATGTAAAGCTTTTATGCTGCTATCTTAACACAGTCCAGTGCCAGTAATTATATTGCCTTTTGTCAGTGGCTCTTGCTTCCTCAGAGTCTGACAACAAGATTTTTAAAGCACCAAGCACCACGTCCACTAATTCAGATGACTGAGTTCCCCCTAGGCCCTGTGCTGAAGCGTTTTGCTACTGTGCTGGTACAACTGGTGCAGGCATAGCTGTGCCAGCATAAAGCAAGCTGATTTTGCCGGCCAAATTGTGAAAGCTGTGTTAGGAAAGGCTGTTTTGTAACAGGTCATTGGATGCTGAATGAGAACATGTGTACCAGCCAGACAATACTGTGAAAAAGATCAACGTAATCCCCCTGGCAGAGCATTCCAGGTGGGATCTGGCTTTTGCTGCTTGTCCATTAAATTCCTCTTCTGCAAAATGGCTGGCAGAGGCCAGCAGCTCAGGTCTCCACTGCTCTTTTTGTTCATTTTCTTGTCATTCATAGGGAGAAAGATAGGGAGCTTGTGACTCAACACTTGTGAAAGACTTTGCAGTTTTCTTCCTGCTTGTCTTTGCGTTGGCAGACAAGCTGTAATATAGACGGGCCATTTAGTGCAAACTGATAATGTCCATCTTTATGTGGATGGTCTCTGCTTGCTTGTGTACATAACTACTAGTTATTTTTTCCACCTCAGCTGCACCTCAGCCAAACCAACTGAAAGCAGTTTGCTTTCCCCAAGGCTCAGAAGTCCATCTGGAGATCAAGAGACAGTGATTTGGTTGGCTGTACATGCTGGAAGGAACTACATTTGGGGAAAGCCAGCTTCTCTGGACCATGTTCTTTGACTAGGCCAGAGAAGCTACCTTCAGAGGAGAGGTTTTGTACTTTCAACCACTTTTGTTAGAAGGAAGATAACTGAATAAGAAAATAAATTAAATTCTAATTTGTAGGCAAAATATTATTCTGATACCGCAGAATCTGAGATCAGAACTTGGATAACTTTGAGTATTGGTATTAGGCTCTAGTCCTTGATTTTGTGCATATGAGAATGGAATCTCATTAGAAAATATGCATGATTTTCAAGTTGCACAAGTGAACAAAAATATTCATATGGAGAGTGTTTGAGGGGAAGTAAAAAAATTACTTCAGAAGAAATATACATTGAAAGGCCATTAGGAGGAATTTTGAGTGGATAGATGTGCAGTGTCTATGCTAATTGGAATAAATGTGTAACTGTCCAATTTTTCCGGTATATTTCTGTTCTGCTTACAGCTTGACCATCACTAGTAATTAAATCTAGTAATGTATGCTGGATGCTTTCTGTTCATTTGCTGTTGATCACTGGTAATCAGTGTTTTAAAATTACCATCGTGGCTGCATTCACAAATTGGAGTTTATGCGTATTATGTACCGAGGAATATGTTTGTCATTCCTCTTTGTGTACCATAGTTCGGTGTTGTATTTTGAAAGTCTCTTTCAAAGCTATCTGTACATTCACATCCTTCTGCCCTGGAAAATACAAAGGGCGCATCAGGAATTAGAACCTCTCTTGAAGATTTATTGAAGATTTTTGAATTCCTGAAGATTGTCAGATCTTCAAACTTTCTCAGATGTCTCATATTCTTTCTTGCAATATTGTTAACAAATTTTCTGTTCTTCTAATAAGCAATGATTAAATTTTACCTTCTCATTTATCAAATGAGAATGAAGAGTAATTCAGTGACACTTCTAACAGTTATTTTCAGTTGTTTTTTTTTTCTCACAAAGATTTGTTTGTTTCCTTAAGAAAAGACTTGCTTCTTTGACATCTGCTATTCACAGAGGAACACAGAAAATGCTGTATTTCCATCATGAGAGCTAGGGATCAAGTCCTTGCTTTGTCATGGATTTCCTTCATAAACCTCTTTTTTTCCCAAGAATGAATGCATTATAAATTGTGATTCTGACTGGTTGAAGCCCATATAAATATATATATTTCTTTTTAATTTAGTGTTGAATGCTTTACGATGGGTTTAATGAAGAGTGAGGAGCTTTGAGATTAGCTAGTGAGCTGATAGTGGGCAAGTCTGTTCTGGTGCATGGTGTTTTTTACTGTCTATGTATGTCTTTGAGAAAAGTACTAGCCCAGACACCTTACACTCTGCCCAACTAATGCTCAGTCCAGCCAGATGTACAAAAATGCAGGAAATCTGTGGTGTTCAAAAAAGTCCTATAATTATGTGGTTCATCAAATTTGTGCAAGTCATTCACAATATTTTCTTTATAGCTCCTTTACAACAGATCTCTGCTAACCATGTCTCTAGTTTGTCATTGTGCCATTCCCTACATAATACTCTCTGTGTATCCTTAATGGCATTATAGTCTGTTCCTTTCAGATCATTTATTTGTCTGTTTAAGGCTCTCTTATTTTTAGTCTAGTCTTCAGTGTATTTGCTGCTCTTACCAGTTTGGTATTGTTCGGGAATTTAATATGAATACTCCTTATGTCATTTTGTTGATGATCGGTAAAGAGAAATGGAATGTCAGTAAAAGAAACCGTGGCTGTTAGCCATCGCAGTAAAATAGAAAGGAAATTGGAGGTAACCAACACCTGACATCACATTTTCAGCTGGTACCTGCAGATAGGTAACTTCTAGACAGAGGCTATCAATCACATGTTTGTTCTGAAGAGTATGTGATGGTCTTTTTGTGGCAAGGATGCTACTGCATAAAGCATGTCATGCGATTGATTCTGTAGAGTGGGAGGGGTGAGAAGTGTTTTGCCTTAAATACATTCACACTTAGAAAATATTTAAGAAAAAATAACACAACAGGAGTGCCATGTTTACCACAGACTCCATCGGTATAATTTGTGCAGCCTTGTACACTGATATGAGCCTTAGAACAAGTCTGAGAACAATGCAGCTCTTCCGCATAAAGGATAAGCTACATCTAGCCAGTTCCATTAACATAAATGTTTAATTCACAATTCTGTTTATTAACTTTTATTTGTATAACAAGCCAGTGTGCTGTTAACATAATTGTCTTTTGAATAGTATTTGTTTGTGGAATATGTTCTTGGTTGTGGTGATATATGAGTAAATGAGGTCATAGGTTGCAGATCTGGAGGAGCAGTGTTCTACCATTGTCTTAGTTTATGTTTTCATGAGGTCTGCTATGAAGTTTAAATACAGAATGATAAGCTTTCTAATCTCGGTCTTTTGCACATAGGCCTAATGACACCATTACTAAGAAACCACTTCCAACACTGGGTCCTTATCTTCAATCTCCAAGCCCAGATAACCTTTCTGATTCCCGTGAGGGTATCAGTTATCTGACTGCTTTTCTTCTAACTGTGCTCAGCACCCTTAGAAAGCATTCAGGATCAAGTGATTCTGTGCAGGTCAGCTTCTGCCTTACTGCCAGGCTCAGCCTTGCTGCACTGATCTGTGACAACTTGTCAGATGAGCTGGGAGCACACCACCTGTGGAAAGCTCCAGGCTTCTTGTCAGCTCCTTTCATCCACATTTGCTTTTCTGACATGAGGGAGTTAAATAAGGAAGCCTCTCAGTGACTTTGGGAGTGAGTGCCCAGTGTTCTGCATTTCACTTGTGAATAAAACGAGTGAAAAATCACCCCAACACCAGGATAAGGAAGTTCTCACCCCACTGCTGAATATGCAACATGGTCTCTCAGGAGAATTGGCTCCTGAACAGTACTGAAACAGGAGCATGATTTCAGGAGCTGTCTGTCTCCGCCAAGCTGGGTACAGCGAAGCCATGGGCTTAGAAAATTGATGACTGGCTCTTGAAGCAAACCAGGAAGCTGTGATAATGCAGTGTGTGCTGACAAAGATTTTCAAAACCATTGTGCATGTTTCTGTCAAGAGTGAAGTGAATTTTTGATGCCAAACCTCTTCTGGGGAATGAATAACATGAGACTATGAAATTACTTTATTCTGAATGTAGGTGTATTGCTGTCATTGGGTGTATTTTTGAGAGGTGTTTTTCCTAACTGAAGTATATGGAGAAAAAGAACACTTGGGTTCTGGCATTTGGAAACAGTATTTGCAAAGAAAGTGGGATGAGGAGAAGTTGATAAGAAGAGCTCTGTCAATTTTGGGAAGAAAAAACCCTCCAGATGTGACTGTGCATCTTCCTGGCTCCTCCAGTACCTATGCATGCGAGTAATTCCCAAATGGAATAGTATTATTTACATGAATAAAGATGTCAGGATTTGGTTAATACAACCCTCTGTACACTATGATTCAGTGTCATATCAAACTGGAGGGTAATCCAGTGTGGCATAAACTCTGCTAATATGTTCTGGCTGTCAGAGTAAACAGGGTATGCACCATGATTTACTTTGCTTTATTTTGACCATCTAAATGTCACGGTGTCTAATCGAAAATAAATGTCATGGTTCTCCCCATTGCTGAGAGGCAGGTACAGGCACTACCCCAGGATGCTTCACGTAACACCTACAGCAGGCTTAGAAGTCTCTCTTGCTGCTTTGTTACTGTATGAGAGTATAAAAGAGAAGGAACTGGGAAAATATGACTCGATGCCTCTGAGTAAGAAAAAATATTCCAATAAAAATATTTTTAAACTTCTCTTGGACTCTCCTGGTGTGTGTGGGTGTCTTCTCAAAGCAGAGGTACATTTTCACTTGTGGGTCTCAGAACCTCTACATAGGATGGATACTGAGTGCATGGTGTCATGGTTGGGAGGGAGGCTCGTATTTTGTGAGGCTAGTAATTGGGCAAAGCAGAGGAGTTTTTCAGGGTTTAAGTCTTTCTTCAATCAAAAACAGAAGATGTTTTCAGCTTCTGACTACAATTGCCATGGGAACAGTTTCAAATAAATAAGTGATTCGAGCTGGTTGATATTTTTAATGAAAGAATGGCTTTCATTTCCAAAACAAACTTGTATAGCATGTATTGAACAAAATAGGAAATCAAAACATTTAGTCTGGTTTGTTTCCATTTCCTTTTTCCTCTTAATCCTTTTAACTGGCTGAAAATCTTATTTTCCCTATTCCTTGTATTTATGAATGTAAGCCTTTTTGAATAGAGGCAAAACATGCTACTAAATATTTGCATAAATGCTGTGCTCATTTTAAACCAGTAACTTCAGGCTACATCCTCAATTTGGACATCTTGGAAAAGCACTAGTAATAGGTTAAGTACCCAACATCCAAAATATGATTGTCAATGAATTCGGTACTGCAGTCTAACTGTAGAGGCACATAAACTTCATAAGCCCTGAAACTTATTTTTCCACGCCTAAATATTGCTGGTGACACTTGCTAGAAGAATCAAGTAATTTCTGCTTGATGTGCATGGGGGAAAATGATTTTGTTTTATTTTCTTTTCCCTTCTAATGCCTTCCTGATGAGCCAGCAGGGCTTGCAAGGTAAGAGTAAAAGCAGACTATTAGCAGTCTGTGAGATTGCAGCTCTTGCTCCGTCTCCGCTGAGTGAGGGCTGAGGCTGAGCCCCGGGATGCTGGGTCCAGCCCCTGCACAAGGACTAAAGGACAGCAGGGGCCAAAGGCTTGGGATCCTGCAGGGCTCGGATGCAGGCGGGTGTGCTCTGGGTGTGAGTATTCGTTTCATTGCTGTAGACTGCCTTAATCAAAATGAACGCCGACAAATCATTGAGATCCTTTCATGACAGTTAATATCTACAGAGCCTAAAAGGCTGCTTTGGAGATGGATTTGGCTGGTGTGCACTGCTGTATTGCTGACATAAGAAGTCTGTGGGGTCTTTTTGTAAAAGACGCTGTCATTGTGTCCAGGAACTGCTGCTGCACTGTCTGAAATGCAAGTTGTTACTCATGTGCCATGCAATTTTGTTACAGAAATTAAAAGTGTCAATCATATCTGTGGCTGTCTTTCCGTCAGTCCCAAGAGGAAACTTTACGGTGTTTTTTTTCCCCTACTTCTATCCCGAGGCTTGAATTAAATAGCCAGCAAGCCAAGTGTGTGTGTGTGTGTCTGTTGTGAAACAGTGAATTTCTATGACACATCTGTGAAAACTGCACTTAGAGCCAGATCTTGAGCATTGATCCATTGGTGATAAAAGATGCATCCTAATTGGTACCCCTGATGCTCTGTTGAGGATTCCTGTGTTTCTGCTCTGTGCTTTTTTTTCTCTTTAATTTTCTCCTTTTGCTTTAGCATAAACGTAGAAACAGAATAAATAAATACATTTGTGCGTGATTTCTGTGTTGTAACTGGAAAAAAATTCTTAGGCCTGAAATCCATTTCTTCTCTATTCATCCTTCTCCATCTTTCCATTGGTGTTTGATTCCAACCACAGATAAAGTGAGCAATGCTAAGTATTTTGAGTGTGGACTGACTGGTGATACCAAGCAGGGTACAGGGAATTGCAGCTGTATTGAGAATCACTGGTCTGATTCCATATATTTTGGTCCCATACATCAAAGCATAATTTGTATCTTTTTTACTCCAAGCGATCTTGTTCTTTTAAAAAGCAATTCTTTCTGTTTCAGTGATATGAACTTCATATTACCTCCATTCATCCAGTATTTGTCTTGAATAAACACGGTAAACAAGTATTTCTCCTGCCGTTTAACAGAGAGGAAAATGAAGCACAGAATAGATAGATCCGAGCTGGTCCTTTCAGCACATGGTATTTATTCCATGAGCCTCAGCCATGAGGAGGTGATGCCATCCCTCCCCAAAGGGGTGAAGACCTGCTGACATTTTCTCCCTGAGCACAAAGGCCAGTGAGAGCAGCCGAGAGGAAAATGGCAGTGAGAAATGTATGACTCCTGAGCACACCATTCCTTTCTTTTATTGAGAGAGGAAAACAGTTTAAATGAGGAACTGGAACTCGATTTCATTTCAGGTGGTGCAGAGTGGTCATTAAAAAATCCCATCTCTATTACTGACATCATTTCAATTACTCCTCGAAAAAAAAAAATACATTTTAGAAGCACTTTACTTTCTATGCCATCATGAAGCTAAAGCTAAAAATGAACAACAACAAAAATCAAATAGATGATTGCAAAGAAGTTAGTGTGGCACTAAAGACTACCAAGCCTATTCTGCCAGCACTATTCTCCTGAAATTTGTGCTGTGAAAGGTATATGTAGGGTGTGAGTTCTTTTCTTTCCTATCATGGATAGAAATCTGCTCAGGCTCCCACGGGATTAAATGGAGATCAAATCAGATCTAAAATTCCCAAGTGTGGATGGAGCCATCTGGATGGCTGCAGCCAGCATGCAGGGAGCACAAAAGGTGCAGAAAGATGTGCCCTGGGGCTCAGTTTTGGGTTGCAGTTCTCAAGTACAGATGCATGTCCTGGTCTGGCAGTGGAAGTGCTGCACTGGGAGGACTTGAGTTCATGGTAATCACTTACATTGTCTAAATTATTCACTTCATGTTTTGTCTGAGACGCTGGTGCTATTAATAACGTGAAATAATGATATTTAAATTACTATAATCCTAACTGTTGATTGTAGCTGATTGGAAAATAGCTATTCTTGTTGCTTCTCCTTGAAGAAAATTTTGATTTTTTTCCACAAAGATCCCAGAGGGAACATTTATTCTGAAACTCGGGTGCCTGGGTTAGAAGTGGGTCTTCTTGCTGCCCCTGCTATGGGACTTTAACTGGTGATAGTAAGAGAAGTAAAGGCCTTAAATTGCACCAGGGGAGGTGCAGGTTGAATAATAGGAAAAATTTCTTTTCAGAAAGAGTGGTGAGGCATTGGAACAGGCTGCCCAAGGAGGTGGTGAAGTCACTGTGCCTGGAGGTGTTCAAGATGTGGCACTGAGGGACATGGTGTAGTGGACATGGTAGGGATGAATCGGCAGTTGGACTAGATGATCTTAGTCCTACTAATTCTATAACTTGCACCATTTCCATTGCCTGGCAGCCTTGGCTGCGAGGCCACATGTATTACCCCAAGGAGGAAGAAGACAGGAGTGAGCTTGTCTCTGGGACTGTGTGGGACTTTTCACTGCTACCACAGATACATCATTGCTCTGATCCCCCATGAGGACTGAAACAAGGAGAGGACATCTGAGGCTGGGCCTGACACCATCATCATGGGCCTCACAGGGCTCTGTGTTCCTTGCTTCACATCTTGTCCCTTCCTTGCACAGGCATGGAGTGCAGCATCTACCTCCTTTGGGTTTCTGCCCAGAAAACGGAGAGCTAAGAAAATAAAGAAGGGAAGAGGAGAAATAGAAAGAGGAGGAGAAAGAAAAAGGAAGGAAGGCAGAGGGAGGCAAAACGGAAGAGAAGAAATGCAAGAGGAAGGGAAAGGGGAAGGAAGCTCTGGGCATGGACCGAGCCTCTCTGCTGTTCTGTTCTCTCTCGTTTTGCCTTTGAGGAAGCAGAATCAGCCTCAAGGAGCAGCAGCAACTCTAGTTCTTCCCTTTTCCCTAAAGAGACAACTAAATACTTCAATGATGTTATAAAAACTGACACATAAATGTACTTTACATTTAAAAGAATTCCTCTCTATAGCTGAAGGTAAAGAGGTAAACAGCATTGTCTAATTGACTTTCACTTTGACTTTCACATTTCAAAAGCTTTAACTGTTTTTCACTCCTTTTTTATATATTTATAAAGATATAATGCAGGTTGTTGCTATGGTGCTCGTATCAAGGTGTCTGCATTCATATCCCTGAACCTTGGATAGTGCTTGTACATGTTTTATAGCTCTGTCTGTCTGGATCTCTCTCCTTTACCAAAATTAACACAGCGTACCCCAGCTGGTAGAGAAAGAGTTCTTCATTTTGCCTCGAGAAAATGAAGAATAAATGTAATGTGAAAGAAAGGTCTGCAGGCCTTTTTTTTACACTTCTCAAGTGCTTTAGTAGACTCAGGATGCGCATGTTCAGAGGCAGTCATGAGAGACTGTGAGTTTGGCAACATTTGCAAGCCAGGGGACAAATTATTTAGGTTTTTTTTTTACAGATTTGACAGGAGATTCTCAGTCCTGCACATTGTACACCTAAGCCCTGGCCAAGGGTGGGAGGCTGCGCTCCACTGCAGCCTTTCTGGAAGGAGCTGCCACACGGTGATTGGCACAGATGGCTCTGCCCTTTGGAAGCTCTGCCCTGTCCAAACTGTCCTGCACACACTAGTACCTGCGCAGCCACCGTGGCTCTCAGATCCTCCCTAGTGCCTGGCATAAGTCCAAAAGCTTTTCTGAAGACATCATCAGGTCAGGCAGTGAATAGCATTATTGTACTCCTAATGGAATTAAAAGAGTAAAATCCACTTTGAAGTGTGTGTAATTAAGCTGCAGTCTGTCTCTTTCACCTGTAGCAAAAACCTTCCATTAAAATGTTTGGCTTGGAGCTGAAGCACGTTTCAATCCAAAGGCACTGCTTTTTCTCTATGTGGAGTCTCATATACAGGACACGCTGAACACTGCTAATGGATGAGTGAACACACAGGGAGCTACAAGAGCCTGAGTTTCTGATGGCTATCCATCTTTTTCCTGTAGTTTTCTACTATTCCTCCATTTGTGAGCTGACAGCAACATCAGTCATTTGGTTACTAAGTACCTAGAGAGGTTTTAGGGCACACATTTGTTATCCTCACTCTTGAGGTAAATCTGATACCCTGGAGAAATACAAGTCAAGAGGTACAGCATGCGATGTGCACTTGTTCTTATTTACCGCAGCAGCATTTTCCTCTGTAACAAGGAAATGTTCCTCTGCAGATAATCATATTTGTACCAGAATAAATATCCAGTTTCCCACTGATGTGAGAAAAAAAGAACTCTCTGGGCCCTTATTTCCAGGGAGAGGTCAGCTTCAGAAATGTGGACTGCTTGCTTTAGAGGAGAGAGAAGGGCACCCTTTGGGGTGGTGCTCTCCCCTTTGGAGGAGGAAGGTCTCTGACGAAGTTCCTGGCCTGGTGGTTCTGCTCCTAACGCAGCCTCAGCATTTGGAGTGTGGAACCATGTCGCTTTGAATGCTCTCCTTGCAGCCAGGTGTGGTTTAGGTCTTGGTGGCAAGGAAGTGTGTGTACTGGCATGTTTATTCTGAAATGCCTTAAGACTTGAGCTGGTTCCTCCAATGGTCCTGTCCCCAGCTGTACCATAAGTTAGTCCTAAGCAAAAAACAGCACCTGGGCAAACAAGTTTCATCCTTTCCCAGTTTGCAACTTTTTTCTCTCTATGACATCTAGATGCACTTTCTGTATTTTTATTGCTTTTATTTTTCATCTATTTTTCCACTCTTGTGTAAACTTTAAGCATTTGCAGCATCCTTTGGCAACAAGTTCCACAGATAAGGTTGTTAAGAGGCACATCATTTCATCTATTTTGTATAATAAGAAGTTGACTTAGGACATGAATAATAGTGTGCCAAGGCCCTTCAAAGCAAGTCTTTTCTGCAGTCCATTCATTGCCAGCTCCACCTTTGTGTTCTTGGGACTGCACATGGGCTGCCAAAGGGAGAGGTGTGAACGAGTCCTGGCATGGCGTAGTACCACTCAGAGTTCACTCCTTGCTGGCTTATTTCATCTGCTCTATTGCTAATTGAAAATAGAAGCAAAATTGTCTCTTCTTTCTAACAAATAATGAAAATATCACTTTGAAAAATGCCTCCCAAAATTTTGCTGAGTGAGCAGAAGTTTTATTTTGCGGGAGTTTGTTTTTGTAGGGCACTTAGCAACACAGTGTCTAAGCCTCTTTCCACTCATCCTCACAATTGCTCTCCAGGGAAGTATTATCCTTCTTTTATGAAGGGAGAGCTGAGGCATTAAAGGTCTGGTCTAGCACCCAGCAAAGTGGATGACAAACCAGTTTACTAAAGGTCAAACGAGGAGCTCCTGGTAGAGCTGAGAACAAAATAACAGCTCAGTGCTTTAACAATGGACCATTTTCCCCTCTTTTATACATATATGTGTGTGTGTGTACATATATATATATATTTCCAGATTTTCGGTGTTTTTACTTGTCAGAATTTATCCATTCATCTTCACCTCTAACATATAGAAGATTAAAATATTTTGACACCTGTCATGTATTTTCTGCTTAATGTTTGCAATTAATTAAAAAGTGCAGCTTAGCTTCCAAAAAGACAGACCAGTGAGTGAAGGAGCATTAATATAATTCTATTTTCTCCAGGGTTCTAAAGTGTTGGCAATGTCAGACTGTTACATTCTTTTCTTGAAGTGGGTATAGCAGGGCAAGCTACTGTATTTTGCTATTGCTTATGCATCCTAATGTTGTTAAAGATTTCCTCTAGTGATAAATCTCTAATAATTCACTTTGTGTGGCAATACACCATGTAAAATTGAGTTTTGTGTGTGAATAAGAAATGCCATATAGCAGCTGTGCCGTCATTCTTATTTTATCTCTTTGTTCTAGCAAGCCATGGAGAAAGGTATGTTCCCCATGCTTTTCTTTCTGTTTGTTTGCAGAGCAATGAACTTTTTTTTTCCTAGGATGTTGAATGAGATGTCACTTTTAAAGCATCATAACATTCCCACAAAATAACTTATAACATTACTGTGAATTTCTTTTTCTTTTCCTAGTTCAATTGAATGACTCCATTACTGTACTCATGCTCACTGAAAAAGTTTTTACTAATACAAATGTTCTTCTGAGTTCCACCTTTCAAAAACTGGTTAGGGTTCCAGGGGGAGGCAAACAATGTGGGATATAAGCAAGTATGATTTGTTGCTGGATAAATATTCCTAAAACAGTCACGAGATATACTCAGAAATTGCTAGCAACAACATCAGTTGTGGAAAGAGAGATGATAACTCCCAGTGCAGCTGTTCTTGCTGTTAACGGTTACCGTGAGATCAGATGAAGACTGAATTTCCAAGTCCATATTTTTATTTTGCCATTCTTTCTTTCCTCCAGGTGTTCCGATACCACTTGCATTGCTTTGACACAGACTGCTAAGTTCAAGTGTTTAGCACATTATTTTTCTGTTCACTCCATATAGACTGAGGTGTTCCTGAGATGAGCAATCAAGATATTTTCTTATTTGTGATACAACTGGAAGCTAATTTGTTCCCTTCTTGTGTTCTAAAGTCCTCAGAAAATAAGTAATGGCTGAAATGGCATGGCCAGGCGAGCCATTCTTGGAAGATCAAGAGTGAATAATGACAAACTTGCATATGAATAGACCCCAAAATGCAAATGCTGGCATTCCATGCATAGACATAAATATGTATTACCAATTAATATGTAGCAAACAGCGGTTCCTCTTTTCCTCTTGTTGTCAGTCATCTTGAGCTAAGGTTGTGTTATGTGACTCCACAGGTCTGGGCATAACAGAGCTGCAGTTTTGGGTAGCACCTCTAGCAGATACCTTAACAAAATGTTACAAACCACAAAAATACCAGCTGTTGATATATACATAGTGGACAGGGCTTTGGTGGATAAGAACACTATTTCTGACATTCCTTTTATTACATTCTAGTGTTCTTTGGCAGATTAGATTTAAAAAAAACAAACAAACAACAAAAAAAAAACAATCTAAAGTGCACGGTCCAAATAAATTGTTTGGTTGATGACTCAATCTAATACTAGACCTTTCCTCATGTTTGTTGTCAGCTTTTGTGTAGCACAGCTTCGGAAACTGTAATTTAACAGGGCTGACCTGAGGGCAAATTTGCCATAACACAAGGCCAAGCTGTTACAATAATGAGCTAGTTCAGAAGGAGATTGAAGGACTGGGCTGCAGAAACTGAACCTATTTTTTCAAATATGTAGGTGCCTGGGGAACCTGTGGACTACTGCTGACATTTCTAAAAACAAAACAAGTAATTGAAACTCAGCAGGCTAAATATGTAAAATAGTTTTAAAAGAATCGGAGCTCTGGAACTATAGAGATTACGTACTGGAGCTAGCTATAAAATTATCTATCTTCTATTTATTTGCAGTCTATGGGATATTCTTCTATTTCACTAACTTTTTGTCTTGAATTTTGAAGTGCCCTGCAAACAACACTGAACTTTGCCTCAGTTGTATTTTCCTTGTTCAAAAAAGACAAAAAACAGTTTTTCTTTAGCTATCAAGATATGAATTATTTTTTTTTTAAATAAGTATAAACTACCTTACCTCCTGAGAGATTTTGGTTTATAAAACTGTCATTGCATTGCTAGAAACAAAGGTATTTAATTCAGGAGCATTAATTCTGACATAGGCTGCTGTAAGTTTCTGAGGCTGGTTTTCACCTCCACATTTTAATCTTTATTTATAGGAAAAGAAAGAGATCGTGAATTTATTTTCAATGAAATAAAAGGTTAATACATAATTAATTCCAGTGGAACCTGTATAAGTATGAATATTATTAGAATGTGGCACATTTATTTAAATTTCAAGAAGTGTGATAACTTGGCACCTACTATTCCAAGAAGTATTCTCTCCTTACCTATTTCCAGTTTCTCATTAGACAATGGATCATAATCTCCTAGGCAATATTGTAATAGAATAAAGAGGGTGACATTCTGGTCTTCCTATAGCTTTATGATACATTCTTTTGCTGTAAATATCAAGAGGTCTTCAATGATCATTGAATTTTAAGTCTCTTTGAAAGAGGACATTATTAGCAGAATATGTCAGATAGAATTTGAAATTCCCATTGACCCTAATTAGCTAGGAGAAGTCAATGGCACCATGGCTGCGTTATTTGGAAGGAGTCAAGGAACAAAGCCATCCTCTTAATTTGTTATAACTCAAGAATGAACTTACTAGAAATGGTGATTCAGACAAAACAATCCATGCTATCTTAAAAGCTGTTCCTCGTAAAATATCAAGAATAGCACCTGACAGCCCAGTCAGTAGCCCCTTCCAAAGAGCTAAAATGATCCTTTGCAGCTGCACATCAATGTGACAGTGTACCTGAACACAAGACAACAGTGAAGGCACAGCATCTTTGGAAATCAGAGCAATGCATTATCAGGCATGCAGCAAACAAACACTGGATTACAGGGTCAGGTCCAGCATAGTTGGATTCAGCAAATGCATTTCTCCCCACATCTGTGCACAGAATGGGGAGCAGGGACAGGAAAGAGGGCTCCCTCAGCCCAGCCCAGCTCATGTGGTCAGAACTATCATCAGCCTGCATGGGAGAGGATGGGCACAGGTACACTGCATAGCTTCTGAGCTCTGCCTCCCTTGCCCTCCTGGACTGTTGTCCCTGCACTGTAAATCCTCATGAAGCATCAGCCCTATTTATTTATTTATATTTTCCTTTCAAAGCATAGGCTGAAGAGAAGACATATCTTACCTTTTGTTACCCAGCAGTCGCTCAGAAAGTTCAACATCTCCCTTAGGTTCGGGCAGATACAAACCCACATTTTTACATCTTAGGAGAGCCAGCTCTAAATACCATGCTGTTGGAAGGGGTAAAATGGGGGCACTCTCCACGTCTCATTTCTATTGTGTGGAAAAGAAATAGATGGTTTATGCAGCTAGAGGTGAAGGCTTCAGGTCTTATTGCTGTCCTTAGCTTTTATTGCTGTCCTTAGCTTTTCCCTATAGTTTATCTATAAGCTTTCATGTGCAAAAGCTGTTGAATACTGCTTGGACATGTGTTTGTATGCTCCTGCTCTGCTCCCTCTGAGGAGCTGTAGCTGCCATGAGGCCTCCCCTCAGCATCCTCTGCTCTGGGCCGAACAAACCAAGGGACCTCAGCCACTCCTCCCACATCTTGCCCTCTAGACCTTTCTCCATGTTCGTAGCCCTCCTTTGGATGCTCTCTACGAGCTTCATGTACTTTTTATGTCGTGGTGCCCAAACCTGTACACAATGCTGAGGTGAGGCCACAAAACTCAGAGCAGGAGGCACTGGACAGCCCATCTGTACTGTTCAATGGCTGCTAGTTGCTCACAGGAAGTGAGCAACTCAAATTGCTCTCTATCAACCATTCATTTCCATGAGACTGTTGTACTTTACAGCACATTACATTTGTGGAATTTTGCAGACGTAGTTTTCTTTTTGCATTTACTGTCCTAAGAGGGACGCAGGCCTCTGCTCTTGCTGTGGTTTCCCTTTCCCATCAATGCACTTTAATGAAGAGGAATGTTTGTCTGCTACGGAGCATGAATGTCCACGTCCCATGGCAATTGTTGCCTGGAAATTTCTGGCTTTCATGAGTGATTTTTGCTGGGCTTTTTGAGATCAGATACTGCCTGTTGAAATAAAGCATTCAAATATATTAAAAAAAACCTGGGAACATCCAGTCTTCACAGAGGCAAGCAAGTTCAATTACTTTTTTCCTTTTTGTATTTATAACTAATGTGTACCCAGGAGATTTTGGATGCAAACCATTCCCAGTGCTCAACCTGAGCAATGAGTGCCTTTGACAGACTTCTTGTAGGCTCCCCAAACCTCAGGATTCAAAGGAAATGCATTTCTCATTCAGACTCTGCAGCACTGACCTGCAGGGCAGTGAGACAAACTTCCCTATACTCCTCACATGAGACATTTCATGGAAAGGAGCATTACCACATCCTGCTTTCCTCTAAATCCTTCTGAGAAGTGAAAAAACATTGTTACTGTAAGTGTGATATGCTGCCCTTCTTATTATTTGGGTAATATAAGCAATTACTTATATAATATACTTAAGTAATTGCTGGCCATTAGACAATCACCTGTAGAAGACACAAAACCAACCTGAAAAAAAATTGTTGCTTGTTTAAAAAAATAAATTCAGAACCTTTACACTGACTCTGCTAAATTGCCTTTGGGTTTTCCATCTGCTTTTTGCAAGCTTTTGTGCCAACACGTCTTCTGGCATTCTCTAACTTTTGGCTTTTTTACCATAGCCATCTTGTGATATTATTTCCGTGTGTAAATAGGTAGTTCTGTCAAAAAGCTAGAAAACCAGTGTTTCCTTCTTCTTTTGAACCGGTAGGAAATTTTCATGACAGTGTGTCGTGATAGAAAAAAGATTTGCAGAAATCCATAGGTTCCTTTCTTTCCACAAAAGGTCCAAAGGATCCTTCCTGCCAACTCCTTCTCTGGCTCCCTGCTTCCTAGCAGCCTGTGGGTATCAGCTTTCCTGCTCTGCAGTTCTGGAGGAACCAAGAAGCTTCTGCTGTGAGAAAGCTTCGGTTGTTTTGAAGTGAACAAATGCGCCTTCTGGTCCCAGAAAAGAAATCAATGCTGCTTTTGAAACAATGTTTTGCTAGGAGCTCTAATCATACATTATCTTATTTGCACTCATGTTTCCTCAGCAAGTCTGGGGCTGTTGGCTCTTTTACATAGTCCTCTGGCTTCAGTAGCTGTTTTCCCTTATTTCCCACCTCTGGAAGCGAGTACACCCCACTGGGCACCAACTCTTCAATCCACTCCTCAGAAATCTGCTTTGTTCCACCCTGTCAAACTCATCTTCATCCCAGGTCTCTCCCTGCACTTGTTCCTCGTACTTCTCCTCTCCTTCTCGCTTACTCACCCCCGGGTTGCTGCGTTCATGCTGCCTGTCTCTATCTGAGCTCTGCCAGCAGTCCCAGGTTCCAGGTTTTGTCTGTCTTTTGGCTGACTGTTACCCAACCCCAATTTCAATCCCAGTCTCCTCACGTAGTATCAGTTTATAACCTATGTCCTTGGTTTTCCCTTTCTCTGTTTCCAGACTCAGCTTTTCTGTCCAGACATCTTCAGCTCTTCTTCAGCTTCAGCCCGCACCGCAGCATTGTTCCTTGTCCTCCACTGGTACCAGCCCATCTCACTGCTCACAAACACAGTATTCACATTTAGTGAACCTCATAACAAAGGATGTTTTGATATCATACACCATTTTAGTTTCAGGCTTCTTAGTATTTTACTAAATCAGGTGCAACACACCAGTGAATAATGTTATCACTGAGACCACCAGGCACTCTGTGCCCTACATCCTTTCCACCCAGGTTGTTGGCAGTAACTTGGCTTTTATTGGGTACAAAGCAGCCATCATAAGAGATAAGGTAAGGGAACATCCAGCGAAATGCTTATGGCAGTTGGTGCTGTAAAGCACAAGGCCTTGTTTTCACCCAGTTCTATAGGCAGCACAAATTTGGAATTATTCTCAGAGTATACATGTATTTGGGCTCTGCCTTTCTAGAGAAGTCTGATCTTTGAGCTATAACAAATCTTTCTAACTGCTTGCAGCTGCGTAGTGAGGGCAGCAGGTGAGAGCAATGTTAGAGATGAAGACAGCTATTTTAAAGGTGAGTAAAGCACAATGAAGATCTCTGTCTTTATTCTGAGAAAGGAATTCTAAGCATGGGACAAATGGAAGAATCTGCAATTATAATAATAGTAGAACTGTTATATGCTATATCCTGGACCAATCAATACAAGAATAAAATTGGAAAAAAGGTTAATAAAAATATGGAGAGGTAGGCAAAACTTTCAGTATAAATAATGTTTGTCTGTACATCTGTTCATATTTAGTGGAAAGGACTTGACTTTTTCATTACTTTCCATCTTTCTTATAGATGTTTATATGCATAATGATTCTGAGAAGGGACTCTGTTTCTTCTTTTTTAGCAGACTCTGATGGCCATTCAACTGGATGCATATCAGTCATGAAGGTTACAAAGAACATGTAAGAAGAAAATGTTTTGATAGATTTCCACTTTGCTGCTTTTACCTTTTACTTTGAAACTAGAAGAAAATTCTTCAGCTGATGCTTGTGTGGCTGCTTTCATCATCCTATGGAAATGGATGTAATGGCATCAGGATCTTTCCTTGCATACTTTGAGGCACCTTTTCAGGGAACATGATTTGCTGACAAAAGTTCAAGAGATGTACTGCTCCTTACTGTAGACCCACCACACATCCATAAACTTCGCTTTTACAGGCTGGCCGAATGATGTCGACTTGCCAATTTATTCTCTCAGCAAATTGAATGAATTTTCTCAGCTGTATGTCCCTAGTCTACCCTTGTGGTACAAACTTCTGGTTGTTGTTTGTTTGTTTGTTTTTTTTTAAGGCAAAATAAAGTTATACATGAGCGTTAATGAACAACTCTTTCCAAATGCGTTTTCTGTTTAAAAAAATTTCCCTTTCAACTATAACAGATTTTTCATGCAACAACAGGGATCATTCAAAGTAGTTGCGTTCTGCGTAATATAAATTCAAAAGCCTGATCTCTAGTATGTGTTAAAAGAAGGATATAGATGTTTTTAAATGTACTTTGGAAAAAAATGATCTTGATTTCCTGAAAAGTATTTGTCAACAAAATGCATAGCGAAACAGAAAAAGCAAAACATGCAGACATTAAGATTAATTGGGGAAAATCATTTTCTTTCAGCCAGTGCAAAAGAAAAATCTGAAATTCATCAAAGCTAATGTTTTAAATGTAATTAATTCTTATTTTATCAAAGGTGGACTGAGAAGGCTTCCAGTCTCTCAGGGGTTAGAGTTTGAACACTTTCATATGAATACAGAATAAATAGCAATTACTTTCAGTCCTGTAGCTTGAGGGCAAGTAATGTAGATGCAAAACTTGTACAGCATATATTTAGTTTTGTTTGAATTGACTTCTCTACAATCTTCTGTGTAACAGTTTCATATTTTTAATAGCTTTCCCTCCTCTCTCCCCCCAGTTGAAGACTGTAAGATGGTTCTGTTAATTCTGAATTCTATTTTTGTTTCAGAGACTGGGGGAAAAAAAGAGAGCCTCCTGGAAGGAAGAATTTTAAGCTTCTTAGGCCATGGTAAGTTTGAAATTCAAGTTTTCATTTTTCTGGGTGAATTTTCTCACTGTTAAGCTGCCATAGATATCGCTGGTCTGAGAGTAAAATATCATTAGGAGAGCTGTAGGCCCAAGCTAGATGGAGGCTCAAGAAAGGAAGGACATAGGCCAGTGTTTATGATATTTTACTTGTGTACACTGTATGTGCTCTGGGGCCTTGAGATGCCTTAGTCACTCAGTGAAACAGAAGAAAATAGTAGGCTCTAAGTTTTCCTTGGGTTCTGTGCATCAGGCATTTAAATTTGCTGTGGTTCTGCAATTTACCCACCAAGGTACTATTTAGAGCTACCAAGTAATTTTTGCTAGATCATAAGATCCAGAAGATATGGCTAAACATAGGTTTGGGAAGGATTGTTGAAAAAAACCTTTTATTTGAAGTAAATCTGATTAAAAGTTGATTCTACTTGAAGATAAGACATGGCGTGAAGCAGAGGTGCTCAGTTCAGAGTAGAGCGGAAGAGGAGCTGGTCACATCAGTGTGGAAGTTAGGCAAAAATGGAGCACTGCTGAAGAGAAGTCCTATAAGCTTCAGAAAATTCTAATAAACACAGAAATGTATCTGCCTGTAGTTGCCTGTGATAGCATGAAAAAATATACATCCTGTTGCAGTTTGTTGCAAAAAAATCTTTCCCTCTTAACACAATATGGTCAGAAAAATTAAGCTAGGGCTGGAGCAACATAAATATATTTAAAAGTTTATCTTATACATGGTCTTGCCATGTATAAGATCTTGCTCATACTTGGTCAAAGAAAGCACCATTATTCAGGAAGACATAGGACTTAACCTTTAAGTGGGATCAGATTCTAAATGCTGGGCCAGAGTGTATTTTTTGTCTCCTAGAATCACCCCTTTCTCTCCAGCCCACCCTAAATACACTTTCTATCTTTTCTGGCAGAAAATGCACAAATCTCAAATCCCTGGAGAGAGTGAGGAATTTTTTGTCTAGCACACTTGCAGATGTTTGCATCATGTCTCATCATATTTAGATGTACGGTTTAGCTTGGGAGATTGAGGTTCCTGCTACTACTATTGACAGGAAAAATCTGTTTTTTATGCCAAAAATATTTTCCTATACCTATGCATTCTGACTTGTCACTTGCAAAGGGATAGACTTTCTAGACCTGTTAGTAAGCACAGGGCAGATTAAATAAGATGTGTCTCTCACAGTCGACCTTTTTCATTATACATTAATATGTATGTGCAGCATAATGAGTATATCACTTTGTAAAAGATCCTAGGGATCGCTGTGCTGTTTCTATAGGAGGGGTTTTAGAAAATATCTTCAGCAAATATAGAAGCATATTTTCAGCAGATAAAACATTTTAAATCTCATAACGTTCTCAATGAACTAATGAGCAGTTGTTGGGAATTAGGGAATATGGAAAAATCGTGATCTATTATTCTTAATCATCATCATAAATTCTCCTTTTTCTTCAAGGTGAAAAATACAATCATTAATACGCTCATATGTATGTATGCTCTTCAAGAGAAGCACTTGGTACAGATACCAAGGCTCAATAAACCAGTAATTTTGGTCCTACTAATAAAAGATGATGGTATACCAAGGTAGAAAGTGAAAGTACGTATTGACACATTGAAAGGAGCGAGCTCAGGGAGTTATATGCATCACTGTAGTACAAATGAGCTAAAACTATGCAACAAAATATCTCATGGCCTTGTTATGTAAATAGCTGCTCGGTGCATATCAACACTAATAAATAAGTAATTACATCCTTAACTCCTTTAAAAAAAAAAAAAACAAAAAAAAAAACCCTCTTCCCAAGACTGTAGAGTGGTATGAAGAATATGATTGTATTAAATACAATATGTCCAGGTCTGGGGCTCCCAGTACAAGAAAGTCAGGGAGCTGTTAGAGGGTCCTGAGGAGGGCCACAAAGATGATGAGCTGTCTGGAGCAGCTCCCCTATGAAGACAGGCTGAGGGAGCTGGGCTTGTTCAGCCTGGAGAAGAGAAGGCTGCGGGGTGACCTCATTGCAGCCTTCCAGTTCTTGAAGGGAGCCTACAAACAGGAAGGGAGTAAACTCTTTACAAGGGTAGATAATGTCAGGACAAGGGGAAATAATTTTAAGCTGAAGGAGGGAAGATTTTGGTTGGATATCAGGGGAAAGTGCTTCACCAAGAGAGTGGTGAGATGCTGGAACAGGCTGCCCAGAGAGGTTGTGGATGCCCCATCCCTGAAGGTGTTCAAGGCCAGGTTGGATGGGGCCCTGGGCAGCCTGGTCTAGTATTAGATGTGGAGGTTGGCAACCCTGCCTGCAGCAGAGGGGTTGAAGCTTGATGATCCTTGAGGTCTGTTCCAACCCAAGCCATTCTATGATTCTATGAAATACCACTAAGTTCATACATCTTAAAATGATAGTGCAGACTTGTATGAATAATTTACTGTCATTTAAATTTTTTAAAAAATGATGTGGATCAGAGAGGAGTTCTCCAGAGATGGACAACATGACATCTTACAGATGTGGAGAGCTTCACCTGTGGAAAGATTAAAAGCCAAGTGACAGGAGAGTGGTTGTGTTTCATGTTACCAGGGGAATGCTTGTGTTGGTAAAAGAGGAGGTAAAGTTGAGTGAGGATAATATGAAGTAATGAAGGATTCAGAAAAGGCTGGTTGTGTGCTCCTATCTAGACTAAAAAAAGAAGGGGATAAAAAGAAAAAATGAAGTGGTATTATTGTTTTCAATATCGTTCACGTAGGATTCAAATGTCACTGATACAGGCTTTAACAGGTACTTGACCTTGAGGAAAATAATGAAAAGGCGGTAATGGAAGTTACACACTAACACATTCCTTAGTGGGTTCCAACTTCCATGGCCACCGTCCTGCTGTCTAGATCAACCAACATCTTTTCTGGGTTCTGATGAGTTCCAGCATCAGGTGCCTTAACCTGGTTTTTGATTCGCTCTACAGAGACCGTTCTGCTTATTAAAAGTGGTCCACTGAGCATTTGCATTCCACAACCTGGCTCCACATCAACAAGCTGGGCTCCTTACACATGGAAAGTTTGAGAATAGGTTGAGATCATTTCAGCCCCAAGACCTCTAACCATTCACTTTACTGAGTATTACTGCCATGCCGGAGGCTGCTCTTCTTGGAGGACCACTGCAGATATGGGTGCAACCTGGCACGAGATTTATATCTTCTTCCCTGTATTGTCACAGGCCAGTGAGAGCTCACTGGATGTGACTAGAACCATTATGCTTTCCACTTCTCTCAGGGCAAACCCATTCCAGGGTGCCTGGCCCTTCAAAAAGAAAAGAACTCTCTCTGAGGATCCTGCCAGTTTCTCTGGAACTGCTTGTATTACCATACTGGGCGCCTCATTGTGCCCATCTCCATCACTCTGGATTCAGGGATCTGAACCCAACTCCTTTGTTGGCTGAGGGCAACAGATGCCATTGCCTTCAGAGTAATGTTTGCCTGTCACTGAAGAGAGCTTATAAGCATGAGGGCAATCAACTTTTTACATGGGAAGATAGTGATAAAACAAGGGGGAATGGCTTTAAACTAAAAAAAAAAAAAAAAGAGAGAGGAGATTTTAGTTAGTTGTTATGAAGTAATTCTTTACTGAGAGAGTGGTGAGGCACTGGCACAGGCTGCCCAGAGAGGTTGTGGATTCTCTATCCCTTGGAGACATTCAAGGTCAGGTTGGATGGGGCCCTGGGCAGCCTGATCTGGTGGGGAGCATCCCTGCCTGTGGCAGGGGATTGGAACTGGATGGGATTTAAGGTCTCTTCCAATCTAAGCCATTCTATAGAAGTTAGTAATGTAGTAAGGAGAGCACACCATCAGTTACGTATATTCAGATTGAGTAACTATATATTTCTTCTTTTCAAGAAAATTACTTTGCTTATTCAAATTACTTTGTTGACGAGATGGTGAAAACATATTTCAGGAATCTCTTCAAAATAAATGTTGCATTGCAGGTTGTCTTGCTCTATTTAGTATTCTTTTTTTTTTTTGTTAGATGTTTAATATTAATGTGCTTCTCTCTGGACAGCCTGGTCTAGTATTAGAAAAATGGAAAATAAAACCCTGTACTGAAGTCAGAAGACTGAGAAAAGCCTCTGAATCACTCTGATTGGTGTACTCAGTGGGTTTGCAGCAGGCTATCAGTGTTTCCAGGAACTTTAATTTCAGGAGATTGTGATTCATCTTAACAGTAACAGTGTAGGTCAGTTACAATCTGGGTCTTTTGTCTGATTAGCCCCTGGGTGGGAGAAGGAGGTGGGATGCATGTCTTGTGGAGCAGTGCTGGGCAGGACTGTGAGTGGACTGTGATTGATCTGTGTCAGTCAGAATGGCGCTCAGTGGTGACTGACTTTTGTGCTGCAGTGCTGGCATGTGGATGTCACCACAGGAACACTCGTGGAGTGAATACCCCTGCCAGACCCTAGGAAAGGCAGGCTTTGTAGACCTTTGAGTATTTGCAAGCTCTTCCACCAAAAATGCTTGTAAGGAGAAAGGGTGAGTATGCAAGGGGCAGGATGAGGGCACATTGGCATCAATGCCTCAACTGACATGGAGAATGAATTAGGTAACATTGGTCCTGCCTGTGAACGCTCTTTCAGAAGTCTCATCCAGGCATATGGTGGGGGAAGCTGTTAGAGCCAGCCTGCTGGGAAAGATAGAGTGCTGGGGAAGTCTGGACTTTGATGGGTGTTTTCAGAGGAGAGGAAGATGACAAATGAGAAAGAAATGCATGACAGTACAGAACTGCAGGGCTTGCTTAGTCCCGACGTTGATAGCATCTGGCATTCTGCAGACAGGCCTGCTTCCCTCCTATAGGCACCATATCTGCTGCTGGGTTTCTGTTAGGGAGCATCTCTGGGGTGGGAAGGAAAATTAAAACTCAGTGAATGACCTCTCATAAGGAGTATGTTCCTGCTGAAGCTCAATAGCTGTTCTACATGTCTGTATGGCTAATGTGCTGCATCTCACCAGGAACAACCCATCTCTGAGAGTGGCTCTCACCCTCTTCACATAGTTCTTCACATTTTCACAGGTTGCTTTAGTTTTATTCTGTGCAGAGATTTTCTGCACAGTGAAACCAATCTTTTGTTCTCCTCTTGACCTAAGCTGGGCAGAGGACTAATGACAGCTCTGCCAGTGTCACTGACACCGACTCTCCTTCCTCTCTGCTTCCCCAGCCCTTTCTCTTCTCTCCAAGATTGTATAGTTCAGCTTTCAATTTAAATGAGAAACTTAGGCCTTAAAGGAGACTGTGCATATAATTTAATGGAGGAAAAATATCCATAAATCTGCATTACAGGGCTGCTCATTACATTTAATAGGCCGATTTTACTGTTACCTCCTTCCCTGAGCAATGATTTCTCCAGTTTATCTCTGTCTTCAAGTTATAAATCCAGTTCAAAATCTAAACTCCTTGCAGTAGTGTCTGATCCACCTTAATGTATGGGTATAATGTTAATTGTGAGAAGGCTCAAGACTTAAATTGTACCCTCATTAGTAATTAATCATCCAGAAATTGCTTCAGTACCTTAGCTCATTGACTGCACAATGCCATCGTCACTACAGAATTGTATAGCAAAGTTATAACTACTAATTAAATTACATAGTGCTCTTCCAAAAGAGATTTTTCAAGTACAGAATAATCACTGTGGGAAAATTTTTGGAAAGGAATATAGTACATATCGAACTAGTGAAAAAGTAAGATGCAAAACATTCTCTAGAGCTCAAGTTCCAAAATATTTTTGTCTAAGAAAGTGTCTATGAATAAATCTACTGAGGTAATTAGTTTCAAAGAACACTGATTTTTACCTAATTCTATAATAATGGGTATATATTTTAGGAGGACTTTTATTTTAGGATTCATTTTAGTTCTATTTCTCTTAATGAGTATTGAATGCTGCAGAGGTTTTGATATCCTTACTTTCTTTGTAACTGACTTCAAAAAAAAATCCCAGAGATTGAACAACAAAGTTTTCTTTCCTACCTTATGATTTTGAGTGTATGGGAGGACTCCAGAGAACTGTTTGGCTGTTTTGTTAAAAATTATTCTAATTGGTTAGATACATTCATCCTTCCCAATTAAAAATTACAAAAAAAAAAAAAGTTTGTGTATCTGAGCCAAGTTCATTGATGTATAGAGCACAGATAATATCAGTCATTATTATGGTCCTGATTGTACTGTGTGTTTTCTCGCAAACATGATTATAGCAAGCTAATTTACATTGCTAAATGAATGCTAAAAATATCAAAGCGTTTCTCCCTGCTGGCCAGAGTGTAGTTGATCCAGTCATTAAAATAAACAGAAGTAACTACTCTGATGGAAGTTCAGATGTTTAAGCACAATGTGCATAAGAAAACATTTATCCAAGAATATGCTCTTCAGAAGAACTGCAAAGCTCTACTTTAAAAATCACACCAACTAGCATGGAGGCTTTTGAATGCTACCAGAAGGATCTAAAGAAGCTTTACACTATTCCTCATTCTCAATTTACTTCAGAGCCAGTTGGCAGCATGTGCTGAGGGACTAAGCTGCCATGGCTGCATAGGAAATAATGATGTCTGTTTTCTCTAGCAAGGGTGGTGCTTTTGGCTCCAGCAGCTCCTGCAAGCTGTTTTTTCTTTTGCTACACAAGAAGCCAGAGTCTGAGCTGCCCAGTGCTGCAAGCAGGTGGAGCCTTGCCTTCTCTTTCTTGTTGTCAGGAGCCTGTTGAGCTACGGGTGAGCCAGATATACAAATAATGGTGATTATGTGCAGGTCAGTGATTTGTTCCAGATCTGCTCTCAAGGCAGATATTAGCACAGGAGGCTCAAGAGTATACCTGGGTTTTTCTGTTGTTTTCTGTTTGTTTGTTATCTACATGAAGGCACTTGGAATATCTGCTTGCTTTCCAGCACCCACCACAGCTGTAAATGTACCTCTCCAAAACCTCCAAGCTTTTCCTGTGCTGCTAAATACTTTTTTTTTTTCCATATGCAAGTGCTGCCATAGCTACCCAAATGGAAAACAGAACAACTCTTTGGGTCTCATTCAGCCAGTCACTGTACATCCCAATATACCAGTATTTAGGTTTAGCTTAAGCTGTCAGAAATCTGTTTTGAATTGTGATCATCTATTCCTGCAAGCAGAAAACATCTACATTGATGGAATGGATGAGTGGATGGATGGCTGTCTGGTATTTCCCCTGTTAAATACTTTCACCTAACTTTAAATAGTGTACCAAGGTCTATCACCTTCCCTCCCATCTCCAAAAATCTACATTAAAAACTTTTGGATATATTTCATCAATCGTTTTATCAAGACTACAGATAAAAAGAGCTATTTGTGTTTATGAAGGTTGGTAATTAAACATTTACAGTGCTATGCCAATATTTAATTCACAGTGTAGAAGGAGCAAATTGAACAGAAGGTAAATCTGGCAGAGTTTAAGGTAGAGTGATGCTGTGGGAATGTGTGTGTGTGTGTGTGTGTGTGTGTGTGTGTGTGTGTGTGTGAGCAGAACTGTAACACTGCAGAGCAAGTGGCATTGCAATAAAATGTTGTCGCAGCAAATTGCTTTTCCAGTTGTGCTAGAGTTCCCTCTCTCTTCCCTGGAAGAGAAATGAAAAAAAAATGTTTTACCCTTGAAATGATGGGAAGAAATGAAAAGAGACTTTGGGAGTTAAGATCACTGGCTGTTTTTGCAAAACAATAAAGCCGTACAGAATACATGAGTCCCAAGGAGTTTCTTTCGGTTTTATGGCTTCCACGCTTTGTTTTCCCTTCTGTCTCACAAAGTAGTCTGTAAAAACCTTCCCTGTGTATTTGGGTTGCCTTCTCTGTTTCCATTTCTGCTGGAAAAGTAAGGGAGCACTCATTGCAAGCATCTGTTTCAGTATAATTTCTCCAGCACTCTAATATTACTTTTCCATGTAAGGATGGAAACGGTTCAAATGTCTCGTTCTTACTGCTGCTGAAATTACCACATTCCTATTTTCTCATAAGGATTAGACTGCATCTCCACAAAATGCCTATGCCATAAGAAACATGATTCATCTAACTGTCAGTGCACTATGCATGTATCTGTGTATGAACTGCCTGTATGTGCTGACTTTATACTCCATGGAGGCAGAGCTACAGGGAGATCCATCTGGTGAAGGAGACAGTCAAGACAGACCAAAGGCACCGCATCCTACAAGCATCTTTTTTTAGTTCTTTATTTCTATGAGCCTACGTCTGGCTAACTGAGCTGCAGGCACGTGCATTTTGTTCAAGTCTAAGTTAGAGGAGACAAATCCCAACCCAGAACTTCTCAGAATTATTCACAGGCTGTGTGACTTTCCTTCTAGTCACTGTTTGATTCTCACAAAGCTCATGCTGTAAAGAATAAGCTTTTTTTATTCTGCTGCATTATTATCAGTGCCTTTCATGGTAGGCCAGTTCTTTGTAGCTGTGTTGGAATGGAAAGATGAAAAGTGTGTTGGATCACCACAGTGTAGCTAAGAGCATTTGCTGACCTGCACAGTAAGTAGATGAAGACAATTATATTCAACTTAAGGTTCAGCTTGCAGTCGGCAGAAGTGCCATGGACTCTGAATACACCTGAGCACCAGTGCCATGACTTTTTTCAAGTAGTAAAGTTGCTTGAGAAACGACCATGTAGTGACAACCATGAAATTAAGTGTCTGAGTGGGCTTGCATTCGTGCATGATACTCTACAAACACATTCAAGGAGATGCCATCTATCAGATAACCAGGCTCATGAAGCAGTGGCAAAGGTCCCCTGCAGCCAGCCAGGTCAAACTGCAAATGTTCAAAAGACTCCTGCTGCTAATTGAATTCTACCTGGGGGAAAAAACCCTCAGATTTTAATGTGTCATTGATGAAATTCTTGTATTTTAAAGGCTGTGGATCAGGACTTGTTCTATAAATAGGCTGCTTGGCGACTGGGTGTCCATTAGCAAGCGCTCAGCCCAACACGAGGAGCTCCACAGGGCAGATGCAGGCTGACATCTCCATGAGTGACATCTCAGGAACATTTCATGCTTCATGTATTACTGACTTTACTTCCAAAAGCTTCACAGCTTTAATCTATAATATCTATTACAGCATGGATCCTGCAAATGAAAAGTGCCATTAATTTGTTTAGGATTACTCACATAAAATCTTTCATGTCTTTCTCTGATCGAGATCAAAGATCATGATGCATTTTAATTGAAACAGAGAAATAGGTTTTTTCAGGTGTTATATAAAATGTTACCTACTTTGGACCTTCCAAAGTGAAACAAATATTAAGGGAAAAAAATATTATTATAAGAAGTGATGAGCATGAAATAGTTTATTCTGGGCAATGAAAACTGTCCTCTCAAGACCAAAGAATCTCTACTCTTTTGTTTGATCCTAAATTGCTAAAATTAAGCAAGTAAATCCACATTATGCTTATAACAGATCTAAAATCTTTTCCTTAGTGCTTTAGTAAACTGCTTTGTTGTTGATAGGAACACCATATCATTTCATGGAGCAATAAAAATCTGTATTTTATGAAAAAATTGTGACAAAAATTACATATAATGTGAAACCAAGTTTTAAAATCTATTCAATTACAAAGAACTTTGTTTTGTAAAAGATAAAATGGAAATAATAAAGTAAAAATAAGTTATTACAAATAAAATGCCAATCACTTCCAAAAGCTTAACTTATTTGTTTTGAAAATTTGAAACAAAATTTGCTTACATAACTCTTTAAAAAAAAAAAAGCACAATTGGACAGAACGAGCATGCATTTATTATCAAAATGTTGGTGTACACGTTGTGAAATACCATAAATGTATTAAATGTATGGAATTGTGGATGCTCTTTCTTAATAAAAAAAAAGAGATTTCACATAATCAATACCAAAGGATAAAGAATGTTTCTTTCTACCTAAGACAGTTCTTATCCAGAATAGATCCAGAAACAGATTTCTTCACATTTTATAACACCTAACTATGGATCTGAGCAAATTCATAATGTTTTTAGCTCTCCTTACCTAGCTGTTTTTCAGCTCTGGCTCAGTCAGCGTATAAAGGTCTGTCTTTGTCATATTTATGAAACACTGCTGATGTGTCTGATCCTGCATCCACAAAAGTCACTAGCAATACTTTGACTTGACCTGAGTCACATCTCTTACTACGAAGCATAGTGCATGAAGTTAAAGAACAAAATGAAGACATTCACGGTGCAACATTTCCAATGGCCTTCTGGTAGTTAAATGAAATTATTCAGTGTTTATCCTATTTGACACTACAACCATGTATTTACATCATGTACATCTGTTATAAACTCAACAGCAGATGTTCAGAAACAGCTGTGTCTAGCAGTTTCAGGAAATTCAATATTGGATCATTTTAATTAATTGAGACGGAGAGGACAGCGTAAAGCCTTAAAGATAAAGCTGCCCCCAGTGCAACTTGTTTCTTGCAAGCAGCCAGAAACATGGCAATATTTGAGAGGCTGCCTAGTGAATTATTTCAAGTTTTCTTCCAGGATTTTGAAAAGGAAAGTCAAACTTACTTATAAAACTGTATTTTGTTGCTGATGGTTGCTTTATTCCAGTGGCAGAGTCAGAAGAACAGAGTCTTTGATGGAAGTTCTCAGCCGGTTTCTCTGTGGGTCTGCCCTCAGCTGGGGATCCTGCAGAAGGACTGACTGCCTGGGATCCAAGGGGCAAGTGTGAAGGCGTGTGGGAGAGGCCCTTCCTCACCCCCAGATGAAAGCTGATGTGGAGCTGTAGCTCACTAGCTGCTGCAGCCTCTTGTGCAGCCATGTCCAAGCAAGTTGTTGTTGCGTCCATCTTGAAGCTTCCCGTGGCTCTGCAGGGATGATCTGCTGTCTGTGCTAGAAGTCTGTCCACTTTGATCTTGCTGCCTTCTTAGTCTGCCAAAGGTTAAAAACATCGACAGATTTATAGCTCTGACCTGCAGGTAACTGAATCAGCGTAACTCCTGTTCTCTGTCTTATGGATAACCACATATACCTGTGTATAAAATAGACTTCTGCACCATTCAATCTTTATTAAATTCCCTAGCTTTTCTTGTCTTAACTGCCTGTGAATTCCTTCTCCTAAATATGTGCAATTGGGTCTTGGTTAAATCCTGCTCCTATTAAAGCAAATAACCAGCAGAGGATTGTGCTTTCTCTGGGTTTGCCACCTCTACCCAGATGTAGCATGACAAACCTCTACCAGCACAAGAAAACACGAGGTGAATATATATTCATGTGCAGCCTCTTAAGTGGTTTCAAGGGACAACAAAAATCCTGCATTGTTTAAAATCATCTTCTATAGGCACCATTTTCTAGAGAACAGATGCAGACCTGGTAGCACCTGCAATTGTCACCAATAATTTTATCATCAAACTTCTCAACATTTCTGTTCAGTGCTGGTATCAGCTTCTGTGATTTTACAGTGATTCTTTTGATACTTAATGTAGTTTCCCAAATACAAAGACATAAGTACTTCCATGAAGAGGAGGAAGATTCACGGGGAAGCTGTGGTAGAGACCAATTTTTTGGAAAAGATGAACTGCTGGTTTTCTGGAGGAATTTTTCTGTTTTTTTTTTTTTTTTTTTTTTTTTTAATGATAAACAGCTGGTAATGTTATTCCCAAAAAAGGCACCAAGAATTGGCACGAGACACAACATGGAAGAAGCACTTTGTAATAGTGACCATAAGTGCTATGATATACTCCAAAAATACCTTTGCAAGTAACACTGAAATCATAGAAATTACTCAATAATGACAAAACATGTAAAAAAGAAATGTGAAGAGTGAGTTTAAAAAGGCTGAAATAAAAACTATAAGGACATCAACTGACAACTCAGAAGAGAATGTAAAAGGACATGAAAATTCTGTCTTAGCTAAACAGATGTATAAGGAAGAATATCTAATGCTCATGAAAACACTTTCCAAACAGACAAAATTTAAAAGAGCACAAACACTGGCACATTAAATAAAAAAAACTAAGGCCGATTAAATAAAAATGAACTTTCAAATGCACTTTGACAATTCATCGCGATAGAATTTTCATCCAAGTGTTTTAAGAAAACTGAAATATATAGCTTCTGTACAGCAGAGTGGAGTATGTAACTTACTGTTGAAACTGTCTTGGCAAAAAAGGATGGAACATAACTAATGCAATGGCATTATTTTTATTTTATTCTACAATGGCTTTAAAAGAAATCTTGAGAACTGCCAAGGAAGTAACTGAATCACAAAAAGCCTTGAACCACTTCGGAGTTTGAGCTACTGGCCCTTGCAAGACTAAGGCATCTGCAGACATCAAAATAAAAGGCCACAGTGCTTGGAAACTCTTGTTGAAAACTGTGGGTTACAGACCTGTGCAAAATGCTAAATAGTAGGATAAGGCAATTTTTGGAGATCTGAGGAATCATCGCATTGGTCTCTGACATGCAAATGTTTTCCCCTGAATTTCTTTATTTTGTCCATAAAATGCTGAAAAAGAGAGCATTCACTGTGCCTTTAAAATTAATGGAAAAAAAAATAAGACTCTCAGTAACAGCAGAAAGCGAAAAAACATCTTTTTTTTTTTTTTAATGTAAACCACTCAAATGGGCATAAAGGCAGCATATAAGAGTTCAAAAGACACCACTGGCTAGTCTCAAACTTCCCACTCTCCACAGAGATGATTTCTATTTTTGATTTATTTCCATTTATTTTCTTTTATTCTGTCCCTACTCCCAAGGGCTGTTATTAAAGCATATTTAGATTATAGGGTTTTGGAAGTGGTGAAAGAGTATGCTGTTTTAGCAGCGCTTCATTGTATTATCTTTAAAGAAATTGTCTGTATCTAGATTCGCTACTCATACATACAAATTATCAAAGTAAGTAACAGGCTATTAATCTAATGATGCGAACAAAATTTAACTCTTATTTAACTATTTAATAATTTATAAATCACATTATTGAGTGATTAAAGACTTCATTGTAAGGAGTTACTATGGGTATGCTAACAACTACCTGCCAGTATGTCTTGGGGATGTGACAATAGACTAAGAATCAGGAGATGCTGACTCTGTTTATACCCCTGTCACCATCTGAGCACATTACAGCCCTTTTCTGTTCTTCAACTTCTCTCCCAACTTGTGGAGGAAGTGTAAGGGGGTGAAGCTGTGGTGGAATAGTATTTGTCCAGAAATTTCATGTGGATGAGAGCTAGTCATAATTCTGGGTTAGATAAGTGGTGGCTAAGAACTAGCAACAAAAAGAACATGTATAAAAATACAAAGGTAAAGAGAGGAGACTGGCTAAGTGCTGGTATGGAAGATATGAAAAATGAAATGAAGACTTCTAAAACTGTGACAAGCACCTAATGAAACCTGGTAGCAAACATGGGAACCACCAAGAAACGGCTTAAGGTTCAGCTCTATTCACCAGCTGAAGAAAAATATTGAAACTTTGTCTTTGGGCTGTCTAATACAATATGTTCAATGGAAAAGGAAGAAAAGTTACAGATGATGCAAGTATCATGATTTCAGATTTGTAAGACTAAGGAACACAAAACCCCAAACATAAGCATATAGCTGCTCTTGGAGACATTACTGGGGGTGTTTTCTCTTCCCCCAAAACACTGCAATTTGAGAAACAAATACAATAAGGCAGTTGATCTGCATTTCAATATAGCTCCAAAGTGCAGAGAGGTTCAGGTCAAGACCTAAACAAATCTCACCACTGCAGCAGTGTGTGAACAAGCAGTCTCTTCAATTAAATGCTGGGCAATTTCAGAAGTGAAATTCACCTTTTGCTCATGCATTCTTGATCACTTGATGCCAGAGCTGGATCACTTTTCCATCAGATTTTCTCAGCTTTACAAAAACATGTGTAGGTCAACAAAGTCCCTGTGATCCTGGCAAAATAAATGGACTCTGGGCCATCCTGTTTAAAAATGGCACTAGTGCAATAAATCATTAGTCGGAAACTGTTTTCCAGTGAATGACTTATCTTGCCTTTAAGCTGATGCAGCCACAGCCTGCGATAACTTGATAAAGACCCAGGGAGAATGAATGGCTTACAGGGAACATAGCTGTCATGGTTTTGAACCATACAGTTATTCCTTTGCTGAATGCTATGAACAGAGGGCAAATAGTGAAATGGCCAGCTGCAGATGAAAAGAGTGAACAAATGACTCTAGTGGATAGTCATACCCGAAGAAAGAGCCTGCAGAGAAAAAAGGCTGAAAATGAGTTTGAACAATGTCTATTAAATTTATTTCACAACAATTCTGTACAAATAGATAAGTAGGCTCAAATATAGTTATGCTGGGAATTAGGAGTGGTTCTGCTCAACCAAAGAATAGATAAGCACAGATAACCGTTGCCTTTACCATTGATCCATGCAATTTCAATAGTGTGCAACACTGAGCATTGAGCAACATGTTCTCCAGTAGTGAGGAAGAAAGAAGCCTCAGAAATGTTTGAAATAATGAGAATAAACTCAGCAGCCATCAAGGTTAGAAATTCTACCAGCACAGAGAGAATTCAAGCCAGGTACAAGTACCACTCCATGTGTGCCAGGTTCTGCAGGACAGTCTTTTTACTATATTAAATTTGCAAGTGAGTTTGCCAGTTTTGCAAACCACTGTCCTGAGTATGGAAGAAAGAAAATTCTGTGAGTAGATTGTAGAATTTGCTTTATCATTTCTAGATTTAGTATCTTAACTTAGCCAATTAATATTTCAACATCCTTTCCAGTGAAAAAAAATGCATTTGCTTTTGGTTTGGGGAAAAGGTAGGCATAATAAGTCAAACTTTAGAAACTGTAGCTTTATTGCAGGATAAAGAGTTCAACTAAGGGAAACTTTTACGTCTCTTGAAATAAACCCTTGGGAGTAGATAAACCTGTAGAAAAATTTATCCCAGTTATTCTTCAAAAAGAGGAGGTTTGAGGTCCAAAATGAGCAAGTATGTCTATACTAGGTTTTCAAATTAATGTATCCTGGGGGACAGATTGCTAAATAGTTACAAACACTCCTCAGTTCTATGATTTATCAGATACACTTACTTAATCTCTTCTGCAGATGGTCTTGCTGAGAGGCTAATTATGAACATGTCCAAATCAAGAGAAAAAAAGAAACCAACAAAAAAAAACCATTCAATCTAATATAAAGAATTACTGTGCTAAGAAAGACACTGTTTCAACAGTATATCACTGTGCATATCACTGATTTGTCTACTAGAGTACAGAGACAGAAGTTATAAGGGGGACATTAGACCAATGGTAAAGACTTAGTTCACATACAATATTTTTAGAATATCAATTGGTAGATATAGATTTTTGTAGCTAGTATCCTTTCAAAATATTACACTTCCATTCTCCATAGAAAAATCTATTAACAAAATTTTTTAAGGAAGTTAGAAGAAGCCAGACTGTTATAAAAAAGGGTATTGTTTTGTTATATCCTGCCAAAGAAAACAGAAATGTGGAAGTTATGCCACATAGCAATACTGATGGGCATTCTGGAAAATAGCTAGCAATACTGCAAAAAATCCTAACCAAATAGAAAATCATTGTTACAGAGTGGCATAATGCTGTGAAGGTGGAGTCCATGAAGCATGAGGAACCCTACAGCAGCAATATCTCACAGGGACACTAAAAGATCTGGGAATACTTAGTGTCTCTAGACAAGATATAGGCTAGCTGTAGATAGTCAAGGCTGAAGTGGGGCTTCTTGGTACTGTTAAAAGAAAACCTTAATGGGATTTTGGAGTCTAACTTTGGCAGTAAAACTTGTTTATTTCTTCCTTGTGAAACAAGTACAGAGCATGTCCCTGTGTTCCTTATATTTTGAAGTGGTTTTATGCAGAGAAACTTTTTCGGAGAAACACTGGAAGGATTTGGACTGTAAAGACTCAAATAGACTCACACTATCACCTAAAGTCCAGCATCACCCTTGGTTTTGCTAACTTTAGAGTGTGATAGTTTAGTAAAGTTAGTTAGATAGATAGTAAAGTTTAAATGGAAAGATGTTGGGTTACTTGAATATTATATATCTGTGTCAACATTAAGAGAAGGGATATGTTTTGGTTCATGTCTCCAGTCTAAATAATGAATATTCAGTGACAAATGGGAGGTAGACAGGTGAAAGCTAATAATATTGGTCATTGCATCTCATTTTCTGGCACACCTTTCCCAGCAGCCCCCAGAAGACACTGTTACACTTTTTTGATGCTGAATAGAAATGTTCATGGCACCCACAATCTTTAACCAGAAGATTTAAACCAGTGCTTTAACCAGAAGAACAGACTGACTTCCCCAAGTATGTGCAAAGCTTTTTCATTTATAAAAAATCTCTTATTTAAGCTTTGTAGGAGCTCATGCCCTGCAACAAAAGAGCCTATGCTACAAAATCAGGGAGGTTATTTGGCAATAATATGCAGGTCCTGCGGTGTGCACACGTCTTTTCAAAAATAATGTGTTCTGTGCATGTGCGTCTTATATTCCACTTTGAAAGTGTCTCGCACTATTTTCTGCCATCATTTTAACATCACTTGCAGACAGTGATTGTAGAACTATTGATAACTGAACAGCTTGGCTTCTCATTTGGCTGCCACTGTGGAGAATACAAACTGAGTTTGGTACATGGACACTTAATTTTCTGCCTGCATTTTTGAACTTTTTTTTTTTATAAATCATCTCTTGTTGAGTTCTATTTTTCATGAAATTGAAGAAGCTGACAGTATTCTGCAAGTAGAAATGAGTGCTATTCTTTCTCTCATATTTCCATTATTCTCCTTACTTGTTCTTATCTATCAGATTTTTCATTCAGCAACATTTTTTATTGAAAAAGTAAAATAAAGAACAAGAAAGAAGTGAGCAAAGAATTCTGATGAAATTTTTTAACTGAATGAGTGTACTGGGGAAGAGTATTTTCACTTTCCTAAACAAAATAATAACCAAATATATCAGAAAGAAGTGGAAATTCATGTATTTGGCTTTTTTTTTTTTTAAAAAAAAAGCTTATTAAAACAAGCTTATGAGTTGATTAGAAACTCAGAAATTTTGCTTATTTTACACTTTCATCCATAAAGAGGAAAGCATTAATTTTGCCCAATGTAAATATTACAGAAGCATGCTAACAAAAAAGAGCACATATGACACTTCTGGATTGTCCTCACAGGGGATCTCGTTGGTCCAAGTCCAAGTCACAGATCCAACTGTAACCTTTAATGCTCGTGTATAATGCCCAGGTTTGCAGAGTGAGGAGCTGGCATATGACTTGTATGCGCAAATAGAGGTAAGTCCTGGTCTTACCTTCTCAAATATTTAGAAATTTCCTGTTCCGAAAAGAAGACATTTTATTTCATACCAGTATCTATCAGAACTAACTGATAAAGTAGTTCTTCATAGGATTAATTTATTGTTTTATCTGCCAAATTATTCATTTATGTCCCATTTCACCAGGGGAATCCAAGAGGGTTTTCATGACAGAAAACAAATAGAGTTCTCCATGTTTAGGCATTGGCTGCACTCATACCAGAAGATAAAGTAGTGGAGGGATAGGCGACTGGAATCTAAGCAACGCAGGCTAGGTTGCATCCTTATGGATAAACTCTCTAACCCTCAAAATAGGGTTGTTGTGTTCCAACTACTGCTTTGACAGCCTTTGCTCTATGCTAATCTCTGAAACATGAAGGACATCGCTTTAGAGAATCCAGAGATCCAAATCCAGAGATGGATTTTATGCCAGCTAACTGTAGACAACCAAAAAGATTAGTTCAGGCACTCAAAGCAAGATAGAGGAACTGACATAGAATAATGAGTTCCAGCATAAGTTATCTGATCTATATGTCACAGATCAACCTTGAGAGATACACCTCTCCTCAGTGACTACTACCAGAGCTTAAACTTAAATAAATGGTTTTAAATTGATTAGTTTAGAGCAATACGGTCTTGATGCATCTCCAGAAAAACAGAGATAGCCTTCCTCTCTGTATACAAACTCAGGGCTTTTCCTGTCTAGCAGCTGCATAAACTCAGCACACACTGCACTGCATAGCAGAGCCAATTTGCTTCTGGACTGGAGCTAATTTACACCCACACTGTTCAGACATGCAGAAACTGAGTAGTCCCATAAGCCTAGTACATAGCACAAGCCGATAAATACTGATGAGAGCTGGTAAGGAAGTCACCCATAAGCACAGGGGTGCAATTACCTGTTCATCCATGCAGATGTGCCATCCAATTCCAATTTATTTCAGATTCTTTTGAAAATCTTGCACACACCCTTTGGAGTAGGAGTTCTGCATCTAACCAATGTTTAACTCTGTCTGCCTTTGACTCTAAACACAACCTCTTGGTGCTGACTGCTTCAGTGGAAACAACCGTAATCTCAGGTCTGTTTTCTAAATACTCTGAGACGTATTTGTTTTGACAGCACAGTCGATTACCATGTAATCATTCAAATAACTCTGTTTTAACTGCATTTATATTTAAATGACTGGGGCACAGACTAAAAGTTATGGTTTATTACAGATGAATGTGAAAAGTAAAATTTTGAAGGAAGTATTCCCTTGTAGCACAGATGTGTTCTTGTACCACTGACCCTCATGACATTTACTTCCGCATTTTCCGAAAATCCTTGGGGAAATACGTCTATACTATGGGTAATTGATTCAGGTTGATGGTTCTCATAGAGTAATTACTCTCAGTAAATGCCTGTGAATATAATTTTTTATCAACCAGCAATTTATAATCAAGCATAATGGGTTCAGGTGCACATACAAAGTGAGTGACATGAAATACTGATGTGTGGAAGTCAAGTGACAAATTATACTGGATGCTGTAGCATGTTCATCTAAAATGTCTTGAGATCTTAGGTTTATCCTGGGAATTCATAAAGCAAAACAAAAGAAGAAATGAAGTAAATGAGTGAAAACAGCAAGCAATGTACAGCCATTTAAGAAAATGAAAGTAAAACAATTGATAAGGACTAACATTGAAGTCTTGCTTAGACTAAAAACATAGGCATCCCTTACAAATGGGTTATTAGCCGTCCAAGACCAGATCCATCTTAAACAGTATGTGTTTTGCTCAGCCACACTGTAAAATGTGAAATGTTTTTCTATCTTAGATATATGTTTGTGGATCCACATGCACAAGAAGCAAAAAAGCAGCTCTAATTTTCCCAATAAATATTAGTGATTAGGTTTTGTGGGAACAAAAGGAGAAAAGTTGCTAGAATCCAGTTTACAAACTGCAAACATATGCCCATGACTAAGGATATATTCTCAGTAGCGAGAGCCAAAGTTATTTGTCAAATACAAGATGTATTTCCTAGCCTGCTTCCAGTGCATTTCTTGAATGATACAGTGTAACCCTTCTGTAAAGCTATGTCACAGTAGTTGCAATGACATATTCTCTTTCTTTATACTTCTGGTAGAAGTTTCAAGGTAGGCTTATCCTTTGGGTCATGTCCAAATGAGATATACATGGAGGAAGACATCCCTGTCCCTACTGCTGAGGAGAGGATCTTGGATCAGAGATGAGGGAGGAAAATCATAGCTATGACAACTTAGTTGACCAGGAGCAAAATTTCCTTAATGTGGCATCTCTAACCAAAACTGCAGGTCCATGACAGCCGTACAGTCAATAATTTAACGATTAATGACACTTTATAAGGTGGGAAGCTAGTCTGGCTCAGTAAAAACTCTCTGATTGGAATAAGTGCCCTGGAGATGGCTAATTCAGCTGTACCTTTCTCCTGTTCTTGCACAAACAGGTTTCCAGGAATCAGCCTATGAGTTTCCAGGGAGCACCACTGACCTCCCTGCTCTCTCATCTCTCTCCACTTTTTCTTCATAGAGATTTCTCTGCCAAAGTCCAAAACTTAGAATCACAAAGTCTAGTTCTTGTACAGCCCTTTTATTCCCTGAAGAAGAAATGCCCTTTCCTAAAAGAGACCTTACTGGTAGCTCACTTCTGATCACATAGCATCATTTCAGCCTTCAGTTAATCAATCATCAAGCCTCCCTACACAATCCCTGGGAAAGCTTGTTGCCTAACATGGGGATCTGTGGAAGTCACTGAATTGAACACAGAGCTGTCTGGGTTAGTCACTGAGGTGCACCCACAACAGACAAAAGACAGGAAAATGATCTCCAGGTAGATTTCACAACCCAGAGCTCCTCCCAGGAACCGGGTGCCTGACATATCCTCAAAAAACAGGAGAAAAATTGAGTCTTACCTAAGTCTCTTACTGTCCTAAATTTGCTTTACTTTCCCTATTTCTAAAACGGATATATATACAGACATATGTAAATTTTACTGTGCAAAACTTGTTTTCTTATGCAGACTATATAGGAAGATGGACACTTTATAAGCAGTAAGATAAGATAAATGCACACACTAACATGCTGTCTAATGCAGAGTAACTCATTTCAGATGAGAGTGGATGTCAAAAAACAAGGCAAATGGAGATAAACATCTGTGATGGCATATCCTCCTCTGCTGACTTTTCCAGATTCCTAAACCAATGAGCATATCGAGGGTCTCAAGTTTCATGGACATTTATGGACATGAAGACGGACAAAGAGAAATCATGAAGCTAGTCCCTTACAGTCACTGAATAATTGTGATGTGTTGCGAGGCCAGCATTTATCATATATATGATTTTTTCAATGCAACTTAGGAAAGAATGTATTATATTTTGCTTGGAATCATAAAATCTAAGTACATTTCCAAATTCAGATGTATATAAATGAAGATGGTACTTTCGACTTGTTTTCATGAGGTTTATTTGTGGTTGTCTCCATTGCTGAGGCTCTACACTTATTATCCAGAACCTCTGGTCCTCTCCATTGCTTTGATAGTGAGAATGCTCTGATATAGGCATCCCTTGCCACACAAATGCTTATTCCTGAAGACGGATCATTATTTGGTGAAGTGTAGCAACTGCAATCATGTGTCTACTTCCTTGGGAAAACTTCAGCCATTTTTTTTCTGGAAGGCTTTGAAAATGAGGTTTGAAATATTCATTCATGGTTTTTTTTTTTCCTTCCATGAAACTGTGAAGGGAACACATTATTTAAAGTTTTTGTATGACCTCTTTTTCCTCAAAACTGAATTTGAAAGTATGCCTGCAGAAAAATGACCAGCTTAGGCTTGCTAGTGCTTAAATCTTTCGGCAGCTTGGTTTCCCAAGAAAGCAGGAACATTTGGAGTGGTAATACTAAGCCAGAAATAACGAGTGGTAAACGAAGAAGTGAAAGAGTCTGTGTGACTGCACAGTGCTTATTAGCACCAAAAAAAAAAAAACCCCAAACCAAACCAAACCAAAAAAAACAAGCTAGGTTCACTCATTCTGAGAAAGGTATGTTTTCAATTCTGTGAAATTCCAGGAGCAATCTCCAAAAGCAGATACATCCTTTAAGAAAGAGATGAGAAAGAGATCAGTGAAGAGCAGCACAAACACTTGAAGTGCTCAGATAGAGAGACTTAGGTTGAATCAAGGTTAGAAGTGGGAAGAGAAGAAACATTGTGCCATAGCCTCAGCCAAAAAACTTTCAGATATTATGGCGATTATATTATAAATATCTCCAAAGAAACTAAATGACATAAAATACCTGTTAAGAAAAGTACATTCAATGAGATATACTGCAAATCATTATGAATATTCAATTGTAATCAAACTGCAATGAAAGGGAGCATTTGGGGACTCTGAATTTGAATCTGAAAGGAAAGGAACTATAAAAAAAAGTGAACATTAATTTGTTGCAGAAAATATTAAGTTTTTTGCATATGACATGGACAAGATCAGAAAATAGGATTTTAAGCATCTTAATATATCTAAAGTATGGTCACTCAGCTTTTACTCTTTATTCTGGAAGTGGATTGCCCTCTGTACAACTAGAGCCACTCAAAGTCTATTAGGAAAGCACTAGGTATGGCCAAACATTAAGTAGTATAGCAAGAAAAGAGGGGGGTTGTGCACAGCAGACATCCAGTTGTTTCAATTAGTGGCATAAACATTTTGTGTAGTTGTTTTGAATGACTACTAAGACAAATGGGGTCCCAGTGGCTTAGGAAAGAGTCAAACCTGTTCAATCAATGGAGACTAGACAGCTGAACATCACAGCAATGATACTACAGGATATTAGCATTAAAGTGAAAAAATTCCGACTTTAAAATCAGTAGTAAGGTTTTGTAACAATCCAACAAATCTTTAATTAAAGTAAATATTCTGAATTTGAATCCATTTTCATATACATTGTATATATATACAATGCATGTTCTGTTTAGTAATATTTGGCTATATGATTTTAATTTCATTACTAGTCTGTTAATTTTGATGACAAGTTTGTGAAGCATTCAGCTGAAGAATTATTCTGCCTGAGATGCAGATATTTCCTGTATTTTCTCTGTTGTTCTTTATTTGCTCACCTCTTTAATCTTAAAGGCATCTTTCAGGAAGAGGAAGAGACTCAGGAACCAAAAAGGGTAAGAAATGAGATTCCTCTACAAGAAAATATTGCTGCTGCTTCTTCATTTTGTGCTCTTTCAGGTTTTGATCATTCATAAACAGATGTAGATGTACATGAAGATTTGTTTAGTGATTACAGCACTAAAATAGCAAGATAATCCATGCTCAGCTTTTTAATGAAGCTAGGATGAAACATCATGGCTTTATCATACAGATCTTTTTTTATTTATTCCCTGAAGAAAATATAGTCTACAGCTTCTAAATGAGATCAGCTTCTTGAAAACTTGCTTGCAAGATGTCTTCAGATACTGCAAAATATTTGGTGCTGCATTTCTAGGTATAATAAAGCATCTATCTGTAGAAATAAATTTTAAAACAGAAAGATTCCATTTGTCAGCAGAAAGAGCCAAACAAGTCCCTGAAATCAATTTAAGATCATAATCTCCAACCAATATCCAGGACATTTTAGATCATAGTCCACTTAGTTTATGAATTTGAAGCTAAGAAAGAGACTTCACTGCCACTCTTACAAGAATAAAAAACATTTGCTCCACCCACTTTCAAACTTGGCTTGCAAAAGGCTGTTTTTCTTATGTTATTTTATTTATGTTATTGTGCAGGGACAGTGTGTAAGCATGCCCTAAAGGTATGTACTTTGCCTTCCTCAGCTTCTCATCTTCTTTAAATCATTCAATGAATACCCATGACTATATACTGAACTTTAGAATGCAATAGGAAAATAAAAATTTGTACACTCTGTATTTGCTAACATTGACTTTCACTTTCTATACTTGTCAGCATTAACTCAGAACCTTAGAATCATAGAATCATTAAGGCTGGAAAACATCTAGTCCAACCACTGATCCATTACCACCATGCCCACTTGCACTGCTTAGTTACTTCAGTCAGTCTCTTGAATTTTTTTTCTGAATTTTTAGTGTAGTGAGCCTTATCTTTAACCCAAAAGTTATATTTATCCCCCTTTAATTGCACTCTACAAGGTCCTGCTTGTCTCCTGAGCTTCTCTGAATGAAAATAAATATGACCTATTGTCATGGTTTTGTGATTTTCGGTTATTGGTATTCCACATAACATCATGTAGTGGATATACCTGGTTCTCAGAAGAGAAGGACTACTACAGTCCCCACGGTACTTTGCTCCTCTGTTGCCATTTTCCAGCTGGAGGGAAAAGATAAAAGCTCGCAGTATAAAAACTTGCAGATCATGAGACCTCATTCACTTTTTCTGCCATCTCTCGTCTTGGCAGCACCTCTCTCTCCAGCCATCTTATCGTCAGTAGTAGAGTAAGGCCTACCTTGATTTTGGGACATTCTCTCTCTCTGTATTGGATTTATCAGCTTAAATTGTAATTATATTGTATTATAGTGTGTTGTTTTGCATTCCGATATCTTATTTAGTAAATTAGTTTGTTTCTCCTCAGATTGTTGCCACTGTTCTTTGCTCTCAGGGCCATCTCCTTACCCTTTTCCCCTTTTCCCTTTTCCCGGGATGTGGGCCCGTGGGTCCCCCATCCCCTTCGTCACGGAACCAGGCCGAACGCCCGTAAACCATTGACACCTATTTCAAGATTTGCAACATCAGTTGTAAGATTAAAGATATATATTGAAAAAGAGACACAGCCATAGAGTATCAGCGAGATATTCTGTAAAAACAGAGTCTGCTTTTCCTAGCAAATATTTTACAAGTAATGAATTGCAAGACGTAGAACTGGAATGGTTAATTCTGCACTCTATCAGGACATTACTCCATGACTCTATATTGCTCAACCTGTATTTTTTCCTAGAATACTTCAAGTTTAGGGATTCTCATTTTTTCCCTTGAAAGAGGGGTTACATGTTTTTAATTATAATTGCTTAGGATATTTTCAAACAGTTAAACTATGTAATTGGTTCTGCTCAGTGTAGGAGACTGTGGAGGAATATCAAAGCATCTGGCTGTGTTAATTTGAAACTAATTTAAAGCTGTGCTTGGGATTAACACCTGTAATAATGATATGATCATTTACTGGATATTATCTTTGAAGGAACAGCTCGTGTCTTTCAACATCTGCAGCTGTTCCTAAGAATCATATTAGTCATGTGACTTTGGAAATCCAGGTAAATACCTGATCAGGTCAAATGAAACCACTGAACATACTTGAATGAAATTTAAAAATTGACCAAAGACAAAAACAACTCTCCTGTTATGAGTTTTATTCATAATACAAACAGTCCACAGTGGTTCATACTCAAACACAGTAAGCTATCTGAAATGTAGTGTATTAAAAGGGCCAGGAACATCATTGATATCCTTGATATTCAGACTTGCATTTCTACTGATTCTATCTGCTGAGTAAATGTGAAGCACTTTCTCTGCTTATGATATACCTTAAATATCTAGTTCTACTGAAAAAGCCTGCTCTGATTAAACAACCTATTTTATGGTGGTGAAGTATGAATAGGGTTTCCAATTCAGAACCCTGCCACTCATATCATTAAAATTTAATGGGGTATCACTTCCTTTGGTTTTGTCTGAGTTGTGAAAAAATGACCCCTTGCACTGTATACCTTTTCCTAAATTCTTAATGGCTTCTCTCGAGAAGAGTTAGGAACACTGACCTTACCTGTCTAACCTCCTTTCACCATAGGCACTTCTCCTTCCTTTCAGAGATAGAACTACAAAACTGTCACACTGGAGACTAAGAGGATGAAATGAGTGGAAACTGAGCCTTTTAGCTCTGCTGCTGTGATCATTAATCACTTTTCTTTAGACTGGGAAAAAAAATCATTCTCAAATTAATTTCAGTAGTGAATGCTAAAGAGGCATTAAGAAATGCACTTACTTCTCTCTGTTGAATATGATGAATTCTTTCCTAACGGTTTCCAAGCACTGCTGCAGGTGTACGTTCTTTAAAAAACAGCACGAATAGGTTGATTAAAAATGACAGAAAATCATAGACAAGATCACAACAGCAGAAACGATACCAAACAAAACAGCTTATGAATGAATACTACCAAAAGGTATTTTGAAGATTCTTCATAAGTGGGCCCTGAAAGCACAATCATTTTGCTCTCTTTTGGGAGGCGTTCCCCACAAAGAATTCCTGGGGATTTTTAAGTCTGGTGACTCTAAGAAGAACTGTTTTTGTAAGCATTCAAAATTGTTAGGAGCAGCAACAGAACTCATTTAAAAGACCTCACTGAAATGAAAATTCAAATCAGGAAAATGGTTACTTCTTTATCTCCTCAAATGTTTAGACTGTATATTCTGTATGTCTTTCTATGTGGAACACATTAGTCAAGGCCATGAGAGACAGCTTTTAAACATTTATAAATAATAAACTCTTCACTGTGTACTTTTCATTTTGAGTACTAGTGGTAAATAAATACTCCTTCTAAATATCTGGCCATGTGTGGGAAGCATATTTGCAATGGGCAACAGTTTTTTATACTTTAAATTGGCATCTGTGATAATCTTAAAAATGATTATAGCTACAACATACTGTTACTATTTCTCTGAGATAAATTGTTGCTTTTCAACTTTGGAGATGGATTTTGCAGTTATATGTAAACACACAGAAACATAGAGACCAAGTCTACTTTCACAGATGGTAAAACCAAACTTCAGCTACTACGTTCATTAGAGAATATATGTTACATGCCACTGTGTGAAATTATGGTCTCCAACTTACCAGGGGGCAGCTTTCCTTAGTTCCTTCCTTGGATTTGTTTTTGGCAAGTCGCTTTTTCTTTTTGTGGAGGGGCTTGGACTCCAAGATCATTTCTTCAAGTTCAAATGTTGGATCACAGTTCAGTCTTCCTTTCTGGTACAAAAGGATTCAAAGTTACTCTTTGAAATATCATTGGTTTTTTCAGTTTATCTGGTCAGAGATAATAACATTAAGTTTAATAAATGAAAGACAATTACATTTAAATAATTTCTTGCTTCTTATTAAATACTTAACAATATTAAAGCTATACGTTGTTTATGACTAAGCTGAATATGAAGAAATTAGGTAAATTATACATAAACACTACTAGTAGTTAAGTGAAAATTATATCTGTGGATCAGACTACAGAGGAGAAAAAAAAACATGAAACTTTGTTATTGCATGCCTCCCATGTACATTGGGAAGGCAAGCCAAGATCCTGAATGAAACACCAAGCTGTTAAAATGATAATACTCTGCCCAAATGATGGCATCCACTGACTTCTGACTTCTAGGTAAAAAACACTGTTTTGCTACTTTTAAAGGTAGAATATTATTTTCAAAGCAACGACCAGAGTCTTGCAACTCAGTCTTCACATTTCTGAACTATTCTGGCTATTTGTTTTTACTGGTACTATGGTTTTTCTTCTTGCAATTCTTCAGTTTTAAAATGTGGGAAACGAAAGCGAGGAATTGAAGAAATCTTAGGATTTGAATCCTTTTCCACTTGTCTTTAACACTTCAACACTTTTTCTGAGCAAAATAACTTTCTCAACTCTTACTTCTATAATGTCTCCTAAAGTTAGACTCCCTCCAAAATGCAACTATGGTGACTCCCAACATGACAAGAATATGTCTTTGGACATATATTTAAAGGTAACTGTTAAAAGTATTGCATTGTTACACAGTCCCCATTATGTTCACCATTGTCACCATCAGTCACTGAGGAAAGCCACTTGGCCAAGAGAGCAGTACCCAACCTATAGTTTTCATGATTCCTTTTGAAATTATGTCTAAAATTACTTCATTTTCACTGTCCTCAGGAAAGTTACCTACACTCTCTCAGGTACCCTCAAAAATATCTGAATCCAAGTGAAAAGAACCAAACATCCACATAAGAATTGTGAAGTAAGGAGTTGAAGATACTTACCTGTGGCCAGATGGAGACCACCCCATATTTGTTATGCCCAGACTCTGGGATGGCTGGACAAAATCCAGCTGGATGAGGAAAAGCTGTAGTCCCATTATTAGTTCGTATAACTACAGCCAAGCTACCATACCTCCCTGCTCAGCAGTTAGGGCTAGTAGAGTGACACACATTTCTTGGCTGTACGCTTCCAGACCAAAGCTGGTTTGTATCCAGTTTTCAGGAGCAGAGTTTCATTAAAAAAAAAAAATCCTTAGTAAGCTACATATGTATTATTTGGAGAAGAATTATGGTGTAATATAGCTTCTATAACTGAACAAAGTCAAGAAATGTTAACACTAAAGTCACTGCTTTTTCATCATGATCCTCAAATCCATTCAACTTACAAATTACAAAACCAAAATAAAATAACAACAAAATGGAATAACAGAAAAACAATTCCCACCAAATTCCCTCACAAAATCTGAATGCTTTAATAAAGGAAACTGTCAAAAAGGAAATAGGTCAGCCTCTTGGAACTGCTTTTCTGAGTGAAAAAGCATTGGCATACTGTGATATTAGAAGCCTTATAAACGCTATGTCAGATGCCTAACTTTCAGAACAGCAACAATCTTCTCAGTATTCTTTGGCTCACAGTTGACACCGACAATCATTTGCTCTAACTGCTGAAAAGCAGGCAGGAAAGTGTTTTTTTTCATTTGAAAATGAACTAAAAGTGAACAAAGGTTCATTAGTTTTTTTGCCATGGTCTAATGAAGTGGCCCAAATTTTCTTAGCTCTAACTGAGAAAATAAATGCAGAATCCAAACCAAAGCTTCTGTGGGAGGTAAATCACCGAAGAGCAATAAATGCTCTTTAATAAATGCTCAAGTGTAAACAAGCTAAAAAGTTGGAATTTGCAAACAGTGTTCATCTAGCACATCGACTTACATTAGGAACAAAGCCTGGGGTCACAGCTTTCTCCAGAACAGCATCCCAGTTGACATCAGCTAAGTATGGAGAGCTTTGGATGTCTGCAAGACTTGAAAGACGGCACTCTGGATCCTTGGTGAGGAGCTGTGATCAAGCACAAGACATTTTCTAAGGGACTAGATGTCATATGAAGGAGTAAATGTATCAGACATTAGTTGTAATGGTACACAATATAGGGTGAGAGTATGGCTAGGGAATTCTCTAACAACTTCTAGAAGATACAATCCAAAAAAATGGAAGTAATAACTCATAGGATATATATGATTTAATTGTTACCAGATGGCTGCAGCAAACATGAGCTGTATATAGTAACAAAAGTCTGTTTACAAATAGACAAGAGTCCAAGTGACATGAAACATCACAGTTCATTGTCACCCAACAATTTGTATTTCATCTTTAATTTATTGAAAGATAGTTACACTGAGTATCCTGGCAGCAATTAAAATTGACCACCTCATTGCTCCATCTATCAAAAATAGATCGTTCATTGCTGCAGAAGGAAAGGTTCTTCTGTTTCTCTATTCATACATTCATAAAATCATCAGTACTGATGATTTGAAATACCTAAAAGAGACAGGTGAACCTTACTATGCAGACAAAAATTAAAATAGACTGGGGTTTTAAGAAGAACGCACCTTGCAGGGTCATCACATATTGAGAAAAATTCATGTTTTAGCTTAGTGATATTTCCAGCAAAGTGGCTTGACTTCTATTATTGCAATTCTAGCAACATGGGACAGCAAGAAATACAGTCTTTTTCATTTCTAAGCTCCCTGTCTGGAAACAGCAGCAGAAATTCAGGGAACATATTGGGAATTACTTTTTCTTAAAGCCTTGCTATCATTAGTGAATCAGTTTTAAAATAAACAAAAATATTAGGTTTCTGTTTCTTTCAGGCCATTCAAAATGCCAGTTTAGGGATAAGAATAATCCAGTACCTCAAGAGAAAATAGAGCAACAACAACATTTGGAAAACACTAGGAATAAGCACTACTTCTTTAGACTTGAAATTTTGGCTATCTAATGTGTGTCCTGATATGGTGCATTATTGGAGGGGCTTCTGCGAAAAGAGAAAAGAGAAGATGGAAGATGTTGGTGCTTTCTTACCTTTTTTAGTAATGCTATCATGCCCTTGCACCATGTAGACGAGTAGTGAACTCTTTCTATCTTGAACATGTTGAGTATCTCATCAATAGGGGTGGCTGAATGAATTTCATATGGCCGCTGGAATTAAGTTAAATCATTATCAATTCAGAAAGAATGGATAAAAAATGTACACAATTCATGTTTCCCTGAGCTTAGTATTGTTTGTACTGGAAATACTGAAATGTCAAAATATCTTGTAACGATTTTAAGCTAATCATTCTTTGCATGTGTTCTTTTCTTTGATGATAATGAATATAATTACACATAGATGCATTTCTTCTGTAATTTTTCTCTCATGCTAAGTATCCATTCAAACTAGTTTGTCAATAATTTTGTTCCTGTGGCATTTAATATGATAACAGGATTTACTAATTTAATTTTTTTTAGCTTGTAGTACTAGAAAAACTTGTGATCTGAAGTAACCAAATGCAATATTACTGACTAACGGAAGCTTTGTTATCCTGACTTTACTGAGCAGCAGAAAGAGACATTAAACATACAAAAATCTGCATGAGAGTCACAGTAAGAATTCAGACTTTCCAAAACTCAATCCTTTTTCATTCTTCTTTTTGAAATCTAAAATTAACTCATTGTGTGGATGTATGTATTATATGGACCTGCAGTGCCTAGGCTTCACAGTGCTTTGTTCTTGAAGATTGCTATGATTTATCTTTTATTAAATGCGGCCATTGGAAATTAAAGTACTATCCATAAATTTACTTTCTTCTTATTTATTAAAAAAGCATTTTTAAAGGTGTGTATTTCTGACGGAAATTGTTAGAATATTGCTCTGTGTTGAGGTATATTTTAAAACTGGGATAAAGTGTGAATTGCTTGTGAATTAAGCTTTGCCTAGTAGGTAATGAGTGTGTGATACATGATATGAGATCTGGAGCCAAATGCAACCAGAGCAGCAATGTGCAAATGCGTTACTCCTGTTGATGGAAAATCCAGCACTACTACCAGCAATGTGTTGTTCTGGATGCCTGGTGGTGGAACACAAAGCATGAGAAGTGTTGCATTTTCTTCATTCACCTCTGAGGCGGTGGGCTGCACGGAGGAGAAGGGAGCTGCTTACCCACTGCTTTACCATGCAGCCCTGTATGCATGAGCTGCCATTTTGCAGCCATCTGCACAGAGCTGCTGCAACAGATGGAGATTTGCAGACACGCCTCGAGTGAAGCACCATACCTCAGACTACCAATACTTCCCTTGTCTCTACTCCTGTCAGTCTAGGCCTTAACAAGACTAAATACACTTAGAAATACAGTTTGGGAAAAAAATGCACCTTTTCCAGTTATATGCAAAGGTGTGGGCTCCAAGCCACCCCCTGCCTTGTTCCGTGGGCAAGGGCTGCTCTTTGGGAGAAAGCAAGCAGCTGGCTTGGTTGACTGGAGCATGGACAGATGGCAATGTCTGCATTTAGAAAAAAGCATTTTGATTCAGTCTCAGCTTTGTCTTGTCTCTAGCCAGACACACTTATTCAGAGACAACTGTACTGATCTTGGCAAATAGTTACCCATCCATATCATTTTTCATTTATTAAATCGACCGAGTTAACTTTTCTGATTAGCCATGGGAGTTTCACCTGTCCTTACACAATCACTGATTGTGATCCTTTCTTGGAGACACTTGGTGGTGAAAAGATTGATATAAAAGCAGATGAACATTTTGTCATTTTATTTTATGTACATCTAGCACTTCCCTTTGTGGCTGGGATTCAGAATGTATTTTTCTTATCACTGCCAGATCTTCACTGTTCAGATAAAAATTTTCCATCCTGAGAATAATGTCAGTAATTTTTGAGAATCATCACAGAGAAAAACTGTGAAGACTTTTTTTTAAAGAGTATATATTCTTAAAACACCAGTGCTTTGAGAGCATGTACCGACATGTGGCATGGGAGAGAGATCTCTGTATCAGAACCTTGACTTTTGCTATCCCATGTGAAATAGTTTGGCAAAGATCGTCTTACTTTTCAAAGTGCTTCGCAGAACAGGTAACAGTACTGTGCTAGTGCCATACAATAGTAAATACTCCTCCCTTAAAGACAACATGCAATGTAATGCCATGCAATGAAATACTCTTTCCAAAGTAGAAATTAAGACTTAAAAAGAAGCCACCAAACTGCTATGTTAACTACCTGCCATTATCCTGAAATTACATGTGAATTACTGTTTCTCATAGTGAATAGTAAGTTCTTAAACAATAAACTTCAACTCTTTGAACCAAAACAGAAGAGAATTTTCCATCATCTTCTTTGATATTTGACCATGCTCAGGAAGATTTTTCATTATGTTTATTCACGGAATTGATTGGATATCTAATGAGTGAACTGGCAAATAAACATTTTCTGTAGTTGGGCCAGTAATCTAAGGGTATTATATAAGCTTATTTAAGGCATTATACAAGAGAATCAAAGACATAACAAAGCCTGAGGTAATTATCATTAAGGGTATGTTCAGGGGCACTGCAAATATTTGGACTTCTGTCAGGCAATATATTAAATAGCAACAAAATGTATTATTCTTACCCAACCCCTCAGCAATTCATATGCTGTAATTCCTAGAGACCACCAGTCAACAGGGTATGAATATCCTGGGCCTCCATCCATAAAAGCCTGGAACACTTCTGGAGCTAAAATTATAAAGAAAATCAAACAAAAAGAATTATATTAGGATGATTCTATGTATAATTCATGCATGAATTTTAAAAGTGAATAAGGATGCAATAAATTGGAATTAAATACGCTTGCAAACACAGCATTTTCAGGATGCAGTTTCAGTGCCTTGGTTTGCTGGCAACGAGTGTTGTGTATAACCAGCAGTGTGCTGTTTTCCGTGCATTTGTTTGCTTTGCTGAGAGTAGAGGGCAGTGATGGTGTGTCTCTAGTTGATTTCCTCTCCAACGCAATATTATCATATGCCACTCTAGGAAATTAAGGTCTCCTGCCAACCAGGCAGGAAATCCTAAGCTGTGGGCTATGCCATTATTCTTGCCATGTTCCAACTAGTGCTGAGCAGAGCTAGGGGCAGGAGAGTAATCAAGATGGCTCAGAGGTCAATTCCAGATTATCTTTATGCCCAACTCTCAGATAAAATCCCATACTTTATCATCCGCACTATATACTTCTGGGGACTCTTCCCCAGCCAGGGTTTTTCAGTTTCATATGTTGATTTCTACTTGGTCCATTTTTGTGAACAAAAATAAGTTAGTCATGGTAAGGGAATTTCTAAACTGAAGTGTGACCTGGAATATTTAGGATAACGCATATATTTCTGGGACAAATATTTGTAAGTTAGGTCATTCTTTGTGATTAATGGAAGTATTGACCAAGGTAGATCTCAACCCCAGACTCAGTTCTACATTTGAATAGAATTAAACGCTTATTAAGCTCCTCTGATTAACATTGGAAAATGGTAATTAAATACAATTCCTGACACTGATTTTATGCTATGAGAAACTCTGTCACAATTGGAAATAAATGCTGTGTCAATAAATTAATGAATTCTATTAGGCTAACTTTCAAGGAGAAGGAGTTGAGGAGTACCCTGCTCTTTTCAAAGCAAGGACCAATTAGCTAATTTCAGCAAGACATATTAAATAACGTTGCTGTAGTTATTCTCAGACCACTACATCTAAAGAAGAGGGGATATGAAATGAAATATCAGTCATGCTTTTCTAATTACTTCACAGCAGAATCTCAGTACACTTTGTGAAAACAACACTTTCCCTGGAGATTCTCTAAACAACACCATCACCAACCATAACATCATGCTACGTTGCAATTACCACTTGAGCCTCTTCCGGCCATGATACTGAGTCTAATGCACCACATTACCACCTCATTACCATCTCATCGCTTTCTAATGTGCATACTGCAAGGAATAATTTAGTCTGGTCACACTTAGCTCTGAATGGTAGTTTGGGATTTACCACCTAGAGAAGTACCTTTAATTAAAGGACATTCTTTCTAGAGGAGCTTTTGCAGTCCTTGCACCATTACACATTGCATCCTAACGACAGCTTGGGTTGAGTTCAGAATCTCGAAGAACCAAAGCGAACAGAAAATTTGGGTATGCATGAATTTATTGTGACAAAACTCTAGTTTGAAGAGTAAAATGAATGAACGAAAGTGGTTTTATGTTTTCTAACTGCAGGATCATCTCTAAATAGATGTGGTAGGAGAAAGGCAGGCACTTAACTTTTTTTTTTTTTTTTTACCAGAATATACGTGGCCAGGGAATAGCTAAAGAGTGAATCTCAGGTATATGTAACATTGTGCTGTTATCCAGTATGGTATGAGTGAAGAAAGCCTTAAACACTGTCACGATGAGTTAGCTCTATCTCACCACTGGCTAATATAGCTTAACTTCATAGAATCATAGAATGTCTTGCGTTGGAAGGGACTTCAAGGATCATCAAGTTCCAACCCCCCCCGTTGCCAACCACCAGATCAAGAACTAGATCAGGTTGCCCAGGGCCCCATCCAGCCTGGCCTTAAACACCTCTAGGGATGGGGCATCCACATTCTCTCTGGGCAACCTGCTCCAGCACCTCACCATCCTCTCAGTGAAAAACTTCCCCCTGACATCTAATCTAAATCTTCCCTCCTTTGGTTTAAAACCATTTCCCCTCATATCTTCAGACATACTTCAGATCTTGTTTGCATTCTAATAAGGCTCTTGTGTATGTAGAACTTTGTTACATATGTAGTTTTTCATAGAGATAGGTGCCGAGGGCAGATAGACTTTCCCATTTTATTTTAGTGGATCAATACATCTAAATACTTACTAAACTGCATATCAGGCACCAAAGTCATATTTTGAATATCAACGCAGGTACCCTGTAGTGAAGGTTTGCTTTATTTAGCCATATTTTGAATTATTTTTCCCACAGTGTCTAGATGATGCACAGTACTTCACTAAAGAAAGTAACCTCTGTGGACTTCATTACTGAGCTATACAGATATAATACTGTTTCTTTCTTTTATAGCTTTAGCATTCTAATTACGTGAAGAATCACTATCTGATTACTGTGAGGTAGAAACAAAAGTACTTTATTGATATAACCTATTACCAGACCAGAGCGGATATTATGCTAACTCAGTGTATGAGTTATCCACCTCCATTTTATTTGCGTACTCCAAAAGCTTCAGCATCAACTGATTCCACATTAAGCAGATCAGCAGAAAATGCTTTCTTTTGCTCACTGGCCCCGGTGTTTTGAAGCTCTGCTTTCTTACCTTAAGCTGATTACAGCAATCTTAAGATTGGAAAATGGGCAGTAGGGCTTCTGCTTTTTAAAGCAGATAACCACTTTTTCCCTGCATTAGCAGTATTTGCAATCCAGCTGGACTGATCTACTGCATTTAGTCAGCTTCATAGGAACTCTAGTAAGCACCTGCTTTGCAAAACAAAGGAGGGCTGCCAGAAGGTGTAGTTTGACTTCTGTTTTCCTACCTACGGATTTATTCTCAGGGGGAAATCTCAACTCCACTGAAGCCAAAAGAACTTTCCTCAATTCAGCAAGGCTGTTGAATACCAGTTTGAAACAGGAGGTAAAAATGGAGGCCTCCAGCCCATACAGAAGTTTCCCATAGTTTGCCTGCTTCGGGATTCTTACTCAATTCAGAAAGTCAGCAGATTCTCCAAGCACTGAATACTAGCCAAAAATCTGAAGAACTATAATTGCAAAATATGGAATATCCTTTTTTTTTTTTCCTGTAAGAAATAACTATGTCAGCAGAAACAATAGCAAGCACAAACTAGCTGGATAAAAATGACAGAAGACTAGAAGAAAAGTTAAAATTCTCCACTGATTTTCTCTAGGATTATAACTGACTTAGACTATGCGTAGTCTTTTAAAACTTGAATTTGACCTCAGCATGGATGGTCTTCCTGCAACCTGGAGACTGCTGGGGGTGGGTTCTTAGGTTCTTTACAAAGATGAATTTGAGCTTGCCAGGCTGGAGCTAAGGCCACACTTTTCTCTCTGCACCCATCTCCTTGTACCATAATTTTAGAGTCAGGATGAGAGGAGTGCCTATGTCTGTCACCCCATGCATCTACCTAAATGCAAGGATACTGCCAGATAGGGTACATTCAGATGAACAGAAGGGAAAGAATGCATATAAGAACAAGTGTTACAGATCTTTCTCCTTGAGCAAATTCTGATGAACAAAGACTGTTGGGGAGAATATGTATTCTTCTAGGTCTGATTCTGCAGATTCTTTTGGCTGGGGGATAGTAGTACTATCACATATGGTCAGAGTGAAGGCTAATGAAGCTCAGGTGACCACCTTCTTGCTCAGCCCCTCTTAGAGGTGTGAGGAAGAGGTCTAAGGCCAGATGTTTCAATGGGATCTCAACAGTCTCAGCAGTTATCATGAACAACACAGGCTGTTCAACTTTTCTCAGACAGATGGAAAATCTGTCACCCAGAGTACTGGGGTCTTATGAAATTCTCGGAAGCAATGCAATCTTTTGGCTTAGGCAGAGCATGACTCTTCATGTGTGGCAGAAGAGCATGACCAAGCACCTTTCATACCAGGCTTCAGTAACTACAGACACAGAGAACTTCAGAACTAGCTAGGACATCTGTGTGATAAAATCAGGAATGTATCCTTGAACAAACACACACATCTACCTTCAGCAACTCACCAAGCTAAAAATCTACTTCCATTCCCTCACTTCTCTTTATAATATACTTTCGCTGTTTATCTGCTTTGCTTTCTTGAAAAAATAACTTAAAAGGAGCTCATTTTTTTCCCCTATTAAATGTATTCCAGTGCATTTCATGGTGGTTCCTGCTATGTATTTTCAGTTCGCATTTTTTTTTTCAAATAATAAAACAAAACCCTCTCCAGAGCTCTGTCATGTGATGTTTTTGCACTGCATCTTCTTAACCATATCATTGTAGACTCTTTCCGTACCAAAAGAGAGATTCCAAGGAAGAAAATAAATAGTTACTTCACTTTAAAATAAAACCATACTGGAAAATAGTTATGAAAAAATTGAACATGAAAGCAAACCTAGTGGGCCTACATCAATCTCGGAAGCAGTGACTTCCTGTGATACCCATATTACTGTTCTGTGTGTTTAGTTATACTTGTAGCCCCAAATAATTTTGTGAAATAGAGAATAATTTCTGACAAATCAATTCATAGATACAACTCCTCACTGTAATTGTCAGATTATTTACTTTGTAAATGATGTAGAGGACTGGATGGTAACGCTATATCCTATTTGTGGAAGATTATTAGTACTGTTACAATTCATAAACTTGAAATAAAAGATATATCAATGTAATTTTAAAAACACTGAACCCTGCTCTTCACTATTTTTTCTTGCTTTTTAAGAGCATTTTGTACGTAGAATAAAATGCTTTTAATTAGGATTTCTGAAAGTCTGCAGAGTATTCATAGGCATCATTTAATTCTAAAGTTGAACTGTAAGTCTTCCAGGTGTCTGAAATTCAGGCCATTTCCATTTTAATGCAGTGCCCAGTGGCAAGTATGAAAAGGCTATCATGATAAAATAGTCAATTAAACATCCATTACAATGGTTGCATCAAATAATAACTTCTTTTTTTAAACAGAGCATTCTGGTTTAATCATAAAGAAAAACCATCAGACTAAATAATAAAATGAAAGGCTTGTAATGGCTCTAATATGAATCCCAAATAGCACAAAGTGAAGTTTTTGTCTGATGAGCTGATTTAAGGCTCACCTCCTTAGCATGAACCTAATCAAAGAGCATCTAGTGTACTTGCCTGGCACTACACAGGAGGCCATGGAGTGTTCATTAAGGAGCTTACAGAGCTGTTACAGAGCTGCTACTTACTCTAACCCATCAGCAGCTTCCCTGGTCAGTCTCGAAACTTTGTAAAAAAAGGTGAGAAGAAAAGTACAGGGAAATGAATGCACTAGACCTGTCTCCAAGTGGCATTTCCCCACTAACAACACTCCTTGTTTACAGTGTATTTAAACAATAACTTGTAAGTAATTCCTGAAGACCAATTAGCTGTAAAGAGCTAATCATCCAAGCATAGATAAGCATTGCCAATGAGAACTGGCCAGTAATTCCTACGAAATCCCAATGTTATTAATATTACAAAATTAAAGTAAAATTAAAAAATAAAGCCATAGTGCTTTGCCCTGAATGTTTGTTGATGACCAGGATGGACATGCCCAAAATATTTATTAGGAATGAAAGCCCAGGCATTAGCCATCCAGTTGGCTGGTTAGAGCTCTCTGCAGTCACTCTACATGTTAGCAAGGGGAAGTGGAGGTCTGTGGTACGCTTCAGAGATTGCAAAGCAATTCACTCCACTAATCATGTTAAAAAAAAATCATACATCAGGGATGGTTTTTATTGTACCTTCCAAAGTTTCATAGACAGGAAAAAATTCCAGTGTTACTGACTGAGTTTCAGAGTGATACCACACTGCCAGGTATCATTCTGCTTCCACACAATATTCCCTGGGAATATATAAGTAAATATATACACAAACATACAATGTATACAGTATAAAAAAGTGTTGCAACCCCAGAATTTTCTTGTTTTAGAATGTGTGGGTGACTAGATGTATACAGTATATTTATAGTTTAGTCAGGTGCATGCACTTTGCTGACTCAGATTTAATGATGACAGACTGAGCGGAATAAAAAGTTAATTTGACTTTTAAAATAATATTCTGAGAGCCTTGGACTGACAAGATTCAGTGAAATATTAACTGCTTTCTCAGCAGTTGTGATGAGAAAATAATTTTCAGTTTTCTCCAAAAAATAAAGACAAAGAAGGTCAGTAATTCTTCTGGGTCATGGTTTAAACTGAAAGCAGAAGTCAGACCATAGTGATGATAAATATATTCTATTCATAGAATAAGCTTTTTTTTTTTTAAGAGAAGAAAACAACTTATTTCTCTCTGTATATAAACATGGACTTTGTTAAACTATCAATTTGCATTCTAGAGTTTACTTTCTCATGTGCTGAATAGGTCTAAATTAAAATGGATAGCTTTCTGACTTAGAACTTCAGACTAAGAAAGTTCTAACCTCTATTGTATAACGTAGAGGACTGCTTAAAGCCTGACCATGCTGGGCTTGCAATTTTATAGTGTGAGGTCTGAATGTGTTACAGTAGTGTAGCTGATTTTGTACTATAATACACCTCAATAGTTTTAGTACTCATATTTGATGCATTTATTCGATCAAAGCAAATACTTTACATACCATTCACTGAATGCAGACACTGCATTTAGAATGGCTTATTAGTTTGTTCTAAGGCCAAGCAACCCTGCCTGCCCCCTTTCAGTGCTGTCCTCATAAAACCTTCTGTGTTACTTAAGAACTATGTTCTGTCCAGTGGTTCTCCTGTCTGTGTAGAGAAACTCCTTCCCATCGAAGGTCCAGCTCAAAATCAGGCACACAGCCTGATGTTGCTAATTCTATTGAAAGGAAGCTCAACAATAGCGAACATGTCACAGTCTCCTCCTGAATATGAAATTACACAGAATCATAGAATAGCTTAGGTTGGAAGGGACCTTAAAGATCATCTAGCTACAACCACCCTGCCGTGGGTTGCTCCCCACCAGACCAGGCTGCACAGGGGTCCATCCAACCTGGCCTTGAACACTTCCTAGGATGGGGCATCCACAGCCTCTCTGGGCAGCCTGTGCCAGTGCCTCACCATCCTCTGAGTAAAGAATATTTTCCAATATGTAACCTAAATTTCCCCTCTTATAAAGCACCTACCTTAATCTATCAAAATGCTCATGTGGCTGCAGCGCCAGTTTCTCCAACAATCTGTAGAAAAGATTGTGTCCAAAAACTTCCCCTTACTATTTGGAAGACTAGCCCTGTGTATATTCAGCACTTGGTGTCATGTATTCCTGCCACTGGTTTATGCATGAAAAAACCAGTGAAGTCACATTTTTGACTCAAGAACAGCAGTTATTCAGAGTGCAGAATTTCCCCATTGCATTAGAGGAAGTCCCTGCACATTGTCCCTTCTCCCATCTCTGCTGGATTTGTCTTCCCTCTCACAGCTGCCTGCAGAGCTCCACATTGCATAACGTCTTTTTCAGGCAGGTTTAAAAAAAGAAAAAAAATTATTTCCTGATCTCCTGAGCTTTTTCAGCTATTTGTACTTCTACTCTTCAATATCAGAGCAGAGCCTGAACCTGAATACTTACTTGCAGCTCAGTGGTTAATCCCCTCAGCCATGGTGCTCCCAGAACAAGCTGGAATCTCACCAACACAGGGGAGCATTTATCTAAGCACCTCCCAGCCTCACATCTGCTCTCAATTCTTGCTTATCAGAAGAAGCAGAACTCATGATATTTCCCTGAGATCAAAAGTGCAGTAGAGACAGCACCAGCAGAACTCTGTGAATAGGCAGTCAAACCCTCTGTAGGAAGAGTAGGATTTTTAAAAAACACTGCCTTAAATACACTCAAATAGCAAGTACCCGCAAAGAACTGTTTCATTTCAGAGCACTGCTTATTGTGAACACAAATAAAGCCATGTTTGAGCACTTCTGAAAATCTAACTCCAAATTTGTACCTGATATATTTTAACTGCCTCAGGAACAAATGTAGCCCTGGAGAATATTTTTACTTTACCTGTAAGGTTGATATCAGGACATCCACTAGCTCTCCTGTGACTCCAATAGTACTCCCACACACTATTAATTAACAGATGGGTGACTCATGCTTTTTAAAAGTTTGGTGGACCTCTCCATAAATCCACACTCCTCTGGTAATCTCAGACACGCAGATATTATTCACCATGACAGCAACCTATGAAAGCAGCCATGAAAATCTGAGATAACAAGCGTGCAAGGCATGAAAGGGTAGCTGGATTTTTTCCAGGTAATTTACTGCTGATAATTTGGCTCTGGATTTTTTTTTCCCCCGGTGTATTTACATCAAATAGTTCTTATTTGATTGACTTGAACTTAAGGCATAGTGCATTATTTGTATAACTTCAATCTCTACTGAAGAAAGCCCCAAAACCTCTACCTAACTCCCCTACTGCCAGAAACAAAAAAGAACAGGAAAACATTGCAGGTGGAAAGTTCTTGCAACACTTATTCATAACATCCAGATGTATGGAAATTCCATTATTCAAAAGGAAACATTTCAGTGAGGAAAAAGCATATGCTCTAGGACTCTACACTTACAAAAAGTGTAACTTATACAAAAACCAAGAATAGGGAATAAACAAAAGTTATTATAGATAATGTTTTCTAGATGTAATTTAATGCTTAACATTTTGCTTTGTAGTCAACTAATGTGCTGGAGGGCCAGTATTGCAATTGAGCACCCAGTGCACTGTGACACAACAAAACCTTTGACAGCCCTCACAGTCACTGGTAGATCTGAGCAGCAAGTTTGTAATTATAACATCAGCTATGGGTGATACACAAAAGTTTCCTAAATCAGATTAAGGCTCACATTATATTTTGCAGCTACAGAATGTCATCAACAACATTCTAAAGATCCCTGAAAGTTAAGAAGATGAATTCACTTCAGTATTTTGAGACAACAGCTTCGAGAAGTATAACTGCAGAAGCAGTTAGAAATGCCTCACCAGGCTGTTGGTCTTGTTCCTTCCAGATTCAATGTTTTCCATGTTTTTATTGCTCATGTGTGGCAGGTATTTCACTTGTCTAAATGAAGTAACCAGGAAGGAGAAAGGTAGAGAAACCACCAGGGTTTCTGAAGAAATGTTCAGGTTCAAATACATGATGTTCAGCATAACCATTCAGTAAGTAGGAAAACAGGCAGGAAAAAAGTTCAGGAGCAGGAAGGTCATGCTCAGAATTGCAAGATCTGTATCTTAACCAGAACAGGTAGTGCATTTTTACGGTATCAAGTCACTGCATTTTTTCCTAAATACCTGTTTTATCCAGTCATGCTGCATGCAAGCGAATTGCTCCTAGCAATTTCTTAGCCTATTCCAATCAGATTTCAAATAGGAATAGAAACACATTTTAAAAAGTTACCTTTAATGTTTCCTTAAATTGACCACAGGAAAAAGTGAGAAATCCTCTAAGTACCTCTCCTAAAGAGAGGACTACATTGTGCCCTCATATCTGATTAAATGTAATATGATCCACATGGAAGTGAGCCTTTCTATATATGCCAGTGGGGGAAACCAGTTTTCGTCACAACTCATACCCTCACCAACATGAAAACCAGGACAGCATGTCTTACAGCAACCACTAAGTTCCCTTAGTTCTGGTGCTCAGCAAGTAAATGAAGGAGATTTTGATTTGTTACACTGAGGTAAAATCATGATTTAAATTCCTGGAAATCTTTCTATCTCATCCTATCACTTGACATCTGATAAATAGCCTCAAGTTGCACCAGGGGAGGTTTAGATGGAATATTAGGAAGGATTTCTTCATGGATACAGCAGTCAAGTATTGGGATGGGCTGCCCAGGGAATGGTGGAGTCCCCATTGCTAGAGGTATGCGGGAGATGTATGGATATAGTTTAAAGATGGAATGTGGTAGGTCAGACTGATTGTTTAACATGGTCAACCTGAAGGTCTTTTCCACACTATAAAATTCCATGGTTCTGTAATGAAAATTTACTATCAAACATGGTACCATACTCCCCACTTTTTCCCCCCCATTTCAGTCACTGTCTACACGGCTTGCATAGATCCACATGGAAAGTGGGATACAGCCTTAAAGCCAGAAATCGTATGGACTTAACTATCAGGAGTAAAAAAACCTTTTATAATCTGAGCTCTGCAGCTGAAAAGTACTTCTAACATTTAACTTAATGATGTAATTATTCACGTAATTGAAAGAGGAAAAGTAGTAAAATCAACATATTTAGAGGAAAAAGCAGCATCAGTGAGTGTCTGGCCATATCTGTTAAACTCTTAATGCCCGAGTTTTACTGAAGCTTTGATAGCTAATTTGTTCAGAGAATCCTCACCCATTGTTTTTCACATGAAACAGAGAATTTTAACAGCTCTAAAAGTTTTCCTGCCTATTTACCTCAAATAAATGCAAAGATAACTCTGCTGAATCTTTCTGAGTAGAAAAGGCCAAACCTGTGACTTCTGCATTATTTTTGCATTTTCAAGAGGTGAGGAAGGCACAGTGGAAAGAAAATAAGCTGGTGGATGGTGCTCTAGTCTCTCTGTAAAGGGAAAGACAGCAGTTTTCTTTTATTGCCTTTTTTATTTTTATCTTTGATTGGTTGTTTTTTATTTTTCTGTTCTGAGACTGTTGCCTATGAGAGGTGGGCTCAGGGACATAATGAATCCATAAGCTGAGGTGAAACCAGATGCTCCCATGGCTCATCTTCCACTGTCTCCAGTTATCTAATGCACCTCCTTTCTGGAGGCAGCTTGGGCTCTCATAGAAACCCTCCAGTAGTTCATTTAGTTCCCAGGAAAGACAAAAAACCCACCATCACTAGTACTACTAGAAAGAAAAAGGAGGGAGAACTCTGCCATAAATGTGAGTTGCACTGACTCAGGGAAGGGTTTGATGCACTCTATCAAGAAGGGGATAGAGGAAGACAAGGCAATGAGGAAAAGAGAGGCGAGGAGGGAGGGTGAATGAGAGCAGCAGAGTGTGGCAACCTTGGCACAGCTGCCTATGGCAATCCAGACATAGATCAGAGACACTATTTGTTGCGTTGTTATGATGAGGAGGTGATGACAAAGCAAATTCATGAGGACATACCTGAGTACAAAAGGTCCCAGTTTTTCTAGTAAATGGACAATACCATGGAGTGGGATGTAAGTGGAGTTTAGGCAGGTTGAACTCAAGGATCTCATCATCAAATGTACCATCTCTTGGCAAGTGTCAGCTGCACAGAAAACAAGCAACTCCTCCTTGAGGTGAGCGTGGAGGCTAGGAATTCCAGAAGGATGGAGTCTTTTTTTTTGTAATTTCATCCATAAAATACCAAACCACTGCTTAGCAATTCTATAGACTTTTGTGCTTTCAGATATTAAGAGTTAGCCTTTTTCTTCCTCATGAGGAAAGTCTGCAAACAAAGACCACTAATGAACTAAAAAAAGAAGTGTCAACCTATATGTGCAAATGGATGGAAAAATGCTCCAAAAGATGTTATTTCCTGTTAATTTTCAGTAGACTATTTGAATACTCATTTTTTTTGTACAGATTCCTTGATCTGTCTGTGATCATAAGCAGCCAGATGATCCTTCCATTACACACACAGACTATGATAGACAGATGCTAAAATGTTAACTGACCCCCTATGCACTCAGTTTTCTTCTGCTTTCATAATAATTATACTTTCTAATATAAAACTGTGCAGGCATTTCAAGGTTAAAAATGTAAGGCCATCAAAACAGTCATTTAATAAACCACTAAATTAACTCTCAGAAAAGACTCAAACATTATGCCTGTTGTCATCACCACACTTAAATATGGAAAATGTCTATTCTGATTTTGAGTCTCTAAAAAAATGGCTACTCTCCAAAGGTATTTCTGAATTATCTATAAAAAAGAATTTACACATCTAATGGCTATGGCTTCTAAATGATTGCAGGCAGCTATTTAAGCAGAACCTATGAGCCCTGAGAAAAACTTTTCACTGAAATGCAAGACTACTATCCTGAAAGCTTTGGCATTTTTAATATTCCTGTCATCCTGTGTGTAAGTGTATCCCAGCACGTTTAATCAGCTTAACAAGTAAATTGTACAGCTATTTATCTGCATTTGTTGGGAAGAGGTTAAATTACTTCTGGAGAAAAATTGCTTTTTTTCCTGATTTTTTTGTTTTGTTTTCATAAACAAAACTACCACATACTGGCAAAATGATCTTTTAAAACTAAAGCTGTTAATGTAAGTAACATGGCAGTATTTCTTCCCCTCTTCCCTTTCCCAATAAGAAACCAGTGATGCAAGAGCAAATGCTCAGATCCTGGCTCCCCAGGCAAGCTCAGTACCCAGACTTGCTCTCCTAGTGCTCTACACTCAATACCTGTGTTGCATTGGGCATCTTGTCCAGGTAGAGGCATGGAATTAGACACTTGGCTAAAGCTCACCAGTGCAAAATGCTGAAAAAAAAAGTTTTCTGAAGCCTCATTCCTCCACATAGCTGAAATGCTTGAGTCAGGTCTACATAAAATGTTTTTTAGTCTCTTTCGAGTACACGTAGAGAAGCCAACTACAGGGCATCAAGTTGGCATGAGCACAGAGACCCAGTATGACAATGTGTTCTGCTGCATCCTCTTAACACTCAAAGCAGGAAAGCTATTTCTGAAAAAACCTCTGCTTCAGTGCCTGGGACTGCTCCGACAGGTTCACAGCTGGTACAGAGATGTCCTGAAGATGTTTCCTGATTCATTTATAGCAGGTTGGCACAGCACTCTTTGTGCTATGAAAAGAAATATGTGGTAATTCTACGGTAGTTCTGTGTACAGACAGAATTAAAATAGCAGATGAGTAGAAAGCCATGGATGGGACAAACCACACCTACTCTTAGTTGAGGAAGCTAGTGGACAATTTTGTGGGACAACCGACCTCCAGGAAATGCTCTCTATCCTTCAACTCCAGGGACAATCTGAATTATCTTATCAGAGATGCTTAACGTTTAGACACAAAGAAAGGTAGAATAAAATCACATTTTACTCTCCCAGCCTTCAAGCCATGCATTTTAAATATGTGATTAAAAGGTATAAAATGCCCCTTAGCATCACAGGGCAAGCACTTAAGCGGTTAGTTTTCTAGAACTCTTATTACACAGAAAAATTTTTGAGAAATTCAACATAGCAAAGCAATTAAGGATGTGCCTAGATACTTTTTAACTGACATTACATGTTCTCTGCTACATCATAGCCACAGCAGTGCAAACAATCATTTATCCTTGTCTCCAGCTGCAGGGAAATCACAGCTGAGCCTCTCCTCAATTTGCTTCACAAAACCAAGATGACCCTGACTAAAAGCACAATGGAGACCAAGTTCCTGCCCAGTTTGTTCATCTGATATTTTCTATCACTAATACACACAAAAAGAAGCCAATCACATTTGCTATATGTTTTTTACAACATAAAATCCTTCTAATATACCATTAGTCAACATTAATGTGTGAATTTTCTTGTTTTTGAAACTGTCTTGAAAACTTACCCATATAGGGCTTTGTGCCAGCCATAGAAGAAGCCTTTTCTGAGCCTTTCACTATGGTTGCAATGTTAAAGTCAGTGATATGAACATGCCCTGCAATTACACAAAGTAAAAACAGAAGTCAAAATAGCACATCCCACAAATATTCCTTGCTTTATTCAGTGTTTAAAAGATAAACCTTAAAAATTTAACATTTTATGATTTACTATTAAGCATTGCTCATAGAAAGACATAATAATAGCAAAATGATATTTTTTTCCCTGTATGGTTGTATTTATTATTTGCTTGCAGACTGAACCTCACTTCTGACCAGCCCTGAACCTCCTTCTACTGTGAGCACTAAGGACAGTAATTGTATTTTCAGAGCATCAACGCACAGGAACAGCACCAAATTTCTTGGAAGTGATGCGTGAACTCTACCTCACCTTTTCTCTAACTAGAGCCATCCCTCACAATCTCCTGCACTCATGACATCTGTCTGCCATCACATCCACTTCGTGTTACAATCAGCCTGGCTTTTTCAGAGTGTCCTTGGGGCAAAAAGGGAGCTGAGAAGAAAAAGGGTATTTTTAAAGTACAATAACTACAAAATTAGATTTGTGGTAGCAGAGGAGTATTTGTGTAACAGCAGCAGGTCCCAGATGATTCTTCATTTAGCAGCAGGTTACAAGATGAAAGATAAGTGACACAAGACAGCCCATGGTCTTGCTGCCTGACCAAGACAGCTGATTTAAACTCAGCTAATCAGGTTGGATGGACCAAACCTGCCATCGTTACTTTTTCCCTAGGGTGATTTATGACACGAAGAGGGTAAACTGATCCACCATTGCAAGGCAGTAGTTGCTAATCCTCATTTGCATTCGGCTAGTAAACTGAATGCAAATCCAGAATGAAAGTTTATCTACACAATTTTAACCGGATAAATCTGTTTTACATCTTCTATTTCAGGGCTAGTTCCTGCTGTGGAGTGATGCGGATATTACTTTGTCTGTGATTCCACATGGCAATACCTTTGTGGAGGACATTGAAAGGTGCTCCCATCCCCAACTTAGCCATGCACTCAAATCACAATTAAGACATCTTGCTTTCAGGTGGAGTCTTGAACGTTGGGTTCTCTGATAATTTTTTCCCCTCTTTTTTAAAATCAGGATCTCCAACTCATTCAGTCCACAGTGTGGAACAGTCTTTGGGCATGATGCCATTATTGAGTGAAGGAAGCTGTTACCAAGTCTGCTGCCAAAGATGAAAAGAGCGTAACAGTTGACTTGCCTGTGGTCCTGACATTGAACATTTCCCCAGTGCCTGACTGACGAACAGCAAATTCAATGAACAATTACACTGTTTCGACAATCTGACCTAGATCCTACTCAAAGTCTCCAGGAAACATAACTGCCTGCCTCCAAGCAGTCCGTAGCCGTATGTGAACTGAAATCAGAGTCTCCCTCATTTGGAGACACCTAAGGTGTTTTTGAAAGTGGAAGAACGCACGTCTAATTTCTAAACTTAAATAAATATTTTCAAATGGGATATACAGGAGAAGGTTTTGGTGAAGTGCTTTGCATATTTTTTAGTTTTTTCCAAAAACTTCTGTTTTGGTGATGTTTTCCTTCCTATCCAAAAAAATATGTGCACAAGGTAAACAAAAATAGCAAGCAGAGGAAAGTAATTTCTTAGAGGGTGGAGGGTGTTGCTTCCCATTAAAGCAGTCAGAGAGCACAGCCTGGCTTGCCAACAGGTTCCAAGATGGCATTCCTCCTTCCTGCTGGCTGCAGTTCATGGCTGGTGAGGAGCACTTCTGCAGTTCATCTCTGCAATAGAACATGACGGCAGAATGCTTCTTGAGAAAGATAACTGAACCGCACAGTCACTTCATGGCAATGATGCTTTAGTTCCATGTGCATTGTAGAATGAAAAGCTGCGAGGATCCTGGAGACTAATGCTTTCTCTATTTTTTTTTGACAGATAAATATAAAGTTGTGTCATTTAAATGATGACAGTGTAAATGATTCTCCTTATTAGAGTGCCAGCATGATAGCCTGTTGCAAAAACACCTATCACATAATATCCAGACTGATCTAAACAGTTGATTTGCAATGAAAATTGCCTCTCCTGCAGTGTATTGTTTTGTCTCCCTTTCATTAGATTTCTTTTCATTTAAGAAAACCAAAAATAGTACATATAAGAAGGGTTATATATGTTGGTTGATGTGTTTTGTTAAAAGTGTCTTTCTGTAAGATAAGGAGTAGCTAAGTTCTGAGAGCTTCTCTGCATGCTGCTGATGATAAAGCAGTAATGTTTTGCTCCCGTAGGCACAGCACCACATAGCAAAGCCACCTCTGTATCTCTGGAAAGAAAACACCTTTGTTCTTCCACAGTCTCTGGGCTGCTTGAAGACAGCTTTTGCCTGATGCTTAGAGGGCTGGTAGTTCGCTATGGAGGACAAGAAAGGTGTCCTCTAGGCAGGTGGGTGGTTGTGGTGCCATGAAGGCTCTTTATTTGCAGTCCCTATGACATTTTTAGGTCAGCTGTTGCATGTAGGAAGATGAAAAATAAGTATTTCTGCAGTAAAAATACTATAATTCTGTCTGTTTTACACTATTTCTAAAATTTCAGCTCACAGGGACATTTTCCTATCTGAGCTTCACACCTTGATCTCCCTTTCCAGATTTTATCTTGAACAACTGATCATCAAGCCCAGTATCCTGGCTCCCTTCTCAGGTACAATATTGGATTGAGCAGTATGTCAGCACCACCTGGGTTTGGTTGTTAAGGGCTGTGAAGCAGGACAATGCACAGCAGATCCTAAATAAATTCAAGTATCACAAAGGAGGAGCACATTGCTTAATGTCCCTGGCTGCATGACTCCATCTGATAATAAGAGGATGGTGGAGACTCAAGGAGAAGACAAAAACATAGATTTCTCCGACTCTCTGCAAAATGGCTTTTTCAAGTCTGATCGCACAGGTTTCAACTACATCTACCCATATATTTCATGGAATCATGAAGGTTGGAAAAGACCACTAAGATCATCTTGTCCAACCATCATCACATCACCGCCATGTCCACTAGACCATGCATCCTTTAGTGCCATATCTACCCTTTATCTTAAGTAGAAAGTATCTCAATGTGAATTGTTTCAAGACCTGCATTCCCCTAGTCTGCTCCCAGTTAAGAAGGAAAACCTGTAAGTTAGTTTCTACAGACAGTATACAACCTTTCAAAGCTTTATGTATGCACCTAAGAAGGTTTGTACAATGTATACACGTATGGGACATGTATACATCACTTTATCACATGACCTGAAATTCCAATATCTGAGGCAATCAACAAATCATCTTTGCTTGACTATTGTTGAATTTTTGCTAAATGAGACTAGATCATAACACTAATTAAAACAAGTTCTGATAGGTGGCTGAGGCTGGCTAACATTTAGCAGAGTAAAAAAGTAGATGATATCAAAGCTCACTGAATTTCTTAGAGTATGAAAGTGAAGGGGTGAATGTGAGGGCAGAGAGAAACAAATACCTGTCTGGAGTTAATGCCACCAGCTCAGCATGCATCAGAGCTGATAGGAAACCTCAGCATAGTAATATTTTGGATCAAATTCAGCTCTGGTTTGCCCAGAAGGTCAAACTCTATGAGCTATTTAAAAAGCAGCTCTTTGCATTCATCTATATTAAGTAGAAGAGTGTCATCTTGTACCCAGATGATCTTGGCATGTCTTGGCAGCTGAACACTCATCATCAGGAGATCGCTAGAAGCCTGATGATCCTGCTGCCGGTGTGTTCAGGAGTCAGCATTCAGGGCTCAAACTATTGAATTTACAGATGGTGGGTTTTACTCATCCTATTTTCAGTTTTAAGGCCAACATTGCTCATTGTTGGCATTTTTCAAATTTGCTGTTAATTTCCAAATGAGAGCTGAAATTCTCATATAATCAAGGAAATTGAGTTTTAAGGAAAGATCTAATGATCATGAAATAGTATAGTTGTACATAAAAAGACACGAAGATGCCAACTTGAATCTGCCTTTCTCTAATAAGAAAAATGATTACCAAGTAAAATTCTCGCTGATACAGATACAATAATCTAGACATTAAAAACAACAGTTAACGGGGTTTTTGAATATCGTAAAGATGATGAATAAAGTAAGCATAAGCTGTTATTCACCAACTTCTGTAATTTTAGACGTAAGGGACGATTTTTTTGAAAGCAGCATATTTCAAAACAGATGAAGACACTTTTATTTTATGAAAGATGGTGAACTTGTAGACTTGGTTCTTCACATGGTTGTAGAGGCCAGTTTTGGCAGCAGCTTCAAAGAGGCAGTAGATGAATTCATTAACAGAGGCCCATCCAGATTCTAACAGGAAATACACTAATGTGTAATAACATCCTAATATAAAAATCGTAGGTGACAGGGAGCACCAAAGCATTTCTTAGAATCACAGAATGGCCTGGGTTGAAAAGGGCCATAATGATCATTGAGTTTCAACCCCCCTGCTACGTGCAGGGTTGCCAACCACTAGACCAGGCTGCCCAGAGCCACATCCAGCCTGACTTTGAATACCTCCAGGGATGACTGAAAGTGGAAAAGGACACTCTCTGTGAAGATGATGTTTTGCCACTGGCTGTGACAGAGTATCAGCTGAGATCCTGTGCCTGATCCTGAAGGGAGTGCTTAGAATCATAGAATCATTAAGGTTGAAAAAGACCACTAAGATAATATAGTCCAGTTATCAACCCATTCTTCCTTGGGAAGCCATGCAGAAACTTTGCTGTATCTTGTGAAATGATTTCTTGAAATGCTTATCTGAGAGGAAATCAAACCCTTGCAAGTTTCCTTTAAATAGAGTATGTTAATGGTGTGGTTGCTCTGCACAATGTAAAATCCAGATACTAAAAGGGGAGCTTCATGATTTCTTCAGAATAACCAGAAATATTAATACCAATATATCATCAAGTAGCTATAGAAATAACAAGTTATCTTCTCCAAAAAAAAAAAAAAAGACAATATACTGATTTGGTTAACAGACCTTGCATGTATTCTCAGATGCAATAACTAATAGATCAAAATATTTAAAGGCATCTTTAGTTTTTTTTTTGACATTTCAGAAAAAACAGAACATAGACCCAATTTGCCAACGTTTCATTCTAAACACTGTCATTTCAGACATATGGATTTAAACCGCTAAAGTGAAAAGAGTGGTGGAGAGAAGAGAATACTGTTATTAAGAGAATATCCTCAGTATAATACAATAATAATAGCTCCCCTGAACCGTGAAACAGTCCCTTCAACTTCTACTGGAATAATTATTTAAGATACACATTAGAACAGAGCACTAGCCCTAAATGTAGAGATTAGCATTAGCTGTAACAGAAAGAGCTTTCTGGGGGAGAAGAGAAAAAAATGCAACCGAAGAGATTTGTGTTTGTTTCCTTAGTGAGGTTTTAGTTCTGTTCGGAGAATGAACCGAGAAATGAGACACTACTGTTCCTGCTTCAGCACCCTGAAAATATCCCTAATCTTTCCCTTCATGAGAGAGTATCTCAAGGACATCAGGCAATCATCTTCTGCTAGGGGCTTAAATATTATTTTAAGTATCTGTTTTCATAATTCTTATACAGTATGATGCTTCTTGTGATCATCAAACACATCCACTACTACATCAGAACTCCAGCAAGGTCCTAGACTGCAGCAAATGAGGACTTGCTCAAACACAACAGCTGGGGGGCACAGAAACAAAGGAAAGAAACTACATACCTCTAGAAGGCCTCAGGTAGACAGAGATCTCCAACAAGATACCCTTGCCTGCGCTGCCAACCCTTAAATGAGGTCTGGGATGAGGTGGATAATGGCTGCACCCCTTCTGGTCACTCAGGTGCATTGTGTGCACCTGAGCTCCCCTGGGTGGGTCCTGACTTCCCACCAGGTGCTCAATCACTGGTTCAGGCCATGACTTAGCATTTCCACTACACATGCATATATTGAGCAAATTGTTTTGTTTAGTGAAAGTGGATGGTTCTTTAAAATATGATGTTACTGTGAAGTGCTGTAGCTTAATTGAAGCTTTTTTAGGCTTTTGGATAGGATTCATGTGGCTGAATGCAAAATCTATGAGCTGGATTTTTATTTCTTTACACAAAACTTCCTCAGTCTTATTCACTGAAGAGAAATAGATCTTAATGCTTATGTGCAGACATCCAAAATGGATCAGATGATCTAAATGAGTCTACAGCTGTAAACATACTACGATGACTGGGATAGTACAGACACTAGTACTACAGGTGTCACATCATTTAGTGACTGCAGGGACTATTACCCAAGCTGGGAGAACTACATCTCCCCAGCCAGGTCGGTGAGCTGATTAATTCTGCTCACCAAGTTCTACTGTGGTGAAGACTGGTGAAGCACCATGCTGCTTTGCAGATAAGAGGCAAAGCTGGCAGTAGATAATTTTGTTGCTGAACATCTTGTAGTCACCAAAAAAGTAATTCTGCAGCATACTGCTGGCTCTTGCGTAGCTTGTCTACAATACATTGGCTCCCATAGGAAAGGTCTTCCAGGAGGTTTATTTTGTGCTGTAATTGACCTTGCTGAAGCAAGGAGAGATAAGCGTAACTACTTCAAAGGCTGTCAATCAGAGATTTAACACTCTCATAGTCATTTCATGTTGCCTTTCCTTCTTTAATTCACACAGAACTTAAAGACAAGATATTTCTATTTCATGCTTCTTTGCTGATATTAGTGTCTAGGGAAAATTAACACATATGAGTCTGAAACACTAAATTCCTGAAGTCCTAGATGGTTTAAGACTCAAATACCATTAAGCTTTATTGGCTTCAGTATTCCCAGGGGCAAATTCCAGCTGTTTTAAATGTTACTTCTTTAATCAACTTTAACTTGCTGACCCAGCAGCTCTCAGTAGATTTTGAAAAATAATTGTATCTTTGGCATCATTTCAAGTCTGTATTTTTTCAGAGATTAACTGCTCTTAATCAATTTCTGAAGTGTATAAAGCAAAACAAGTCTTTCCCACAGCAACAAACACATATTATTTTCCATTTTGTCTTTATCTTGTACTTCTGTTCTAACTAATACAAGGTCAAAACTTTCTTTTATTGTATTTTCTCACATCCTTGCTATAAATAGTTGCAAAAAGATGCATTTTATTTTAGCAAAATACTTCATATATTCTCTGCATCTGTATGGTTTTCATTTAAAAAAAAACAATTTTTATTCACTCCATACCTTTTCTTGCTTGAAATCATGGAAGTAGTCTTGAAAATTCAAAGCTGATTATGTTGCTTAGACATTTTTAAGTGTCTTTGAGCCAAAACAATATGTAGAACCATCAATATTTTACAGGCATTTTAGAGATGAATTTCAAATTTCATATCTAAATTTAGAAAAACAATTTCAGATACCTACATGAGAAATAGTTTACTATTTGAAATTTCCTAGTCCTTCAGGATTTCAGAACAGAAAACAGAAGCTTGGTACTGTTCTATTGGAAGGTCCCTAAATAGTGATTATAGTGACTTACATTAATCATGTTATTAAAATAATAACTTATTTTTGACCGGTGTCCCTGGTGTTCTCCATTCTTACTAAATTCCTCCTTGTTCAGGTCTTTCAAGTGTCAGATCAGCATTTTTCTTTTCAACAGAAATGAATACTGCAAAATCGCCAAATGGACAGAGGGATGAGCAGAATGTCCAGATTTAAACTGGAATCCAGCAGCTCAGTCAGAGACATCTGGGAGAAAGCAGTCAATATTTACTCACCATGCTCATCCAGTAATATGTTGTCAGGTTTGATATCCCTGTAAAATAAGTAAATGCATGCATTATAATTCATAGCAAAAGAAGATCTGCAATTGAAAAAAATTTTCCATCTGATTTAAGGGGCCAAGTCACTTAAAAAAAAAAAAGAAAACCATATCATATACAAAGGTAAATGATTTTTAACTACATCTATTTACTGCCTTGAAAACATGCATACTTAAGAGGTTCTCTTGGTTTCTATTTCGTATGTTTTTTTTCATATGATTAGCATTGACACAGATTTGGTTTTCAAGACGTATTTTATTCTTTAGAGCACTGGGAACAGTGAAATGGAAGATTTGCATCTTGGAGGTGCCTGATTGCCTCAGGGACGCTGCATTTGACAAACACAAGAAATCAGCTAATTGGAAACATCAATGATCTACCCTTTCTGCCAGACCCACTAATCTGCCATGCTCATGTGCATGATCACTCACATACTGTAGAGTCCTGCTAGATCTTTTACTACCTGGCTAGGTCTAGCAGCTCCCCTTTTAGCATTGCATCTACACTTCGCTGCTTATATCAGTAGGTAGCAGGATGGGGAAAGGTGTGGGGCTAAGGAAGGGCAGGGACTGTGATGTACCAAAACATCAGTTCAACTCTGATGTCCTTGGCACAAGGAAGAGGCACTGCCTTAGAAAACCACACTTATCTTTTTTAGTTGACCTTCACTGCGTTGTCAAGAACGATGGAGTCAACTTTTCCTCACCACTGCTGGACAGTGTCTTCACACTGGCAGCTTGCACCTAATGCAGTTTGGAAGCAGTATTGCATTGCCAGAGGAGGAGATGCATTGATTTGCCTTGAGCAAAACATTTGCCCCTTGGGCTAAATTCTTCATGGATCTCAAAAGAGAAGGCATTGCAAAATGTATTCCAAAGAGCTATGTATTTTAATTCAGCCAAAGGATGACTTGATTATTCCAATTTAAACATTTCTCTTTAAATCCTGTCCTAACTGAAATATGTACATATATATATTTAGACTTCACTAACAAATTTTGCCAGTTTGCCCATGAATGGAATAAAGGGAAGAAAGAAGTGTTGCAAAAAGATAATATTGCATCAGAACTTTTTTTTTTTTTTTTTTTACTTTAAATGTAGAATTATTTCTAAAGGAAATGTCAGGAATAAGATAGCAATAGCAACTGTATACATTATATATGACATAAATTCAGTCATCACACAAACTTGATATCTTCGTTGACAAAATAACTCAACTTGCAGCTTAGTACTCTGAATTCCAGACTTTTTAGCCTTTCCTGAGAATCGTATGAAATTGTGAAGTACACTAAGATTATATTTACAATTTGTGCAGCAGCAGCTGCGAAACAGAATAAATAAGGAATTGTTTTGAATCACTTGCTGCATAATCGGAAATATTGTAGGATGTGTGTGTATGTGTGCAAGGAAAAAGATCTCACTGTGAGTTACCAGCTGGAGTGGAAATTTATACCAATAATACAGTGTGAAAATCTGTTTTTCTTCTGCATAACTTACAGGCTATCTATAACTGTTTGATTCAGGAGAAGGTTTGATTTATACTTGTAATATAAAGAGGATATCTTTCCTAGAATCCATGTCAACCGCAAATCTCTGATTTCTAAGTTGTCTCTTTCCTCTTCCTCACACTCCCTTGGCACATCGCTTACCACATTGGAAGGTCTCCCTCCTCTGATTTCATATGGCTAAAGTTGTGAGATACAGGTGAACCGTAGGTTTGAACATCTTTCTGTAAGTCTTATCTTTGGTTGAATTAGCATAGGAAATGCTATACATTTTTATATGTAATGTTATATATGATCTCTCAGCTGATGAGACAGTTTTCAGAAAAGCTACTTCTCATCTAGTATCAAGTATATTTTCTAGTAATGAATGGATCTCTAATTATTGACAACTGTTTTCCAATAAGAGTTTGAACTGTGATTTCAACAACTCTGGTTGGCCCATGACTTGAAAGTACACCAATGATTTTCAGTGGAAAAAAACTTGCAGTTACGACTAATGATTACTGAATTAAATATTTTAAACTTTGTCTTTACAAGATTTAACAAGCATAATGACTGCACTTCTCACATGGGTAAAAAATTGGAGTCACAGCCATGTACGTTAGTGCCTTTCTGTGGCTTGCTAACATCAGTGATAAATTCATTCTCCAAAGTTTTCAACAAATTGAGAAGAAAAAAAAGCCCTTAGAATTGGAATGATAAAATCATGAGTACTTCACTGAGAATAAAATTGAGAAAAAGGAAATATTCGAATTTATGAGCTACTGTCAAGTCTATAGCAGTGTATCTCCCAGGGATTGTTTATTACAAGCCCATGCCTTTTCTCTTTTTCTTTTTTTTTAAAGAAGATGATTTTGAGAAATATGAATATCTACTACGGTTTTTCACCATTACATAGACTATATATTTTTATTGTCACCAGAAAAGACATTGACAAATCCACTATACAACTGCATATAGTGTCAAATATATTTTACATGCAGTTGTATGTGCAATGTTCAGAAAGTTGAGCAGTAAAAATTATATCTGTCCTTGTCTTTCCATGACTAACTCAAGCATTAGCTTATACTTGATACTCTTTCTTACCTGACCTTTTCCGTCACTGACTTTGCTCATTTTCTCTGAGGCAGGACTACAGCCAGGGGCAGGTTTGGCAGGGTGTATCAACTTGCAGAGGCAACTTGATAGACTCATCTGTCTCTGAAATAACTTGGTAGACTCATCACCATATCTCCAGTCTCAAACTGTTTTAAACTTATTTTACAGCAAGTAGATGCCACGGACTAACGTAAATAACAAGGGGAACAAGTTTGCTATGTATGTTTTTTCCCCCGAGTATAAGATGCTACTGCTTTCAGATCACATGCCTGGAGCTTCTGAGATTCATGTGACAAGTGAGAAAACAAAGCACAAAGTAACAGTGAAGAGGGGGCTTTCCAGTAACACTCTGTTATGTAGTTACCCGCAGTTTACAGCAGAGCACTAGAATATCACCCCTCTGTTGGCAGTTTCTTGAAAGCTTCACAGACTGGAGAGGGGCTAGCCCACTGCCATGTCTTTGCACCTTTGATACCTTTGGGTGACCAGTGGTGAAGATTCAGGGGGGGCAATGTGAAGACTTGGCAAGTGTAGGAGCATTGCAGTTATAGTTACTGGATATATCCAGAATGGAAGGCTTGTGGTGGTCACCAAATGACAGCTAGTTCCTTTGAATAAACACTCTGGTTGCTACTACAAAGTAGCAGCCAGGACATTGCCACTTTTGATCCCCTTTAATCACACTTGGACTTCAAATATAAATCTAGAAAGGCTTGTAGCTGATGAAATCAACCATGCTTTACCCAGTTTACCTAAGGAAATATTGAAAAATGCATTGTGATATAAAACAATGTTAAGTTCTTCAAGTTACCTGATTTCATAGCATTTGAAAGAAAACAGCCAAAAAAAGAAAAGATCTTGGAAGGACTGAACAACAACAAATTAAAAAAGAGGAAACAACAATGAGATGATTGATAGATCATAGATGAGAGATGTTTAGTTAACGAAAGTGACCTGTAAGATGTGATTTGACAGGCATATCAAACATAAATAGTATGTAGATAGTCAATAGAGCTTTTCTATTTGCTATTGGAACATGAAAGAAATGTTCATATTTCATATAAATGAATTAAACAAACAAGGTTTATTTGCACAACTGGGATTAAACTCAAGTTCATTACTACAAGACATACTCGCATAAAAATGCTTAGGAGGCTTAAACAAAGCTTCAGCCATCGATGTGAGTAACAGAACCACCAGCGTGAGTTCCTCCAGCTAAGATTAATCTAACTGATTCAGGAAAGCCCTTCTACAGCAAATGCAGATGCTAGCTTCTCTTCATCTTTTTGAAATACATCAACAATTATGCCAAACGCAAGGTCTATGCTTGTTCTTAAACCTGTGAGAATTGAAAAACTAACATTGCCCATCTGTTTTATTCTGCCTTTGTATATACAGCAAACATACAATGACTACTGGCTTTGTTTCTCCCACTTAAAATTTTGTAAATTCCTGCTTTTGCCTATATTTTCTCTATCACATCAAAAGACTTTATATGCTGTTCTGTTTCCAACAAAAGGACAGCTGTTCCTTTCCAGTTCAGACTTCTTTTTAATATTATCAGAGGAGTTGTTTCAACTATAACAGTGCTGAATTGGTCTGAATTTACATATATGTAATAACCTCTAACCCTCTATTTGGTATCAGTCAGAATCCAAAGTACATTCTTTCACCTTTATGACTGATGGATTTTCATTCTTTTTCTTGCTGGCTCAGAACAGAATTTAATGTACTACCACATTTCCATTCTCCTGATCTTCTAAAATCCCACAGTAATGACTATGAGCATTTTGGTTGATAGCAGTTAACTAGCATGACTCATTAGAGGTATTTTCACTTTTTAATGATGATTGGTTTTCTCTAAACGTGGAATGTTGAGGTTTCAACTCTTCACTAAACAAGGACAATTTACAGAGAAAACTCAATTGTGTACAAACTCATGAAAGGAACTCTTAGGTGTTTAAAATATACTCCTAGCTGCTCTCATTTGAATAGACAGAAAACACATTTTTATCCAAAAGACATAAACTAGAATACAAAGAACAAGTGTAAGATAAAACAAGAGAGGTTCAGAGTGGATATAAAGAAAAACAATCACTGTGAGGACAGCCAAACAGTGGAACAGGCTGCTCAGAGAGGGTGTGCAGTCCATGTCTGACATAGCTACATAAAGCCCCGGGAAGCCTGGTCTGATCTTGCACCCTATCATGCTTTGTGCTGGAAGCTGGACTAGAAATCCCCTGAGGTTCCTTCCAACCTGAATGCTTCCTATGATCCTACATCTATAGATGAGTTCTGCAGGGAGTAAAGAGGGCTTTCTTTGCCTTATAGTCAGGCAGCAGCAACTGAATAGTTTCCTATAAACTACCTTATCCCCTTATGAACCTCTTCCAGGGGCAGTGGTAATGCCTACTGCCTGATAACAAAAGTCCGTGGGTCACAAGAGATGCTCACCTCAGTCTGGATGAGATGGACCCAAATTTGTATGTATATCATAGACTTCACTGATTTACATTTAATGGAACTCATGTCCCTGCAGAATGCTAAGACTTTTTTCCTAGAGATCACGTCTCTAAATATCTAACAATTAAATTAAAAGTACTTTACACTCTCATAAGGATACAAAAGAGACAAGATTCAAAGGCCCTTGAAGTCAAGGGAAGGTCTACACTGGCTTCAGTAGATGTTGTTTAATTCCTAACAGTTTTCCTTGTTCTCTTTTTCTCTTTAGTGCTGACAATCTAACAGTCTGTTTTATAGGATAAATCTTGAAAAAAACTAAATTGAAATGTTTAGGTAAGTCCTTCTGTTTTCTTAATTATACAGCTTATTTCTTATATTAATCTTTTTTCTCTTTATGCAGAAGTAGGCACTTGAATTTACTAGTTTTTTTTCTGACCAACGTCTTTCCCAGTTTCAAGAAATGCTCAATGATATTAAAACACAGATTTTAAAACAATGGTATTACTTTCTATCAGATGGATGGGAATTAAAGACTTCTAACTGCTAGAGACCTCTGATTGCTGGTTCACGTTACCTCACTTAGCTCTCACTACTAATCTCTGCCATGTACTGTCCTTTCATAAAAAGACCTTCAGAGCCATCTGTTCCTGCTCTAATGAATGTCATGCCATGACACGACTCTGTGAATCACTGTAATTTTGAAATTTGAAGATTTCAGTAGAATTGGAAATTAGTTGAGAACGTGTAGTGTTATATCATAATAGATCTGGGAAGAAAAAGGCGTCTTGTAGATGTTTGTTTGTATGAATCTAGATGTGCTTCCACAAAGTGCCACAAGTGCCACCAAAGCCAACAGAATATTTAAGTTCAGGTCACAATGTCTGGACATCATGATGCAGGAACAAAGAAACACTTTCTACTAAAAAAATGCCACTGGTTGTAGGTGTGGAAAGGAAATGCAGAAACAAGCAACTGAGATGCTCAAATCTCAAACTCTTGAACTTGATCTATTTAGAGTTGGACTAATTCACTGTCAGCCAGAGGCAAGTTACAGAAACACATTATTTCATGTTGCATGACTTTTGCTGAGCTGTGCTATTGATAAAGAAGAATGCACCTTTTTTAGCTGTTTCTCTCTTGAGTAGGGAGAAAACTCTTGCACAGTTGAGATTCGCTAATTCTGCTTGAAAGCAAAATAAACTGCTATTTGGCACCAGGATGTGCATGCATTAATTTATCTTCTGAGAAGCAAAGGGTGAAATAATTCACTCAATCAACTCTGCCATTTCCATATGAACTTTCTGGAGGCTGTTGCACATAGAGAAACTGCAGTGTCAAAGGGTATTGCTTACAGTGTGTTGTTCTAGTCCAAAATGTCAAAAAACTAAAATATTAATTGGTCTGTACTCTGTCCAATAAAACTTACTTATTCAGTCCTATCTCCATCGAGGAAACAAAAAATCTCAAAAATTTGCATTTCAGACTCTGAGTAAGACATGGAGACAAATTTATAGTTTTGCAGTGATTTACCAGATATAGTTTCAGAATCATCAAATACCAGTAGAAGTTTGTTCCAATTGTGTTTTTTTTTAATATGAATATGGATGTGTATAGATAGATATCAGATGTCTTAAAAATATGAACTCCTTTCCCTGCAGAAAGAGTCAGACTAACAAACATTACAACGTGTAAGGAACTATTATTTTATAGGTGTGTTTTAATTCTTGTAAGATATTTTAACTGCATGTTCATAGTACTCACCAAGGCAACTTCTAAATATAAAAGTTAATACAATCATACAGAATTCTGTGTAAAAAAAAACAGTAAATGTTTCAAGGCTTGAAAATCATTCAATAAAACTGAAAAAAACTTTGCCAAGATTCTATACTTTCAGCTTCAAATAATATATTTATCACCAAGCAGAAATATGTAGGTTTGTTATCATACAAACTGTGACAAATTACAGGTGTACTTTAAGTACCCCAAATTCAGTAGGACATGCAAAACTAAACCATTTTTTAATTGGATTTTACTAATTAATTTCTTCTGTGTTATTTTAAATCTTTATTTTCTCTGCAATTCCAGTTCCCAAGGCTTAAATGCAGAAAAGAATGAATGAATAAATAAATAAATAAATATCCATAACTGCTTCCAACTAATTATCTGGTAGCACCCATTCATATGCTGCTAATCAGAATTCTACCACCATTTCCCATTATCACACTCTAGAACTTATTCCTTCTGTTTGGAAACAAGACCATTTTCTATTGCCTATACAAGGTATAGTTGCTGTAGTAATCACACAATAAGTGTAAAAACTCACTAGTGAAAGTCTCTGAGGTCCCTGTCTTTCCCAATGAACTTCTAAAGAGAGAATGGACACCCAGCTCCAGATTTTGGATTGTCATATCTATGGAAACAAGTTACTTTGATGCCAAGTGTTCTGGTGCCAATCATTCCTTTTTGGCTTAGTTCCCTATTTTAGCAGGTGTCCATGAAGAACTTAAATTTTCTTATCACTTGTAATAGCCATTTTTGTATAGCTCTGAAAATAAAGCTAGTAAGGAAGCAACCCAAATATACTACTTTACAAATGTTTCAACTGGAACAACCTTGTTATTTTCCAATTCTATTTCCATTTGGAAAATACAATTAAGAAAATATGTTCAATTCTCTACTTGTAGGTGGCAGTAATGAAATCTTCATTTGTCTGGATAGCCAGTGGTCTTTGGGAACACTGTCAAGCATGGATTAAGGAAATACTTGCAATACATATTGTTATTACAGGTTGAAGATAACAGGCTTTTTAAGAACAGGAACTGTATACTGAGCCTTTCACTTTCCTGGGTACATACAGACAGATAAGTCTTCTTTGACCAGGTTTAGCTCCTAAATTTGCATAGATGCCAGATTAAAATAGAAATATTTATTACAGAACATTTTGTTATATTGTTCCTCCTGAAGATCCCGTATGATTTTATCTGCAGTTGCAAGGAGAATAGATGAAGATTCTAATATGCTATAAAGATTGTAATGATTTGACAAAAGAAATACATGAACCTGTACTGTGTATGGCTTATGTTGCATTGTATACTATTTAAGAATTGTACCACGGTGGCTGTATAAACTGAGCCTTTGCATTACACAACCCACTCTGTGATACCTAGGATTCCTCTTGTGGATACAGAGGTTTTTTCTAAGTGAGCATTATCCATCCCAAATAACTTGCAGGCAATTCGGTTGTTAGCTTTCATTTTCCCCGAAGGACTTGAAGTAATGACAAAAATGCCCCTTCCTTTACTACAACATTTTCTAGAGCTAATGCTGGATGTGCCTTGTGTCTAGAGTACTTGAGAGTGCTCTCTTAGAGGAACCTTTAACAATAGTCAACACTGGATTGATGCCAAAACATCAATTGTTTCAATACAAAACCTTTTCAGTCAAATCTCCAGTGCACACGGAGGAGTCATGAAAGATAACCGTGTAGAAATAATTTGTTTATATGTTCACCAAAATGACTCTTTTCTGTGTTGTAGCTTCACGTATTATTGAGACATCCTGTGCATAAGAGTACAAGGGTCATACCTCTAAATGTGAATCAGCTTTCAAGAGCGGGTGACATCTCTGATTACTAAGGAAAATGCACTACTTATTAGAGTCTAACTGGAGAGTGGTGTTCAGAAAGAATTATCTGGTCCAGCAGAAAAAATATATACATTGCAATGGGGATTCTTCTTTCTTCAGAGATACCACACGAGAGCTGTTGACCAGGAGTAAGGAGGAGAATATGCTCAGCTTGCACTTTGCAAGCAGTAGCACAAATATCAGTCTCCTAGCAGTAAAAGCACAAGCCCTCTTCCAATTTACACAGGCAGAAAACCACAGTAAACATCTATATATAAATGTTTGTCAGAAACTTGCTGGAACAACATTATACACAAAAATAATACCACATTTTTTAATTGTTTCCTTCATGCATACCTAAGTGCAATGCAGACTACACAGGTTACAGCCAACATGGCTGGTAATTAAGGTATGGTATATCACACTGGACTTCATGTGCAGGACAAGGAAAATCCTAATGTTTCAGGTATTCAGTAAGTGCCTGGGCAGTCATCTCTTTAATGCAGCAGGGGAGCATCCCATCATGCACATTGTCTGCTGCTCTGAGTTTCACCAGTACAATTTATCAGGGAGAAGAGAAGGGCTGTAGAACAGCAAGCAGAAAATAATCATATATCTGCAAGTGATGCTGTCTTGTTCTTTCTAATCTGAAACTCAAAATGCTAGCATGAATTTCAGGTTTCCCATCACCCTCACTATCATCATCATTTCCTGCTGGGCTGTGCTTGTGACACAAGTATTTGGTCCTTTATTTATCAAATTGACCATCTCAGGCTCCATGATACATGCAACAAGGAGATACACAGAGAGGAGTCTAAATACATTCCACATTCAAGTGAGCTCTGACATCTTTTGGATGCTTCCCATTCTGAGTGGTTTTACAGATCTAATGCATGTAAAAGTGAGCTGAAATAGCACAGGCTGAAAAGTGCCTGAAAAGAAAATCCTATTCAGTAAAAGATTAAAAAACCTGAGCTGCTGCTACCTGAACTTGCAGGTCTTCTTGTGAAATACACAAAGAGATGTATTAATTCTACAAAGTAGAAGGCTAAATACCTGATTTTGTGCTGCATTTCATCCCTCCAAACAATCTAATATTTCAAACACAAGTTTTGTGACACTTTTCTACCTCTAGCATAACCTATCCAAGGTGTTTATATAATAAATTACTTCTGAGAATAGCTTTGGATGCTTCTAAGAATGAACACTTTAAAAGAAACTCCCACAACAATAAATATGCATATTCTTGAAGATTGTTGTTTAGAGTATATGGGACTAGACAGGATACAGATGACCAAATACACCACCTTCTTAAGAAGACTTTCTATTCTAAGGTCAACTCTACTATAGATAATAATTCCAAGACTTCTTGATTGATCTGGATAAGGAACAAAAGATTTGCAATATTACTTGAGTTCAGAGGCAGTAGTAACCTCATCATAGTTAAGATCACTAAGCAAGAATACTGCGATGTGAAGCTGGTTTTAGACAAAACTCTGCAGATAAACTGTCGTTACAGTAATGCTTAGTAGTGAAATTATTATAAGGGTTATTCTTGCCACTTATTCAACAGAAAATTGAAATTGAGTGTAACTCAAATTAAGATAGTTGCATTAGGTACTATTATTAAGTAGGTGGCTACATTTCCATTTTTTAGTGAATGGATGTCTAGACAATGCAATCACTGGAGTGTAAAGATTCAGATGACTAAATATCTATTTTTGGATGAGCTGAGTATCTTTTTAGATTCTGTTGGCTGTGTTGAATTAGGTATCCACTTGCTTAGACAGCTAATTTAAATATAGATTCCTGCATTTAGATCTTGGTGAACTATGGAATAAGTTTTTAAAAACATAAGAAACATCTAGCATGCAGCACAGGATTATGAAAACAACTAGGGATGTTCTTGAGTCAAATTATTATAACATGTTATCACAGAAGCACAGGCAGGTACTTAAGCCCCTTGCAGGAGTCACGCTTCTGGCACTCATTGTCTCGTTTGACGTCATCTCACACCACGAAGAATGCAATCCTTCACACATCATGAATTGAGCCATAGTTAAAATAGTATGTATGGTTAAGAATTTTCTTTCCCAATGCCATCAAATAAAACATCCTCACCATTTGTGGGATGAAAAAGTCTGAGGCTCTTCATGGTCTCCTCTCAGGATGTGGGTAATAGAGGGATGTCTGAGGAAGGAGCCTGCATGTTCCTCACTCCCTTCCAGATTGGTGTCCATCACAAGCCCAGCCATCTGTGGCATATGGGGCACCTGGCACTGCCACACAGAACTGCTCTTAAACAGCTGGACCCATATTTCATCAGGATGAAATCCTGTCTGACAGAAGGAAACTGGTAATCCAGAATTTATTTGGAGGGAAGAGTAGGCAGTGACTGAACACCACCATTCTCCTCAATAACTAAAGAGTTATACCAGCTTGATGCATGTGTTCAAAAATCTAGACAAGGCATAATAACTCAATTCCTCAGTTTTAGATCTCCTATTCTATAACTTTTTGACACTCTTTATTCCAAATCCAAATGTTAAATAATAAAGATTGAATGAAAGAGTATCGACTGGAAATAAACGTCCTTGCCTACATGCTCATAATTCTTAATTTCAGCAGTGGGGGTACTCTGGGACTCAGGGAAATAAGCCAGTACATTAATTAGTGTTCAACTCTCCATACATGTGTAAGTGCATGTGTATGCATCAGTGTCTGTCCGTAGAGAATTTCTGTGGCTGAGAATTGGTTTGCAGATGAGAGTTGAAGAATCCCCATCAAGGGAAAATTCTGCAGAAACTCAAGTCTCTGCAAATTTAAAGGCAGAACTCTAGATAACTAATACATTTAATTAGCATGAAAGCTGAGAAGCACAGCTTTCCGGCAATAGATTTTCACCTCAGCATGTCTTGCTAAGAGACTACATTACTAACTGTTATTGATTATTAACAGTAAGTCAATTATTGTTTATCAAAATGAATTCAAAGTGGACCTCCAAAACACATTGAGTAGACATAATTTCCCCCTCTACTCAGCTCTTGTGTGGCCCCATGGGGAGTACTGCATCTAGGCCTGGGGGCCCCAGCACAAGAAAGATGTGGAGCTCTTGGAACAGGTCCAGAGGAGGGCCACCAAGATGATCAGAGGGCTGGAGCACCTCTCCTATGAAGAAAGGTTGAGGGAATTGCGCTTGTTTAGCTTGGAGAACAGAAGGCTCCAGGGAGACCTCATTGTGGCCTTCCAATACTTGAAGGGAGCATATAAACAGGAGAGGGAACAACTGTTTACGTGGGTGGATAGTGATAGGACAAGGGGGAATGGTTTTAAACTAAGACAGGGGAGGTTTAGGTTAGATGTTAGGAGGAAGTTTTTCACTCAGAGGGTGGTGACGCACTGGAACAGGTTGTCCAAGGAGGTTGTGGATGCCCCGTCCCTGGAGGCATTCAAGGCCAGGCTGGATGTGGCTCTGGGCAGCCTGGTCTAGTGGTTGGCGATCCTGCACTCAGCAGGGGGGTTGAAACTAGATGTGTTTTCCCTAGTGCGTTTCCCTTGCCCACGCACTACTCCATGCTCTGCATTCCCCAGTTTCCTCTTCAGCCCTCCCAGATCCTCTCTGGCCATCTCCACATTTAACGAAGGAATTTCCATCAATATATACCACTTTTATCTACTGTTTGAGTAGACACTCCCACATTGCTTTTTTCTGCTGAAAATCGGCAGAGAAATGTGCTTCTCCTATCCCTTCCCTGGTTATTCCCCAGCAACTTCCCCAAGTTCTTGAACAGGGACATGATATCCTTTTTCTTCTTGGCACACACAGGTCCATCTTTTACCTTCAATTTTGTTTTTCCTTGCTAGTGTCTCTCTGAGGAGTAGGTAGTTGAAACCTCGGCCATTTTTACTGTGAACTCGGGGGCCAGATGGCCAGAGCTTAAAACAAAACTGTCTGACTAGTTTGCTTTTCTTACACTGTTAAAAATCGATATCTCATCCTCTGTTAGTTTTCTTGTACTGATATATATATATTTTTATCATTCATGAGGCTTTTTATCATTCCAGTTGCATGGCGCATCGTTTGACTTTGAATGATAACAACTACAGAGAAAGATGAGACTTTGAGTAGTGCTGGTTTGTACTAAAAATTAACAGGGTTATAGACCTGAATAAAACCAGAGAAAAAATTGCTTTAAACCACAAACTATTCATAATCTGAGCTAAACCTAGGAGGGGAATAGAGACAGTATCTGTGTATAGGAATAGGGGACACAGTTCTATTACAAGAAACTCATATTTACCTTCCAAAGTGTCTGTTTTCAGATTTATACTGCCAAGACAAAAAAAAAGTGTGAAATATGCAGTATAACTGAAATAAACTGAGAGAGTGTAACATGATAAAATGTAGAATAGTCACTGTGAACGAAGAAAAGGAGAAGCTGAAGTTTTGTATTACTTTTATCATTAGACTAGAGAGCAACTCCTTATCCTGCATCCAGAACAGTGCCAAAGTTTCATGTGCATACCAAGATGAAGAAATTAATGAGTGAACAAAGAGGATATAGAGATGTTTGAAAATAATTTCTAGAGAATTGCCTTGAGGAGCACCCATTAAGTATGTTGAGAATAAATGCAAAACAAAAAAGTCAAGAAGGGAAGCAGAACTAAACACTTGGCAATCTGTATCTTAATTATAGGCCTTGCCTACCAGTTGTTTCAAAATGTGATACTTGTTAGAGATTAGCTGATCAGTGTTATAACTTCCCCTCTTTCTCATCCCTCCACGTAGCTGTTAAGTTAAAAAAATGTGCAATTCAGCTGGAATATCAAAGGTGTGCTGAATGAATTTCTAAGGGAAGAAGGAAGCTTAAATTGGCAATATCCTTTAAAGAAATGTCTTCTATTGCATCACAAATAATCTTCTCAGTTCCTGAGATGTGAATACTGCACTCATGAAGAATTAATGTAAATGTGCACTTTTTGCCATTTGCACTTTTTGTCATTTTGCCATATATTAAATTGTAGCTTACACTATAAGGAAATCTCCAAGGGAATGAAAGAACACTCTATGTACGTATTGCTTATTCAAGCTGAAGAAATGATGCAGCCATTCAAGTCAGAATAGCAGAAAGAAGCAATCATCCACCTTTTTCTGTTGGTTCGTACTTTGCTCAGCCTGAAGTTTACAGCCTTCTTTTTCCATATTCCCACTCTCCTTCTAAATAGTTTAATTAAAGATTTTATATTTCTTCTCTAGATACGGATAAAAAAGCCTCAAGCACACTGCATACAAATCTGCCGTTGTCATGGACAGAATGTACCTCTGTACAACAGTGATGTCATGAAATTTCCAAGACACTTAGCAAACATCAATATGCTATCAACAGAGTGACCCTTGCTAGTACACAGGAGTTGCAAGTAGATGTCTCTACTAAAATCACTTCAGAAAATAGCAATATCTTAAAGCAGAAAACTAGCATAAACCAGATAATATTTGTGGATGGAGACCTGAGATAATCATGAATATAGAGCTCTGCTTCAATTCTATCAGCATCTCCTACTTCAGCATAAAAATTGTAATACTGTGGAGAGAAGGAAGGAACGAAGGAAGGAAGGAAACCATTTAACTTCATTATCCATGAATAGGATGATAAATAGTGGGTATGAAGAACATGTACAGTATCTTAACGCATACCATATGTCCTGCTGAATTCTAAGTATAAAAATTCTCTTATTTAAAGTTAGTTTAATGTGAAACCAACTGTTAATGAAACCCAGAAAGAGAGGAAAAACAGTAACACAGGCAGGTGATGGCAGCTGGTTTAGAAGAGTGTACACTCTTCAGAAACTAGAAACTAGAAACAATTCATAGGAAAGTCATAATCCCAGAACTAACATGAAAGTAAGTTTCGTGAAAGTCCTCTAGCAGACAGACATATATGAAAAAGCCAGCACAATAATACACTCCCTGGCACAGTGACTGACAAATAGGAAATGCAGAGCGTGGAATTGGCTAACTGTTGGTTGATGTTTAAATGGACTTTATAGGTTCCCTCTGAGCACACTCCACAGAAAATTTGTGCTGTGCCCAGGGTAGCAGTGGACCTGCTGATGTCTCTGGAATATCTGGCTATCACACTTAACTACAGCAGCAAGCTTTATGGCAAGGAAATTCCCCGGCAGCTTTTTATTGTCCATTAGTGTTTGTACCTCCTGACATGACAGAGAATCCAAATTTGCCTGGCCCTCTATTACTGTACACCCTTAGAGGTGAAACTACTTCAGAATGAAAAATTCAGTGGGACTGAATTCTGCTGGTGTAAAAGCTTTTCAGTGCTGTCCATAACTGGCTGTTTATCACTAATTACTACTTATGGCTCTGCTTCTTTCCAGTGGTTTCTGGTTCACTGGCTGCCTCAAAACTGTAAGAAACGATCTGTTACTCTTCTGAGTCACCCGAAAAAAACATTTAGTGGGTCTCTTTCACTCACTTAATGCTGTCTTGTGGACCTAAAAGTTTTCCTTCATACTTAGCTATGAGCAACATAAAGGGCTGATTCCCCCTGTGGACTCTTTCTCCAAAGGAGCTGGGTTTTCCAGCAGTCAGTCCAAAGTTATAACTAATAGGAGCAAATCAGATGTGCAGGAGTTCATAATACTCTAGTAATGGCATTGGGATTTTAGAATTAAAAAAAAAAAAGATTATTTGTGTCTATTGTATTTGTTGCAGATCAATGGCAGTAAGGTGATGTGAGAAAGGATTCAGAAAAACATTAAATATTTGAAAAATTAGAATTGAGATAAAATTATTTGAAATTATTTTTTAATTTATTTATAGAAGAATTAGTAGAATGATACTCAGCATTAATATGTAGGTTTCTCTGAAAATAATGCCTCCAATTTATTTCCATGGAAACTACAACAGACGTAAAGAGCACAATGACACTATTTGATAGAGCAAATGATAGAGCAAATTCTCAACTGCAAAACACTATTTTTCAGCATAGTCACCATTATTAGCTGTGCATTTTTGCCAGCAATGGACAAGAGTCTGCATGCTGTGCTCATAAAAATCTGCACCACTGGAGACGACACACTGTCACTATCACCACTGCTGAAATGCATCACCCACCATCTCACTATGCTCACATTCACTATTAGGTCTCCATAAACATTCAGCAAGCATTGCTGAATGTCACTGAGTCTCATTTTATTCACACAGAGGAATTCAATGACACACCTTTGCTTCATCTGCACTTCCATGTCAGACACCATTTTGTCAGACTGCCCTTTGCTGCCATCAGTCACATGGCAACAAAATGTAATGGAATATTGGTGGGAAGGTTCAACTTCCACTGCTATACCACCAACATCTGCCTCTGACAGAGAGTGCCAATAAAATAACAGGCATTACTTTCAGATCAGCCCTCTTACATAACTTTTTCCTCTAGATCTGGTAGTACATCATATCTGCACTTATTTGTGTTTGTGTCTAAGAAGATAAACAAGTAAAAAAACAATTAAAGTGACAGGTTTTTTAATGAAGAACACTTATTCTGTCAATCTCCCTACAGCACAAACAAACAGCTAGGATGAGGTCACTTTAGACTGCCTTTCCCACTGGAAATTTGTTACCTAATGATAATTGGCCAGGTTCAATCTGTGGTTCAGATCTTCCCTCTTCTAACTTTGATCAGACATCTAAATTTTAAATGATGTGAGGCTTATGAGAAGAGTTTTCATTGACTAAACAAAATATTTCATGTTAGTACATTGTTACAACTTCTTAGTAATGAGAAGAAGGATGAAAGAAAGGATGAAGAGTCAACTCCATATATTCACTTCAAAACTGAAAGGAACTAAACAGTCCTCTATTGACTGCAGGGTGGATGTCTTAGAAATGGGGTATGAAAAGAGAGAAAGCATGGTGGATGTCTTCTGGTATTTTCCCTGAGTGATGAATGTGGAGCACTCTATGTCCACAATAGAGAAGTACATCAGTGCCAGTGGTAAGACTGGATCATTTGGCGGGGCACCATGCATCTCAACACATTCCTTGTGTTCATTTATATACAGGCGTTTTTACTTCATTAGTCATCTAGTCTCTGGATATTGAAATCTCAGCATGTTTTCAAATCAACTTCATTTGTTTGCATTATGCCGTCTCATCTATCCAGTATTTTTCCTTTTACTCTTGCCAAACAAGTAACATAAATTTGTTCTCATAGGTAAAGAGCTCCATTCTAAAGTTGAAAGGCTTGTTCTTTGCTTATTCATATCTGGTGATATCTAACTCTTTTTTAATGACTCAACTAAAATTCAAATACCTTTTGTGCACAGAATTTGTAAACGTCTTTCTTTTTGATCAGTGCTGGTTCATAAGCATCCAGCAGATTTTCTGTGCTTTGTATTTGTATGGCATAATTTTAGCTGGTTTTGATATATTTTCTAATTTGCTTCTCTTACATAACTTACTGTGCAATTTCTGCAATTTGTCCTTGAAAATAATGTGGGCTTGCACTTGTTTAAAGAACATAATACAAACAAATGGAAGAGACTTGGGGAAACAGATGAAGAAAATTCAATGAACAGACCTCTTGGATTGTCATGATCCTTGGGAATATGTATGAATAATAGTCACAGTATGGTTGTTTTGTTTTTTTCCAATTTATCTACTTCAGAATCTATTGCTTATTCTTCTTAATCTGCACATTCTTACCAGCAAAAAAAAAAAAAAAAAAAAACAAATATGAGCTGAAAATTGTCATGATCCTTGGGAATATGTATGAATAATAGTCACAGTATGGTTGTTTTGTTTTTTTCCAATTTATCTACTTCAGAATCTATTGCTTATTCTTCTTAATCTGCACATTCTTACCAGCAAAAAAAAAAAAAAAAGACCACAAATATGAGCTGAAATTTGTAAGAAACTGTGTCCTCTTAACTTGTCCTAGTAAACCCCAGGTTGGCTCCATTCTATCTGTCTGTGAAACCTTTAAAAATCAGCAAAGCAAGAAGTCTCTGTTTTCAAATAATTTTCAAAGCTTATTTACTGCTTCCATCCAAATCAGACAGTGTTATGAAAGGAACATTTAAAATAAGAGTTTGTTCTTCTGGAGAGTAGACTCGCAAGTGAAAGACTACACTATTAAAGAGAGAGGCTTTAATCACTTGGTTGTACTACCTTATTTCACCAGACTGCTGGACACCTTGAAGGACTCACTGGTGATGAACATGAATTTCCTACACTGTAACACAGCCTAGTAGTGTTGCACAGGCAGTACATCTGGTCTAGCAGAACTCCCTTGCTCTACAGTGGGACACTTGGTAGAGTGACATGTAATCCTCCATTTGTCACCATTTTCCATGTGTTAATTTCTGCCCTCTCTGAGCTGCTGCTAAGGGCTTTTCAGGGCTTGACTGGCTTCTGGTGGTAGAACTTGTGGGGATGGAAGACAGAGCGGTGATCACAGGAACCTCAGAGCACAGACTACTACCCGAAGCAATTCCGTGCTTCAAACAAAGATTTAGTTGTCTAATTATGTATATAAACACACAAATTATTTTACATTTTTAAAAAAATACTGAAATAAAAAAAAACCCTAGGTATGCAGACCAAACATAGTGTCCAGTATGTTAAAATCATGCTGGAAGGTTACTGCAATTGCTTTTCCAGACATTTGCCACAGCCGGCCTCCTTTCTGACCAAATGAAACTAAGGGAACCAAACACGGATGGAAAGTTGTAAGGGCAATGCAGTTAACACTTGCTCACATGGAAAGAGAAAACCTGATGTGATCAGTATGAGTGCCTTACTTGGGCAGCAGCCACTGTGGTGCTCTGAGCCAAGGCTCTGGCTGCAAGAGCATCCTGGGAGAGACAACTGCTGCTGGTGGAAGAAATAACTGAATGGAAACATGCAGCCTACTTCAGTAAGGAAGCAGGTGGTTTTATTGAAATATATGAACAGAAAATGTGAAAAGAGGAGGTTGAGTTACTCATGTCTGAAATAAGTTCATTCAGCCTTTGTTAGGAAAACTTCTGTCCAATATATTATTCACTGATACTATACAGGCAGCATGGGAAAGTATGCATTCAGACATTCAGTCCTGAAACTTGATGTCAGCTCATGCAGTGTGCCAGATTTGATCCAACATTTTAGAGCAAGTGAGACTATGTGAATTGTCAGAAGCCACTGTGTGTGTACTGGATCCAAGGGTCCATAAGAAACACTCTTCATCCAGATTTTAAATAATTGGTTTTGAATTTCAAAAATGTGAAAAAAAACATCATTCTAGCAAGGCTGTGGGGAAATATAGGTTTGTGATGTAGCTTTTACCAGTGACTAACAGAGATATCTCAATATTAATTTAGCTGTTGTTTAAGTGAAAAAGTTGCCCAGAATAATCTTCATATCATAACTTGAAATTTATCTCATTCTTTCTTTCAAAGTGCTTATACTTCCAGCTGAACATCTATGTAATTACAAACATTTACAATAGAGCTGCAAGTGAGAGACACACAGTACAGCATTCTCTACTGTAACATAAAAAACAAAACCATGTTTGGAGGATTTTATGCGGCAAATATGGATTTGTATACAAATAAACAATTAATTAAACAGCAATTTCATTAAAAAAACAAAATAGTGATAGTTTTTACACAATTAATATATAAAGTTATTTCTGCAGAAACAATATTTGTATTCCTGAAATGACTGCCACATTCAAAATACATGTAACTAATCACCTCAGCAAATGCAGAGGTATTGCACATTAGCTCTGAAGGGAATTGGCATAGTACCAACCTAGACACTCATATATCTATTCACACATGCCTTATAGTTCCTGCCTCCCTTGCTTCCTCCTCCTTTTCTAGTAAATTCCTGGGGCTCCAAGCTAATCCTTAAAAATACCTTCTGTCACTTTTCCGGATGCAATAGTAATGGAAACCTGTACACATTTCACACACATCTGTAAATATTGAGAAATTCAGTTCCTGACTCACACATCATATATTCAGCTCTTTGTAATGCCATGATTTGAAAATCCACCTACCCAGACTGATGAATCACTTAAGCACTCTGTGTAGCACAGACAAAATTTAGTAGTGGTCTCTCTCAATGACTCTGTGACTCACTAACTTTTTTTTTTTTTCTGTTGCTACCAACATGCTCATTTAAAAGTGAAAGATCCAATTCTGTTTTACAGGTTAACATGTGAATGCTGGCTAGGACTTTGTCATAATGACAGTGCTGAGGTCTGCTTCCACTGAGGATAACTAACAGCCAGCTCATTGATTTAATCTGACTGAGACTGGGTGTTTGCAGCAGTAAAGCAACGGCAACATGTTTCCACTCTGCCGTACTGCTTGCTCAGCTCCTTAGCCAACTGAAATCAGAGGTGCCACTCCTGCTGGAGAGCTTTGTGGCAGCTGAATGCCTGCCATAGCTGAGGCCAGGAGAACAGCAGCACATGATGGGATATTCCTGAGGAAATAATTCCTTCACTGATACGTGGATCATCTGAGGTTTTCCAGGACTTGGTGGGAAGGTGAGAGCCAAAATGCTCCTTGTGCCGTAGTTGGATGGTTTGGGCAGCAAGTAGTGAAGTACAAGAGCAGGTCTCAGTTTCTCCCCAGTAGCACAGTGGGATGGGAGAGCCAGATCCTTCACATCCTGAACAACAGTCCGAACACATTAGCCAGTGAGAACCACCACACGGTATGAATCAGGTATTTTAATGTGTCTCATTTTGTAAAAATTGCCAGCGTAGAGTGAAAGCAAAAATTTATCTCTGTAACTTGCCACCAAATGGAGCCCACAGCCAGTTCCAGCTGGGATCCCCACTCCTTCCACCTGCCTGGGTGCAAATCAACAGCTAGTTTTGAAGTCAGTGATGTTACACTGCACTACAATAAGTGCAAAACAGAAAATTCAGTAAAATTGTTTATCAGCCATGATAAATTAATGCAGAAAAGAACAGAACTGTCTTGCCCAGTTCCACAGCTGGACCATAGCAATGCATGCCCTGTCAGAAAAAAAAGCTACAAACAGACACACTGACTTAAATTCAGCCCTTCATTCTCTCAACTCACAGGCTTGTAATAAAGTAAAAGTTTTAATTACAAAGTAGATTCTCTCATTAATGTTTTGACAGGCTATCTACATAAAATGTCTCATTAAAATGAAGGTGAGAAAAACGCTCATCAATTTGTTTTTCACCAAGAACATTCTTCAAGTCATAGAAAAAAAAGGTCAACTGAAATTCTGAGCCCAACTTTTAAATTATTCACTAGTAGAGGAAATTGTGTGTGGAATACATACAAATGCACAAAAATGCTTGCAAAATTTGTAGGCATTTTAATTTCAAGCAAAACAATTTTTGCAATGTTTTCTTGGATTTTGTTCTGTATAGTTTTTTTTTATACAGGCCACATCTACCACTGTACCTCAGATTAGAGAAATTTTGTACTGACGCTCCCTCTTCAAAAGTCAGATCACACTTTTTATTAGCTCTTTATTACAAAATCATGAGGCAGCTCTGGTAGGCAGACAGGATGAAGAATATTGATTAAAGCATTTGAAGAAATTTGTTCGTACTTGTCACTGAAAGATCTATGGCACAGTTTAGTTCAGCTGGCTCTCTGAATCTCACATCCAGCTTTGGCAATGCACAAAATTAATAATTTTTCTATTTTAGCCAGTGTAAGCCAAGGAGAAATATACTGAATTTAGCATAAAAAGAATAAAATAGAGGATCCGGCCCATCATTTTATAATTTCACAGTTGCTGTGCTAACATAGAAAAGAATTTACCCCACTGTTTCATTTAAACAGGAGGAAAACAAACTGGCCTCAATGCATGACACAGTTTTTGACATAAATACTATGATTGCCAGCAGTTAAGCAATAAAAAAACAGACTGTTGTAATCTAAGAAGTGCAAAAAGGACACAACACCTATTCCTGTTCCAATTCATTTTTACTATTTCTCTTATTTCCCCACCTTCCCTCCTCCTTGTGACCTTAGTGCAGATTATATAAGCATAAAAAGTTACTAATTCCCAGCCTCTGATGTTCTGACCTTTCTCTCATACTGTTGTGTGAAGTTGTTGCCCTGAATTACAACTTCTGTGTGTTCAGGAGAACTGAGGATCTGGAGAATTAAAATTAAATTAAAAGCAGCCAGGAGGATGTTAGGTGCTGTATTTAGATGTAATCTGACACATGATAAAATTCCTTTGGTTTGCAGATAGAAAACATCCCATCCCTGAAATGAAATTCTCTCACCTGTGAATGATGTGGTATCTCTGCAAATAATCCAAGGAAAGTGCCAGCTCACAGATGTACAGTTTGACGGTTCCTTCATTAAAGTGGACGTTTTGCTGCAAATGGTACCGCAGGTCTCCTCCAAGCAATAGATCAACCACCATGAACATGTCTTCTTCATCTTGAAAGGAATACCTGGAAGAAGGAAAAACAGAGAGATTTCACGTCAGAGAATCAGTCGTAGCATGCCCTAGGGTAGCTCTCAGAAGTAGATCTGTTCATGGTAAGTTCATGATTTTCTCAAAAGCCACACGCTAATTTCTCCACTGTGGCAATTCCATGGCCAAACTTTCTTTGATTGTAGTAAGACTTGGTCCAAGCGGAGCTTGGGTTGCTGCAGCGCAAGTATCTCAAGTGTTTTAAACATAATTTAATACCTTAATTTTGATAAACTGCATTTAAAATACTCTTCAGGTTTCTACATTTTAAAATAACCATGTAGACATTCAGCAGGCAAAACAGCTTACTGTGTAGCAGCAATAAAATAGAAGGCCTTGAAACATATTTGGTATTAGGTGTATCTGACTGTAGCTCAGTTCCTATGGAAGATAACTTCGCAGGATCAAGAGCTGCTGTCCCAGTGGTATAATCCATATTCAGTCAATTTGCACAGTGCCATAGCTGAGTATTTTCTATAGCTTCTAGCATAACTCCAAATTCAACAAGAAATAATGCTGCAATTTTGCTGCATAACAATATATATTTTTTTCAGCCTGCAATTTACATCTTACAAAATGACAGAGCCTTCACGATTACCAACAAAATTCTTTTGAATACTTTCCCAGAACTACATGTTGAATACTATGAGGGCCTAATACTGGTCTGATTTAAATCCTGTAAACCCAGGGGTGTAGCCAGCCAATATGTAGTGTTCATATTGCTCAAGCAAGCAGGACTTTCCTTGTGTTTCTACTTACCTTGGATAATCTGCCATCACTCTATTTTCTTCCAGTCTAAGTAAACTGGTAAAAACTCACTGCTTTTCATTTCTGAATACAACTAAGACACAGTGTTTTAGATTTCCCAAATGGGGCATGGTGTATGCCTCATTTCTAATATGATGTCACTTTACTCTGGTTTGAGAATTCATTTTGTTGTGAAGTTATATTAGCTTATATCAGAGATGGATATGAATGGTTGAGAGGCGATCCAGAATGATAGCTCCTCCTCCATCATTTTTTTTTATCCCACGAGGTGTGTAATATATGTTAGCTACAGATTTAGTTGTCCTGAACTGTAAAATATATAAGGAAAGGAAAAAAAAAGTAGCTTTCCAGAAGTAAAAAAACCCACCAAAACAAAAAAAAAAAATCCAGAAAAGTCTATATTAGATTATTTTAATTGACAGCTACAAACAGCTTCTCTTGCACTCATAGGCCCGCACATTCTGAAATAGGGCACTGTTTAGGATTGTCACAAATGGTTTGTTTCAAATTTAAGTGTTTCTATTCCTTCTGAACACAGATCTGAGAAGCAAGTGTCTCTAGGTGCTCTGCTCTCCAGTTATATTCCTGTATGCCTTCCAAATGCTGGGAGGTGAAAACCATTTTATTTGCATTAAGCTTACTTCTCAGTATGTCAGAATCATAAAGTAGTTGGCACGAGATATCTGCTCACCTCCAGAGACTCAGAATTTCAGCACACAAACACTGACAAGAGAAGGCTTCAATTATATTCAAATTAGTCTGAATGTTGTGCATTTCTGAGCTTGGAGCAATTGCAAAAAGAAAGATTAAATAAATTGTTATGTTTAACAGTCTTTTCTCTTTTTTTTTTTTTTGATACTGCTTTATTTTTAAATGAAGTAGTTGTAGCTTTGAGCAGATGTAATGAGAGATGTTATTTTTTTTTTCTTCAGCTACTACTTAAGTAAAGAGTAAATTTTATCTGGTTCCCACTTACGTTATAAAAAAGGAAAAATAACTGAAATAAAAAGGCATTGATTGAAAATTCTACTTAAATTTATAAATAAAATACTGCATCTAGTCCAGAATTAAAGACTTCTCATGCTGTCTAGAATCACATGATTACATGCCAATAATATGAAAATGATGCTATTCTGATCACAAGAATTAAAATGTCCTGAGTAATTTCTTCAATGATCGTGAGGCTGAGAATGATGGCTGGGTGAGGATGGACTGCTGTTTTAAATTCAACAACAATTGCCATTTCCAGGAAAATAATTACTGTGTTTGAAAGTGTACTCATAAGTGTTTAGTCAAGATAAAAGCACTTCTAGAGTGATCCAGAAATAAATGCGAAATCTTTTCCACATCCACATAAATTATAACACTTTGTAGGAATTGAATGTTGTTTCTGCATTAGATATTGAAAAGGGGGAATTGATCTAAAGAAGCAGAGCACAACGTATTTTGTAACTTGCCCTTAGAAACAGCTAGTTTGAAAAAGCAGGAGTACCATATATTTCAGTAACATATTTTAGAAATATAGTTGTTGAATTATGTGATTAATTCTCACTTGTAAAACTGTAATAGTTGTGAATAGTATGAGAATAGTATTATGGACTAGAAAGCAAGTTGTAAGGCTATTCTGTTTGTATAAGAGACCCTCAGCAAAAGAAAAGCAGACTTGTCAGACATTGTCAACGGTTTACGGGCATTAGGCCCGATTCCATGACGAAGGGGACGGGGGACCCAAGGGCCCACGTCCCGGGAAAAGGGGAAAGGGAAAAGGGTAGGGAGATGGCCCTGAGAGCAAAGAACAGCAGCAACAATCTGAGGAGAAACAAACTAATTTACTAAATAAGATATTGGAATGCAAAACAACACACTATAATACAATATAATTACAATTTAAGCTGATAAATCCAATACAGAGAGAGAGAATGTCCCAAAATCAAGGTAGGCCTTACTCTACTACCGACGATAAGACGGCTGGAGAGCGAGGTGCTGGCAAGACGAGAGACGGTGGAAAAAGGGACGAAGTCTCGTGATCTGCAAGTTTTTATACTGTGAGCTTTTATCTTTTCCCTCCGGCTGGAAAATGGTAACAGAGGAGCAAAGTACCGTGGGGACTGTAGTAGTCCTTCTCTTCTGAGGACCAGGTACATTCATTACATGATGTTATGATGTGGAGTACCAATAACCGAAAATCATAAAACCATGACAGACATCAAAGAAGCCAGGGCCTCCACACAAGGCCAAATTGCCTCACTCTGTGGGTAGGTTGGGATACAAGAGGCAGGCATCAGGATGCCCCCCTCTATCCTCCTTCCACACTTATCTCTGTCCAAGGATGAACAGGTGTCCGGAAAGAATGGCCGAGTGCTGAGTAAGCAAGTGTTAGAAGTTAATTAATTAGCAATATACATGCTTAGCTAGCAATTTATGTTCAACCAGTATCTGTATGTTTAGTTGAGCGCTGGGAAGACTGTGAACCTGAAGTACTCAACCAATGAGGAACAAGGGCAGAAAAAGATAAGCGTCGAGTCATAGGGCATAAAAGATGTAACACTGCTTTCTGCAGGTGCTCCTGCTTGCAGGATGCCCGCCTTTGCAATTGCAAATAAAATCTGCTTTTATCAGAGATACCGTCCTGATAAATCATTTGGATATTTCCAATAACTTGAAGGAAAGGAGTTTTCATTCCAAGTTTGTGTTTCTGCTGAGGCACTCTAATAGAGTGGGGGAACAGTGGCCCTGTGCTATCTTCCCAAGCAAACAGTTGCTCGGTGCAACTGTGAATCAGCAAGTATTTAAAAGAGAGTTAAAAAATAAGAACTGGAAAGGACTGTTACCCTATCCCATTCCATTATTGGCAGGAAATGCTACTATGTATTATCTGCCTACAGTTAGGTTCAGGAGTATGCATGTTATTTCTACTCACGTTCCACAACAACCTAAGAGAAACAACACTTCGTCAGAATAGATGTCCGTCTACCCTGGGAGTCACAAGAGTGAATACACAAAAAAAGAGCAAAGAACAACTTGGGGATATAAAATGCTTTCCTCCAGGACTCATACAACATCCACCCATGCTGCAGGACTTTCTGGATCTTAGTTTGACATGTGGGCATCCAGGCTGGGATGATAAGAGATGGCTTTTGCCCTGGCATCTCTCAGATTAGTTAGTGAATGTCTGAGTACCTGCTACCAGGTAAACATTCTAAGGTAAGCACAATCCCTAAAAAACAAAACTATAAGGCTTCCAGAGAAGATTCTAGCTCTAGAATAACACATTTTGAATTCAAACAAATGAAATAAGAACAAAACCAAGTCAGGATTCAGAAGCACTCCTTAGCCTTCCTGCATCTGTCACAAGATGCAAAGGACACAAAGCAAACAGGACACATTCATGTGTCCTATCACTAAAGCTAGAATGATGTCCACCCAGGCACAGCTCTTGCAGAGCTCTGTATCTCCTCTGTTTCACTTGGAGCCATTTTTCTTCCACTTTTATCGATACATATCTGTGGTGACTGCTGGTCCTGTCAGAAGTGCTGTGTATTCATATCTGTATAGTTAAGATGAGAACTGGATAGGTCCAGTTTCAAAGAACAGATGCTATAAATGGATACGTCCAGTATACAGAGCAGACATTTTCACCCATGCTGAATTATATCACACTTGACACACATCATTACACTAATCATACACATGTAGCCATGGATAATGGTGTTTCCCCTGCACAGTCAGTTCAGTTGGCTTGCAGTTGTGTGGATGGCATTTCTCCAACTGGATCAGAGCAGAGTAAGATAAAAAGTGCTGGAGAAAAGACGATTCCAAGAGATTTTCTGGAAGGTAGATGAATTTATTCCAGTGAAATAATGCTCCTACAACCTAGAGGAGAGTGTGGACTTGGAATGAGCAAAAGGCCCCTGGAGCTGATGGCTGCTCCTCTAAGTACCTCCTGAAGCTACAAGTTATTAAGCTGCTAAATGCAGAACTGGAGCTGCTCCAGGTCTCACTGTGCAGCTGGGTAGTCCAAAATGCTGTGGCTTGTGCTCTGTGTTAAAGACTCACAGGACCTGGCATACCATCTCCTGACCAGCTTTTTTTGCCAGGATCACAAGCAGTTTTGTCCTCAGTCTATCTCCCTTACACAAATCCAATCCTTCTCTACACAAGAAATGAAGTATTCCCTTTTAGCTTCTTGCTTTTCAATATTTCAAGAAATAAGTGGTTTTGATATATTGGTCTAAGAATTGAAATTGACAGCAAGTGAAATATTAGCCACCTGAAAAAAATGAATCTCTGAAACCCTTGCTGCAGGCTGTGGAGGGGCTGGTGGCAAATCAGCCCCCTAGAGATTAGCTTTTTGGGTAAGCACTGTAATTTTACTTCTGCAAGCTTCTTATCTGATCAAAGGCAAATGACAGTCAAAAAGGCTGATTGGTTTTTTAGTAAAATCAGAGGTTGTTTGGGATTTTTATGTTAACCAAGTAGCTAAGAAATACTGAATACTGAATGAATTACACTCTTGTGACCGATATTGAATACTACATTACTGTAAAAATATATTACTATCCTGCTGCAAAGCCAAGATTTTAAACCTCTCTGAAATGAAAGAGTAAGTGGCTTAGAGTAAATTTAATTTTTTCTTTTCCTTTTTTTAAAAAGTTGTGTCACGAGCCTGTCGTAGGAAAGCCATTCTAATTGCAGAGCTAGCCTCTGCTTCCCCTTGCTTGAAGAAAAGTTTTAATGCATTAGAGTAAGCTTTCTTCAAATTAAGATAAAATAATAGTGCCCCTAGCAACAGTGAATTGGATTTTTTATTATCTTCAGACTGGAAGATAAATTACAATTGAACAAAATCCTCCATGGAAACAAATTTAAACAGAGCACTTTCTGAATAAGTTATATCAGTTTTCATATTTGTATCTGTATATTTGTTTTAATAATATCTTTTATTGTATTTATATCATATTTATATTTGTTATTTGTATCTCTGTCTCTCCACAAAAGCAGTTACAGATGTGTTATTAAGATCATTTTTCTCCTTTATATTCCATCATCATATTTAGCTAGGGTAATTTTTTGTAGAAATACTTATAGATGAGACACCCCTTATCCAAAGTTTTTCCAGAGGAAAGGACATCATGATTGATATTTTGTGTACAATTTTATGTTAAGAGTAAAAAACACATTATAAGATTTGCATCATTGAACCAAAGCCAAACTTCATAAATCCAAGGTAATCAGTTAAAGCAAGACACGAACAGTTCAGATATTCAGATATGTTCTCTACTCTTTACTGAATATGACAAATGACCAAGTGTTGGTAGCTCCTAATTAGAAATTCAAAGAAAGATCATTCCCCAGTTTTCCCTTGGTGGCCTTAGGAGGAGGAGGTAATTTTTTTTAACAACATGAAGCTTCTAATGATTGTAGATTTTCCTGTGTGCTGGGAAAGCAGACAGAATGTAGCAGAGCCTGAAGTTCTCTTTCCATCCCAGAATAGTGCAAAGAAGAGAACTGCAGCAGTGCACTGCTTCCTACCTTTGCAGTCAAAACAAGGAATGCAGAGGGTTTGGAACAACCTGACCACGTGTCTCAGTGCCTTACAGGGTAATCTCTGTGAGGTCTTCTCAATACCTGTTGTAGGGCTGCTCAGTATTGGCCTGAGTTAGCAAAACCTTGAGGAACCTTTCAAACACAAAATCCAACAAGGAAAACTCATCTCTAACTTGTGTAAGCCAGTTCAGCTTGTCCAAGAGAGGGCAGGCAATGGTTTAAACTCATTAACTGGTCAGACTGGTCTCCTTCCAAGAAATAATGTGGCTGCATCTTGACTGCCTAGTGGAATCTCATGGAAATTTCTGAGATGGGTCTGAAGACATAGTGTTAGTTGTAGCACCTTGGTGCTGTTCTGTTTGTGTTTTGTAAGGGTAGAAAATCAACATTTTATCTTTCCTTTACAAAGTAAAGGAACAAAAACACAGTCGTACTATTCCTGAAGAAGGTCAAACAGTTGAACAAAAGAAAAGGTTAATTGGTGGTCTATGCATGACTTATAATTAGGTGTATGTATCAGTTAACAGAGAAACATAAATAGGTTTTATCTAAGTATATAATAATGACCAATTACAAAATATTTGGAAAGTTTCACTGTTTTTGCCTTTAAATCTAAGGTTTTTTTGGTTATAACTGGTAAGATAGTTTGTTAAAAAGTAACAATATTAATCCTTTTATTAGGTTTGATTGCTAAAAACAGTTTCTATGACATTCAAGTATAGATTGATATACAGCACTTCTTAACATTCAAAGATATCACCAATGAATTTGTGAAGTTATAGGCAAATTACATCCTCATCATGTACAAGTAATGTATTGTCCTGTGATTAAAAAGATTTTGCTGCAAAGTCCCTATGTGAGAAGAGGGCATAATTACTGTTCATAGTATCATTATTTCTTCATATATTTGCCTTGCTTTGTTTTTTCACTAGTCCAGTTTGTGTAGCTATGTTGTAGAATTATCCTCATCAACTGTTTGGCAGTAATAGGGCCACCCAAGTCTTGCTGTACTGAAAACAAGCACTTAAGTCAAGAACACTTGAGTCACTTAAAGACATGAATAATTTGGCATTTGACAAAGAAATTTACACTGAACAGCTAAGGAGAGAATAAAAGCAAAGGTGCAAAACACCCTGTTATGTGTATGGAATAGTACAAAATGGGCATAGTATAGGCTGCTATAAGTGTAGGTGTATAGAAGTATAGGTATAATATGAGCCAAACATAACACTGTTGTTCATTCTTCAAGTCATTACAAACTTTCCTGTGCTGAAAAGGTAAAATGAAAGCTATTATACTCACTGTGAGTGGGGAAAGAAAATATTTATCCTTTTTTTTTTTTTTATAAAAAAAGAGACAAACTAAGCAAAGAAATGTCAAGTTTGTGTTCACAGACAAAGACAAATATCAAGAGAAAAAAACCCACAAGATTTATGAACATTTTAAACACAAGTATGCGAGTATTGTGAAGGAATGTTTGAAACGTTCCTTCAAAACATCTGTTTTGCTTACATTTCTGCAAATTTCTTTTGTCCTTTTGGAGAACAGGTAAGCATTGGTTATTGGAATTTGCAATTTGTGCTTGCAAAATATTTAATAAAAGCCTATTACTGAAAAGAAATGGAAATACTTTTCTTTCCCAGCTCGGAAAAACAAAAGTCATTTTTCCAAATGCTGCTGAGAACAACAGAAGATTACTTCCTTTATAAATTTGTAAAACATACATTTCAAGATTATGTTAAAATCTTCTGAGAACAGAAAAAATCTTCTATAAAAAACAAGTTGTTTATGTTTATGTGAAATACCTTATCAAATTCTATTCAGATCAGATGTGACCAAAGGTGACAGCTAAGAAAACTGACTACATAAAAATGGCCTGAAATGAAGTTGAAAGGTGCCAAGAAATTCTGTCTCCAGAAAGATAGAAAGAAATATGTTGCAGGCCCATTTAGAATGGTATATATTTATATAATTAATATAAATTAATATTGGTTTGTCAGTTAGAGTTGGTTTAGTATTTATCCACACAAAGTTGTTTTCTCTTTCCAGGGGCATGAGAAAAGAAGAGGCCACAAACTCTCTGATCTGAAAAACAATTGTTAATCATTGTCACGTGCACTGCCTCAATGTTTGTCTCAGCCAGGAACACTCTGCTACCATGCAGTAGGCAAGAAGCAGTGAAGAGTAATGAACTAAAGATACGAAAGAGAGAACTAGCTGAGGATGAGGTCATTTGAGATATCAGTTATGGTAATAATAGTGGATATTTTACTTGATGTTCTGGTACCTTCTCCAGTATGGTAGAGAAACTATGCAATGAATTTGTTGGTGATAATTTTCTGTATTAGAAAATGTTTGTACCTCCAGATGGTTCCTCTAGACTGGAGGTGGAGAGCTTAGACCCAGGGACTGCATAAGACCCATAGTCAAGTGAGATACACATTTTTTACATTGTTATTAAATAGTACTCAGTGAACATCAAAAAAGACACATAAATTATTTAGGTCAGAGCGGCCCTCTGGAAGCTGCCAAGTTCAATCTCTTACTTCATTACTGAAGGATAATTTCAAACATAGGTCAGGTTGCACAAAGCCTTATCCAGGGGAGTTTGGAGAATCTCCAAAAATATATATTTTCCAGCCTCTACAATGAGATCATTCCGGCCAGTCATCAAATTTTGAAGAGAAATTTTTTTGCTTATATCCAGCTGGGATTTCCCTTCCCGCACCATACCGTTTGTGTCACTTGCTTTTTCAGTGTGCATCTCTAAAATTGGTTTTTCTCATTGTAGATGTTGCCATCTTTATGTCATCATCACCACCCTCTTGAGTAGCGGAAGACTGTAATCAGTTTTTTTCCTCTCAAACTTCTCTTCTTTGCTTCTTTCTTCTGCAAACTTAACAATCCTCCAATATTCCCTTGCACACAAAATGATATCAGAGAATAATCTGGATTGGAAGAGACCTTAAAGGTCATCCAGTTCCAACGCCCCTGCCATGGGCAGGGTTGCCACATGCTAGATCAGGGCCCTGTCCAACCTGGCCTTGATTGCCTCCATCCCTAAACATCTTAAAGGACCTCCATTGGACTCCCTTCAGTTTGTTGGCATGTCCCTTGCACTAAAGGAACCCTAACTTGATACAGGACTCCAGATGGGACTCACAAATGCCAGACTATGTTTCTGTCACTGGCTAGCTATGCTTTTGTTACAGAATCTAGGTATGTGCCACATAGTCTTCCCAGAGACTATTAGGACACACAGACTCAGCAGCATTGCATCCTAGCCATACCCTCTAACACAGTAGCAACAATGCTTCTCCAAAATTTAATAAATTTGCAGACAAGAACTTTTTCCAAGACAAACCAACACAGGAATTAATATGTGACATTTGCTTAAAACTTCACATACATTTGTTTGGGGCATAGAATGTTTCAGACAAATAGAATGAACTTTTGGTACACTGTGAATGTCTGAAAAACTACTAAACAACCACACTGCGAGCAAATGACTCTGACAACATTTTTATGCCCATACACTAAGTGATCCATTTTTCCAAGTGGTCCGTCTCTGAAAATACTTTCTGATAATTTGTTTTTCAGGAGAAAATTAATTATTTTTCTGTCTCATTTGCTCATACACTTACAGATTTAATGGCTCAGTCTCATGATAAACTGTTTTCTCTAATATTATTAGACCCATGATAAAGTAAGACTTGCAAATGAATACAAAACAGGCTCACGTCTCATTCTATTTGTTAAAGATGTTTTAGCAGAGTTGAATGTAATATCATCATGTTCATTGTAATTGTTCTGTCTCAGGCAGCAAGCCCGTTCTCACCAAGCTCATTCCGTCTTACCGAATCCAAGTTGGGTTCAATCTTCATTAAGTTGTTGGGTTTTTTTTGTGTGTTTTTGTTTGTTTGTTTTCCAAGTGCTTTATCTTTTATGTATATATTGTTAAGGGGATTAAAAAAATTCTCCACTATCTCCTGTTCTATGCATAGCATTCTTTAAATAATGTACATCACAATTACATGTGAGAGCTCTGTTCAGGTTGAGTGAACAAGAGTATACATTGAAGACACTTGGGATATGCAGATATTCTCATCTGAATTCAGCCTCTAAAATCCATTCAGCTGTGTCAGAGATGTGTTGTGACTGACTATACTCATTGTACTTAGTGAATGTTCACCAAGTTCTTAACATTTTGTGTTATAATCAATGCTAATTCATACCACTTCATATGCATATGGCATTACAACAGTAGGAATTATTTGTATAGTAATAGCTAGTCTTTCTTGTCTCCTGCTTGTCACAAACACATCCAATTAATCAAGCAATAGACAATATATATGAAGGACTCAGGAAAACTACTTCTCAGACAAACACTGCCCCGCTACAGTGACACTGAAAGCAGAGGGAAAATCCAGAGCAAGAACTTAACCTGGGAGGAAAAGAATAAGAAAGAATCCAGTGTCGGACCAAATAGATAATTAAAGGAGTGGTGCATTTTTCGTATGAGAAGAGGCAGAGAGAGCTGAGACTGTTCAGCCTGTAGAAAAGGCGGCTCATGGGGAATTGTATAAATGTGAATGAATACCTAAAGTAAGGGGTGTAAAGATGGAGCCAGATTCTTCTCAGCAACGCCCAGTAACAGAACAAGAAGAAATGGACACAAAACTTGTGAAATTCCATCTGAACACAAGAAAATTGTTTTGCATTGTCAGGATGGTCAAACAGCTGAACAGAGAGATTGCACTGCTTTCATCTGTGAAGACAGTCAAAACCCAGCTGCGCATGGTCCTGGCCACCTACCTTAAGTGACCCTGCATGAACACAGGGGTTGAACTAGACGAACACAAGAGGTGCCTTCCAAACTAAATGATTCTCTGATCTTTTCATTACACCACATAATGGATTACATTAGATAATTACACCCTAGCTCTCTAAAATGACACTACAAGAAGAAAAGAATCAGATAATAGAGTTCAAGCAGGTATTTGTCTCATGGAGCATATCCTTTGTTTCCCTTCCCGCTTTCACACAATTTCTTTATATGAGATTCAGAATACTTCATTTAGCAGAATTTTAACAACAATGTTGCAAATATTTCTAAAAAGAGATCTCGTTTAATTAGTAAATAAAGATTTCTGGATCAAATAACACAAGTTTTCACACATTTGGCTGGGGCAACAGGTGCTATTGGAAAGTATTCTGAAGGCCTGGACTCAAGTGGAATCCAAAGTTTGGCAGGAAATCTTGTTATAGATTACAATAAATGAACTCCAAATCCTCTATTTTTAACTTCAAATACTGTTCTGTTTTAGAAATAATTTTAGATACACAGTTTTTCAGGTTTATGAAGCAAAGACACAGCAAAGTTTCAGCACCCACCATTAAGCTTCAATCGTAACTTCATTTAACCTTCAGCACATAAAAAACTTAATTGAATGAAAAAAAGAATGAATGCATGCAGGCGTTAAGAATAGGCACAACTCCTTGCTGTATAGAAACTTAGATACTGCAGTAACTGTGAACGTGCATCTCTGAGTGAAGCTGCACGGGTTAAGAGACTTAAAATAGTGCTTTTCTTTTTTAGTTATTTAGGAATAAACCAGGTTTTCTTCTGAGCTACGTGAAAACCTTCATTTTTCCTTTTATGTGACCTAAAAAAAGCAGACCAGGATTGCCTTGAACAACAGGCAACATCCAGGCAACTATCGACACCTTCTGTAGATAGTTGCCTCTCTGGAATTGGACAGGTTTCCATTTACAACCCTCCCTCTGCCTGACATTGCAGTAGACTAAAACCTCTCTTTGCTATTGCGATGAATGATTTATCTTCTTTTGCTTTTCTTTGGAACACCCAAACACTTTTCAGCCTGTTTCTCAAGAATGTTCTGCCCTTGGTGAATAAAACCCACCACTTAAAAGGTTTCACTCAAGCAGCTCTTTTTTTCTGAAAATAAACTTGTTACTTTAAAACTGAGCCACTGAAATGTAACACTTTCAATCACATGTCACACGCTAACATTTTTAGTGAAACTAGACATACCTCTCAATTAGATGCATTCAATTTTTTTAAACATAAAATGACAAAATAAATAAGTTGGAAAACATTGTTGAGCTTTACTAGCTCATTTCAGACAATTTCTGATTTGGCATACAAGTTATTTTGAAAGGTTTCCAGGCCCAAAAGTCACAGTAAATATCTGAATAGTAATGTGAAGAACATAGTACAAAAATCAATCGTATTGTCTTACTGTCATTTTAAGTGAAGACAGAAATCTGTTTGCAGTTTCAACTTAAAGATCATATTGTCCTCATAAAATTTTCCTTACAATCATTTCTTCAAGAAGGAACATAAGAAAACAGTGTAATTTAGGTCATTCTCCAGGCAGCATAAGCATACTTTAAACAACTTTTTCTTTTTACTGTTATCACCTGTATACCAAATCCAAGAGAAACCTGTGAAAACATAGAAATAAAGATTATTTGGTTTGCTTTATAGATCATTAGTCATAAATACAATTGGACAAGATGGGTTGAACTCAGTAAGTTACTATAATTGATGTACTTTAGACCAAGTTTTGTCCTGACTAGTTTCAGGACTCATTAAGGTGCTTTGGGTTAGAAGAGTAGTCTCTCTAGGATCTCTGTGCAGTAAGGAAACTGACTACAGGTGTACTGAACTGCTCTCTAGAGAGCCCTTCTTTTTTCCATTATTTGCAGAGATAGCCTAAGGGGATGGGCCCGATATCTGAAGTCTGCCAGAAAGTATTCAACTCCTCTAGAGCTTGTCTCTTCTGTTTTGGGAAGTCTGTAATATGATCAGTGCATTACATTAATCTCTACATTTTGGCTGCTAAAGAGTGTTCAAGAAACATGCAGATGTGACACACAAGGACATGGTTAGTGGGCATTGTGGTGACAGTTTGACAGCTGGACTTAATCTTAGAGGTCTTTTCCAACCTCAATGATTCTATGATGGTGAACTTTTAAAGTTTTTTTTTTTGTTTCATTAGTAAGAGTAAAAATAAGACGGCATTTCTGTTTTATGCTGGTATTACAAATGCTGTCCCTTGGCAGATCTTTTGGGCTTTTTTTTTTTCCAGAATTCCACAGAGTTGTGACAATTGTGTTAAAAAAGTTCCTTGCACACAGAAAATCACTTTCTTCCTCTCAGCAGAAAGATAAGAGGTTTGATAAGGCCCTCAGATCCTGGAGAAGACTATGTCTCTAGTGAAAAAAAAAATAACGAAAGAAAAATAATTTTACTGCATTACATTATCCAACTTCAGCGTCACAAATTAGCCAGAGCTCTGAGTAAGCCAGTGCACTCTATAGCTATCCAGATCCTAGAAGAACCAGGGGAATGGCAGCCACTGAGTGATTATGTCTTTCTTACTCTGTCCTCCAAGCAGAACACCTGGCACAAATATATGGAGAACATGTGTTGGATCCATTTGTCCAAGAATGATATTTTATGATGTCATCACATTAAAATAATAATGAACTTTAATTCTGCCTATTTTCTCTTTATTTAATTTTTCCAGGAGCTGCTGTCAATGACTCACTGCTCTTTACTCATTGTAATGGTTACCAAAGAATGATATTTTTGGTATGTCAGTGTGGTATTGAATATGAATAATCAAATCTCATTGCCATTCTTAGATTTAGCATCTTGTTTGCCCACTTCCAATTATAGTCACAATAACTGGCAAGATTTGTTATAAAACTCAGATGCCTCTTGCCATCTTAGCTTACAGTTGAGTTTATCAGGTTGATTCAGAGACATCGCAAAGAAGAAATTCCAGTTGTCAACTACAATCGTTCTGTCCTATCCTCGACATTTAAATTTATTCTGCAAGATTGCCTGCCAAGCCTTCAAGGTTTTCTCTTAACTTTTTGTTTTCTTTTAATTTTAACATGGCACAGTGATGTTATTTGTGGTAACAGCACTTGACATAACTGAGGTACAATGAGGAGGAGCACGTCACACTGTCAGGAACAAAGGAGAGGCCCTAGTGACAGCAAAGAAGATCACCTTTGAAAGCAACAGTTAATTATGAAGGGGTCATTAACTCCGGAGCTTCACTGTGAGCCTATGCCATCAGGCATCTTGTCTCCAGAAGCAAACAGGAGCAGATATGAAGGAGTAATACTGAAAGCACTCATTTTTCCTTGTATGCACTACATCCCAGCTTCCACATATAGAACTTCTTGAGTCATTTTTTATATAAAGAATACAGTGGGTATTAACTCTGTACAGTAGCTATCAATGGATTTACTGTTGTCTTTTAGGAAGACTTCCCTGGCAGCACAGCCTGACAGAGGTAGGTTGTATTATTGGTCAGGATGATGAGATAGGGGGTAAGTTGGATTCAGTCACTGTGGGTGCCCAAATCTACAGCTGAAGAGTTACAGTTCTTTCTCTCTATTTCTGAATTAATGATTGAATGCTTTCTTCTTCAGGTGGCTCAGCGTAATAGGATCCAGTACTACTTCCTTTCCTGACCCATCTTGTCTCACTACATGTGTGCCCTAATTTTACACTTAATCTCTCTCAACTTGTTTCATCATAAAGAAAATAGGATAAGGAAGGAGATTCAAGCAGAGTGCTTCAAAATTTGATTCACTACCTTTCAAAACATCCCTGGAATTCCCAGGTTTTTTTAAACTTTTATTTATTTTTTTTTTAAATCCCCATACCTAATCACTAGAAGAGTTGATAGAAATACTACCACAGAGTACAAGAGTATTGTCATTTAAAAATATGATTATTCCTCATTCTGGATACAAGAAGAGCAGAGGGGAAAGTTTCTGGAACTATAGCATCCTGAGCATCTAATTGAAGTATTTACCTGAAGAGAGCTTGCATCAGAATCTTCTGAGCTTATACACAGCAATGGAGCTTGGTCCTGGGTGGCACAAGAGAGGTACCAGTGGCTGCAGACATAATAGCCTTGGAACTGGGCAGTCCAGAAGGACTAGCACCCAGGTGGGAACATGGGGAAAGGAGGAAGAAAACCTGGATGGGACCCCTTTCTTCTTCACAGCTTACTAACAGAGGAGCCTAGAGCCTGGTCAAACATTCATCCAGGCAAGACAAGAGGGGGACAGGTTTCCAACAAAACTTTGTCTTAATTGGCATATGTCTTCTGAACATTTGATTCACATAGAGATTTTCCTCATAGAAAAAAATTCTCCTGGAAAAATCACATCCAGTTCCAATAACAGCAAACTTATCTTACTGAACACTAAGAGAAAAGTATTATAAGTTGTTCCTCCAAGTTGTACTTACCTTAATTTGAGGAAATAATTGCAGTGGATCTGACTTTTGGTGCTAAGGCTGGCAGCAGTATCTACGTTGTATAGGACAGTAGAAAAATATATTCCTTCAACACGCTGGTGTGAGACTGAAAAATATACTGGATTGGGACTAGGAAAGAAATGCCACTTGATCATAGACATTAACTAAGCCCTCTAACATTGGCTGACGGCAATTTACACACTACAGTAGCTGAAAGTAGAAAGACACTTAGCACACAGATACGTAGGCTGAAGCAGTAAATTTACCCTCTGACAGAGAGAGACAAAAAGCTGAAGAAATCATTCTTCGTAAACAAATAGACTGAAAATGGTCTTGAGTACTGAAGAAGAAATACAGTGAAAGCAAGTCAAGAAAACTGAAATTCTGAGAATGAAGCTGGGTAACAGCCTAAATTTGAGACTAACAAAAACAAAGCCTTCATTTCTTTCTTCGTTTTATATTCTTCTATAATTCTTATGCCACATCAATATATAGGTATTTACAGAGTCAAATTGTTTTTGTATCTATGTTAATCTATGTGTAAATACGGAGCCACTTCAGTAGATTCCTGAGTATTGGGCCAGTGGGACAACTTTTTGCCATTTCCTCCCTCTTTCATAATAATGATGAAATTCAGCAGCCTCACAGGCTTGCAGGGAGGAGGAAATGGTGGGTGCAGAGCATCCTGTGCATCCTCTCCACACTGCTGGTCCGTTTTTTTTTCTGGTTCTACCTCTGGAAAATAAGTTTTACTGCAGACTACAGGTGTGGCTGGTCTGCAAAATTGAAATGGCAATGAAGAAAGGAAGAAGTGGCTTTGTAATCATGGTAAACCAGAACACTGGTCTTCTGTTGCTGCTTCACTTTTTGTCAGCAGCATCCTATTTTAACATTAGCACAGTTCCTCTGCCATGCAGAGATTTTTGCTTCCCAACAGTGGAGAAATCAGCCGGCACCCTCTTCAGATAGAATAGTCTGTTTAAAATGGATCACTATGAGGAAACCTATTTGAAATTTCCTCATCTTTATCCACTGGCTAATTACATAAAATGGGGAGAACAAGTGGCACTTGTGCCCCTGTCACGAGAGGACATATTTCATTCCTAAAAGAGTCCACTGGTGGCCAGCACACAGGAAAGCACTCCGGGTTGTGATGACTATGTCGATGAAGGCACCTCTCAAGCCCTAGCTAGGTGAGGGACAGAAACCCCAAAGAAGTATGGAGGCCTTTTTTTAGTGGCTCCCACAGCCAAGCTGGTTTTTAGACACCCAACCAGCAGAATCAAAATCATCTCCTCCCTTCCTTTCCCTGCAAGTGCTAACACAGGTCTCACAGTCCCCCCTAGGACTCTGCTAGCAGAGACTGATATTGTGCTGCTTGATGCAGAAGTACGTCCTTTCCACTATGGCTCTGCACCAAATCGTGTCTGCTGAAATTAGAATTACAGAATCGTTAAGGTAGAAAAAGACCACTAAGATCATCCCAGGTATGCCTGCAATCCCAGGTATTTATAGGAACTGGGGGAAGATCCCCTTGAAAGTAGTCCTGCAGAGAAGGACTTGGGGTCCTGGTGGATGAGACGCTGGACATGAACCAGCAGTGTGCACTGGCAGCCCAGAAGGCCAACTATGTTCTGGGCTGCATTAAAAGAGGAGTGATCAGCAGGGAGAGGGAGGTGGTGGTCCCCCTCTACTCGGCTCTTGTGAGGCCCCATGGGGAGTACTGCATCCAGGCCTGGGGGCCCCAGCACAAGAAAGATGTGGAACTCTTGGAACAGGTCCAGAGGAGGGCCACCAAGATGATCAGAGGGCTGGAGCACCTCTCCTATGAAGAAAGGTTGAGGGAACTGCGTTTGTTTAGCTTGGAGAACAGAAGGCTCCAGGGAGACCTCATTGTGGCCTTCCAATACTTGAAGAGGGCACATAAACAGGAGAGGGAACAACTGTTTACGTGGGTGGATAGTGATAGGACAAGGAGGAATGGTTTTAAACTGAGACAGTGAGATTTAGGTTACACATTAGGCGGAAGTTTTTCACTCAGAGGGTGGTGACACACTGGAACAGGTTGTCCAAGGAGGTTGTGGATGCCCCGTCCCTGGAGGCATTCAAGGCCAGGCTGGCTGTGGCCCTGGGCAGCCTGGTCTAGTGGTTGACGACCCTGCACTCAGCAGGGGGGTTGAAACTTGATGATCTTTGAAGTCCTTTTCAACCCAGGCCGTTCTATGATTCCATGATTCTATGATCACCTAGTCCAACCATCAGCCCATCACCTAACTATGTTCCTCAGTGCCACATCTCCACATCCCTTGAACACATCCAGGGACAGTGACTCCACCAACTCCCTGGACAGCCTGTTTCAAGGTCTCACAACTCTGAGAAATTTTTCCTAACATAGAACCTGAACATCCCCCGGCACAACTTAAAGCCATTACCTCTTGTCCTACTGAGAACAGCTTTTCCATGAAACCTCTCTGGCTTAATCTGTGAGCAAGGACTTGACCATTTACAGTACTTCCTAGAAAAACAGATCCAGTTTGGAAAAGCAAGTCTTCTCCCCTGCTGGGTAAAAGGTTTTTCAAACGCAAGCTCAGGACTTTTGGATCATAATGGACTGGTGGTTTTGTTACTTATGAAATGAGGAAAGAAAATCAGTATTTAGTCAGAAGAACACACGTGTAATGTTGAATTTGTGATGTGGTATATGTGATGAAGGTCTGTGCTCAGAAAGATAGAGACAAAGCATAAGATAAAAATTCACAAATGAATCCTCAAGGGGACAATATTAAGCATAAACATGCACTAATGCAATTATTCTCCCAAGTGTTAGACTGTAAATTATCTCAGAGCTTCAAGGCTGCTGTCACAACTTGGAAGAGAAAAATGAATTGTAAAAACATCTATTGCATTCACTGCACAAAACTTCACAGAACTCTATGAAAACAGGCAAAGCAATTACTACATAAGTAAAAAAGTACCTTTAAAGGATCTATTTAAAACATCCATAAAGAGCTATGCATCATTTGTTTCTTTCTTTGCCACCATTATAACCTGCTTGCTTCATTATTGATGCCTCTGATGCACCAGTTCTCAAAAAGATGGTCCAGTCGGAGTGGGAAAGGGAACAAAGGACATCAGCAATTAGTGAAATGCTAAAAGGGTAAAAACTGCACCATCAGCTGGTGGCAACATGAAGCCATCAAGGCACCAGCAGTGCTGAAGTTTGGTTTATGTGCAAGGGCATAAATTGTGTATGAACTGAATATTTCAGAGGTAGGGAGGAGGGCCCTTTGAAGCGCCAGGGTTTCTTCAGAAAGCACAGAAAAAGGCCACTGGATACCCATACCTAAATATTTTCAGATTGACAGTTTGACAACTAGGATAGTTACATCTCCTGTACTTTCTAAGAGTCCCTAACTTTTTTTCAAATCAGCAGCACAACTAAATTCTTTGCATTGAGAATGTTCTTACACATTTGCCAGACCTGCTGATGTGTGCATTTGAATTTTTCAAAGATTTTGAGATATACATTTTCTTCTCAGCTAGAGAAAGTCTTTCTCCTTACTTTTCTAGTTATCTAGACTTAGGATTTAGAGGGGATGAGAGGGGGGAAAGCTAAAATACTGGTTTAGCAAGTTAACAATTTCACTCCCTCTACTAGTGGATCAGTCTTCTTTTCTGGCATGTCCTATTGTAAAACAAGTTACTAAAGCACATTTAAAACAAGCAAAAGATATTCCATTCTGTTTTTTTCTGACTTTGCCTATATATGCCTAAAACACCATACTGTTTATTTGATTGCCAGCAGAGATCTCTTTATTTTTTTTTCCCTCTTTGCCTTCTTGTCACTTGCTCATCGATGTAGTGGCTTAAAATCTGAATTTTTTTTTTTAAGTTAAAGGAACTCTGAACAATTAGACTTTATAGCAGCCAATATTTTTCTCATTTTCCATGGTCACATCAATTACTGTTTCTACCAGCGCCAAAATGAAGCAGAGTAAGAAGTAGAAACAAATAATATTAGCTGAATCTTTACTTCATGAAGTGAGAAACGCCATTTTAAAAATGCTAGGTTAAATATCCAAAAAAATCACGTTTTTTAAAATCAGCACACTGCTCACTTTCTGTTCCAAACTTTATAAAAACTGCAGCAATTTCAAAGTGCAGTACTCCACATTTTGCCATCAACTCCCACTTTAGTAGAGCACAATCAGTGTCAGGGATAGTACCAACTCAGAGGACTAATCCCATTGTTAAAATAAAACTGCTCACAGTTCATTACCACTCTGTCTATTAAATCATCACTGCTATCATCTCTCACTGAGCACTGAGAAACATTTCTTTTCATGAGAGCTATTGTTCCTCACTGCCTCTCATTCCAGAAAGTAACCCATTATCTCAAGCCACATCCTGCTTATTTTTTAAGATTCTGTTTGTTGAAGTTCAATTTACCAAGCCATCAAGAAAAGATGCATGTGCAGCCTGCTCCATCACCTCCTTCCATCTATCCACATCGTTTGAGAAATTTTCTATGCCATTCTAAGTCTTTAAAGAAAAAGAAATTCACTTAATATGAAGAATTAATAGACCTCAATACTGTTTATTGATTATTAATTGTATTCGCTGTATTCCTGCAAATTATGTGGGCAACATTCTCATCTCCATTCTGCTAATATGTATTTGAAACACTCAACTAACCCTCAGTTGCTGAGAACTGTTCATCTCATTGATATTGGAACCTGATATTAAAATGTTGTGATTTCCCAATTCCTATCAGTAGATACACTCTGCCGTAAGAGCTCAGCCCAGCTCTAACATCAAAGGAAATAAACTGCAGTTCAGTGGTTTGGTGTGTACCATCTAATTACGTGAAACAGTGAATATAATTTTATTTCTATCTAATGGCTGGTTTTCATTACAGACCAGTTTGTTAGTATGTCATAGGTGCAGTTCTTCCTTAAATACTCTGGTAGAAAATTGGGGTGTCAATAATTCAGGTGATTCAAAAAATAGGGAAAATTCATGATCAAAACCTCAATTTAAAAACCTATTGCAGAAACATTACCTGAATTTCCAATGTAATGCCATGATCTTTAATTTTGGGTATTGTGGCAAACTGTTGTAAGGAAGCTTGAAACCCAAGAAAAAAACTGACTTGGTAAACAAATGAGCTTGAAAGCCTAAGAAAATGTATTACTTAATAAAGAAAAGAATGTGCTGCTTCTGTAGCTGAGTTACAAGTTATTTTAGCCACTAAAATACTAGCCATAGGAATGAAAGTGACATTCTACCAGAATGGCATTCGAAACTTTTACAAAATTTCAAGCTTTTGGGGAGGGTGCATGGGACATCCTGTGTGTCTTTCAAAGTAATAAACCATCAGTTCAACTGTTGGCTATTAATTGAAAAAATAAATATATATTTAGATATAATATCTAAAACACCCATTTCATACTCACACATGCAGTTTTTTCAGTTCACTAAAGTGAAAAGTGGATGTTCTGTACATTTGCAGAGGAGAGGTGAGAAGGAGGAGTTTGAGATCAATTAGCTTAGCTTTCCAGTAGGACTAGTGATCACAAGATCCCATTTTCGCATTAACAAAGGGATAGTGGATAGTGATAAATTCCTTACTTGCTCCCATAGAAGTACAGCTATTTCAAAATGCTCAGTGAATTTAACTTTTGGAATATAATCCAGTATAAAAAGCTTTCAAGGTTCATTTTGTTAATTTATCAGTAGCATTTTTCTCAATTAAATCTTTAGAGAGACAGTGGCATTTGGGCAGTAGAGAATATGAATATTAATAAACCAAAATACACTCATGTACCTCCCAAACCATAACACTGAATAAAAATAGTGATTAAAGATCATACAAATGTGTATTTCAGGTTTTTATTTTTCTTCTGTTTTTCTGAGAATTTTAATTATTTTATTCATGCTCTTCATAGTTACGTGACAGCTATCTGCTAAGTGATGTGCTTCAGAGACAAATTTGTTTTCAGCAGTTCCTCATTTCCAAGAACTGATAAATAAATCAAAATATCATATGGAGAAAGTATACCAAACCAATCAACTAACCAAACAAAAACAATCTTTTGGGTTTCCCAAATACTTCCACAGATTTAAATTTCCTTATTTGACAGTATTTAATTACCCATTTTATGAACACTGATATTTCAGAACTGCTTCTGAAAGGCTCACACTACTCACAACTATTTATTCCCTTTGATTTAAAAATGTTTTGTCCAAAAAGAATGTTTTAACCCACTGAAGTACATGGGCACAATTGGTTTACTCAAAGAGCATAAGAAATGTTTCAGAACTATTTTTGATTGAAGCTTTTGGTGATTTCATCTTGACTGCAAAATGTGTATTTCACCATATCAAATTTACTAGCCACTAATTGCTGAGATTCAAAAATGGGAAATGCGTAATGAAGAACTGCATATTCTGCCTTTGATGTGAACATCTAAGCCCTTAGTTTGGAGAACATATACACACGAATCAAAGAAAGGACATACTCCAGAGTTTCATAGTTAATTTCGGAGTAACAGAGTTGTGGTTGCACTATTATTTTTGAACTTTTCTACTTAATGGAATGAAAGAGAATTATAGCAGAAGGTGGAATGAGATTTAAGCTCAATTCTGGGTTTTGAATTGTGGATGGCTGTGTTATCTTTATACAAATAGAAAGGCAAAATAGCAGCTAATATTCTGCAACAGAATTGAGGTACACAAGAAAAGTTAATTTACAAGCTTTTCAGTTTTTATGGAAGACTGGAAAACAAATCCTAACAAGCAAGATTGCTTCAATTTCTATGTAGAAGAGAACTTCAAAGGAGCAAAACAACACATGAAAATACATAGAAAGAGCAATGAGGAAGAACAGTATATCAGCAGGGAATTCTTCAGTTATTTGTCAAAACTAGACAAGTAGCAGCACACAAAACAAGTCAACTATTTCCTAACAACTGAATGAAGTTCCCAAACAAAAACCAAAGCACGAAGAGAATGTTTTGGAGAGAACAATACCATATAGCCATTGAAACAGCCGCTTATTCCATCTGTTAGAATGAACTTCAAATACCTTAGGTTATAAATAAGACAAAAAAACAGCTTGAGAAGTCTCTTGGAGATGCACTGCACATTTGAGTTTATCTTCAGCAAACAGCACTTACATCCCACGTCTCAAGCAGTGAGGCTGTGGGTCGTGTACTACGAGCGTACACTAGTATTTCCTCCTCGGCTCAGAGAAATTGCTACTGTTCTTTTCTTTACTGTTTTAAGAAATGCTCAATACAGCAAAACTCTTACACATTCACTTAAGAGGAGAGATGAAGATTCTCTTCTTGAAGAAGATTCTCCTCTTACTGTACTTGGTGCTCAGGAGAGGAAAAAAGACACCCATCAGGCTTTTTGAGGTTTACTCAAAACTTGCTCTGAATTTTGTTTGGAATTTTTTTTTTTTTTGAGCAGATCCAGGACGTCTTAGCCAACAAGGAGCCATAGGTGAAGGCAAGAGGAGTTAAAAAGAAAGTCTCAATAATACCTCTCTCTCTGCTCCTGACATTACTGATATTAGTCCTGCCCACAATTGCTGATAGAAAAAAAAAAGGATGAGCTGCAAGGTTCTAGTTCATTCAGTAGGAGATGCCAAAAGACTTTCACTACTCTGGTGTCTTCTACCATCATAAACTTCATCCATATTCCACCCATGTACTGTAGCTGTCTCTTAAGTAGTTGACTGGGCAAAGCAACCATCAGTTTCAGGACCAGCCCTTGTTCTCCAGCAGAACAGGCAACACTGGAACAACCTGATGCCTTTCATCCAGTAACAGATTAATTGGTCCTTGTTCTAAGGGCCCCCATTTCTTTATAAAGACTCTAAGACACAGACTGAGGTACAACCAGACCTGCCAGCTACTTACCAGGAATTTAGGATAGATCCTTAAATAATATAACACCAAGGAAAATCAAGGTCTTCCTGCCTTACACTGTAATCAATAGAAGATACATACTGCCCCCGTAGCCAATGCTAACTGTATCTTATAGCCACATCTGCTCAGGGCACAGAGTTCCTATTTTGTTGTTCCTTTCTATAAAACATATGTGCACCAGACCAGGTAAAATCAGTAGGGATTACTTTACACTGCTGTGCTGTGGTCTGCATTTAAAGCAGGACCAAAATTTCATATTTGCAGGCCAGATTCAGTCAGGAAAACGTAATACAACTCTTCGTTGCATGTCACATAACATTTACGAGAGTGTATTTTTAAATTTTGTGAGACATTAAAATATCTCAATTTGTCTGCAAGGCTATCATTTATACTTCCTTACATCCTGAAATACTCAGTCAATAAAAATGGCCAGACTTCTTACACTGATACACTGTCACAACATTTTGAGGACTAAATCTCAAAATTTATTTAATTCTGATCATGTTCAATCACTTTTAAGATTTACTGCAGTTTAAGGAGATGTACAGGCAGAAAACAGAGCATCCTAGCTGCCCAGCTACATACTTTCTTTGGTGTTCATTATATATGTTCTATTTTCTATTTTTTGATTGTGTGTATATTACATTTAGAAATAACTAGTGAGTTTTCTCCCCTAGTGTACTGCACAACTCATGTCAGAGTAATCTGTATTTAACTGCATAAACTAGCTTTCAGGCATTTAGTGAATCAAACTCACTCTTAAAATAGTTTTCATGGAAGAGTGCACAAGGTTCTCAGAAGTGTACAAGCAAGCTTAATATGAAATGTAAGTTCTTGCAAGAAGATTCAGGAATTTCCTTAATTACTAGAAGCATTCTGTTGTATTTTGTTTCTTAATCAAGAAAACCCCACACCTCTGATATCACTGATATCAGAACTTTGCTATGGGATGTGAAAACTGAGCACACCAGACTTCATCCTGCCCTGTTCACACCCAGACCTTTTGTATATAAAAAAAATCATCTAGAACAATTTAAAAGGAAAAAAGTAGGAAAAGCATTGATTATTCTTGAGTTACAGTTGCAATAAAGAAAAAGCGATATTTTTTAATATGCTATTTTCTATCCAACCTTGATTTGTAGATGTTAAAGCTATAAAACAAACTCCTACTCAATACAGAAGGAAACTATAGTTTATATTACATGATACTCTAAGGTCAATATGTATTTTATAGAGAGAAAATAAAAAACAAAAGTCATTTCAGCTACATTGGTCTTCTTTGATGTTAAGCATGTACAACAGCCATTAATAGAAAGATTTTCTGGCTCAAGTTAAATTCCCTCTCCAAATCTGCTATTGAAACAGTTTGCATTAGGAGATATAGACTAAAGCTGAGCTCTGAAATCAAATTTCCTAAATCAGTAACAAAGTAACTAACAAGCAACATTCAGATCTCCAAATTTTACTGAAAAAAAAGAACAACCCACCAGAAAGACCAATGAATATAACAGACTGTGTTACCTCATAGAGTGTACCTATACTGTTTTCTTGTGTTACACTCTAAGGTAAAAGTACATGATTAGCCTGTACTTTTGAAGACTAAACCATTACTGGTGGAGTTATCTGTTACATTTCTTTTTAACCCGGTCCTCATGTGGCTGTTCCAAAGGACACAAATCTTTATAGAACTGAAATTAAGGGAAAAAATGACATGGTACTAATAGTAAGAGTTAGTAACACTATCAAACTAGTTTTTAGACACAAAGAGCAAAATCTCTGTTCTTACCACAGAAGCTGTTAAACACAGGGAGACAGCTACATCTTTCAAATCACTGTGGATTCCTAAGGGACAGCAGTGGCCTGTGGGGCACGGAGTTCCATAGTGAGAATATGACATTCTCGATCTTCCTTAAAAAAAACCTATCTGTGGCACCTTCATATCATGCATTGCAATTACACAGTCCCAAACAAACACTGCCTGAGGAGAGATGTGACAAGACACTAATTAAGAGGCTGTTTGTTTGGTTACAGCTCTTTTCATTGAAAGTCAAATATACAAACATTTTGTGTAGAAGCTTTAATAGCAAATATTCCATGTAGGAGACTGATAAACATTTGCTTCCAGAATACATTCCATGATTAAACCAGCTTCACTGTTTCTTATTCATTTTTTAAGAAATCATATGCAAAGTGAATAAAATCATTTAATTTGTTACATAGGTCATTAGCTTTTCATTTCTAAAAAGCAAAGCTGCCACAGCATTCAGCAAGAATTATAATTTATCTCTCTCTCTCTCTCTATATATATATATAAAGAGACTTCCAAGTCTTTACTTTTGTATTTGAATGACTAATGTACGAACAGCAAGTTTCTAGCAGAAGGTCTGGTTACATTACCCTTCATTAGGTTCAGAACCATGTCTTACATTAGACCAGCTTGACAGGACACAAGTCAAGTCCCTTTGGATGAAAGTAAATGTTAAAGTAGCGTCTAGTATTGCTTGTCATGTTCTCCAGCCACTAAATGACATGTAGTTAACAGAAGCAGACAAGAGTCAGTCTAAAGTAAAACAATCACAACAGGTACAACAGTGCTGCTGCTGTTCAAACTTTGCTGTGCTGAAAGCTATCCTAGCTTTTAACAAAGACATTACTACACAAATATATATATATTGTTGTCACAATGTATATACAGCTTCTAACTGAATGTTCTGTCTTAAGAGTGAGAAATCATAGATTTAAAATGTTTTCATAGATAGTGATGTGTCAACAACTTTCAGGAAGAAAATTCAGCTACAAGAGTGCTTCCAATGGAATCAGAGAATGGCTTAGGTTGGAAGGCATCTTAAAGATCATCTAGTTCCAACTCCCCTGACATGTATTACAAGCAGAGAGAAGATTGTGCAGCACATGTCCTCAGAAACAGGATAGCAGGGCTCCATGTATGATGGAATATTTATGGGTTTTGCCCCATATGCAATGACCAACACTTTTAAACCCAGATGCCTGTTTAAACTGTGTAGTTTAATTGACAAAATAACCCCAGGTGCCTATTAGAATCATAGAATAGAATCATAAAATTGCTCAGGTTGGAAAAGACCTTCAAGATCAAGTCCAACTGCAACCTAACCATACTACCCTAACTCTAACAACCCACCACTAAATCATGTCCCCGAGCACCACATCCAAATGGTTTTTAAACACATTCAGGGATGGTGACTCAACCACCTCCCTGGGGAGCATATTCCAGTGATTAACTACCCTTTCTGTAAAGAAGGTTTTCCTGATATCCAACCTAAACCTCCCCTGGCACAACTTGAGGCCATTTCCCCCTGTCCTGTCACCTGTCACCAGGGAGAAGAGACCAATCCCACTCTCACTGCAATCACCTTTCAGATATTTGAAGAGAGCAATGAGGTCTCCCCTCAGCCTCCTCTTCCCCAGACTAAACAGCCCCAGTTCTTTTAGTCTCACCTCATAGGGCATATTCTCAAAGCCCTTCACAAGCCTTGCTGCCCTTCTTTGGACCTGCTCCAGCACCTCAAGGTCCTTTCTGTACTGAGGCACCCAAAATTGAACACAGTACTTGAGGAGCAGCCTCACCAGTGCCGAGTACAGGGGCAGGATGAGTTCCCTAGTCCTGCTCACCACACCATTCCTGATCCAAGCCAGGATGCCACCAGCCTTCTTGGCCACCTGGGCACACTGCTGGCTCATATTCAGCTGACTGTCCATCAGCACACCAGGGTCCCTTTCTGTCAGGCAGCTTTCCAGCCACTCCTCCCCTAGCCTGTACGGTTGCCCAGGGTTGTTGTGACCAAAGTGCAGGACCAGACACTTGGCCCTATTGAAACTCATACAGTTTTCCCTGGCCCATTGATCTAGTCTATCCAAGTCCCTCTGTAGAGCCTTTCTAGCCTCTGGAAGATCAGCACTCCCTCCCAGCTTGGTGTCGTATTGCTCCCATTTGTTTTGATTTGAAATTAAATAGCAGGGCATTTAAAAAGAAACAAACGCTACAGAAAAACGAAAGTCCAGCTGTGAAAGAAGTCCAGAAATATATCTTCAGGCACCTAAGATTAAAATGCTCAGGTACAGATGGGTTTAAACAAATACAATGAAGTTCAAACCTTAATCATTTTCAAAAACACACACATCTGTAGTCATAGTGGGAGTTAATGGATTTAGAGGGATTGGTGACAGTGTTTGGTTTCTTGTTTTTTTTTTTTTTAAGTTGAGGAAAGTTGATCAAGATTTAACTAAATGGAGTTGGGATACAGTTTTAAATATAAAAGAAATAAACATGCTCAGATGAACAACTGAGCAAAATAGGCTTTCCACCTAATATGCAGCCTTAGGGTTTTGAAGTCTTTTCTTATCTGAGAATTTGAAGAAGCTGGCTTCTCTGAATTACATGAAATGCTTTCAGAAGCAACTAAAATGAATCATTTCACACACAGTATAACATTTTTAAAAAATTAACATCTTTTACAATCTGTACATATTGTAAGCTGTAGTTGGTCTGATGAAGCACCTGTATCTGTATTTCATTTTCATTATTTTTTACTGATTTTTATTTTGACAGAGAGACAATGAAATGCTTCACACTTTAAGGAATATATATAAATTTTCCACTAAAAAATTGAAAGTGTCAAAACTGACTCACTCTGGTAAAAAGAAATTACATTTTTTACATAAAATGGGAACTACGAAAATTGCTAATGGACTACTTTCTCTTCTGCCACATTTTGTCACTCACATGATACTTTCTTCTCAGCAGAGTGTATCGCTTTTGTTGTTGTTGCTCTGAATATATTTTATATTACATTGTTGGGTTTTTGTTTGTTTTTGTAAAAGGTTCAACAAGCAATATCTAATGATTGAGTTAATTTATACCTTTTTCAAGACCCAAAATTACAGGCAAAATAAAGTAATATAAATGTATTAGTAATTTATTTCATGGAGAGACATAAGTGCTACTCTTTTAACATTAATAGAAAGAGATCTGCTGTAGTGCAAAAAGTATATTTGACTTATGAGTTCCTAAAGTTAAGAGATTTCTACACAGCAATCACCCTTTCCTCAAACTGAGCCAACCTTAAGATTAAGACTCTTCCTCTCTGAAGTCAAGGACCCATGTACCATGCAGCTAACTCATAATGGCTGAATAATAAAGAGGTTTCAGCTCAGTGATAGACCATACAGATAGATCATATCTCTATGATATCATAGATCACATACTTTGTCAATTTATCATTCAATCCTAACTGGAGAAGTTGCTCCAAAATGCTCAAATGAGCAGAAAGGGTAAGCATATTTGACTATTGTAATTTTGACAACGCTACATTAATCAGTCTGCATGGCAGATTCCACAGAGAATTACAACCAAAGCTTTCCAATGGGATACTTAAAACAAGCACCATATCCAGCCAGAATGATGACAGCACTATAACTCTGTTCCTCCTATTGTTATACTTAGATACTCACACAGTCATTCAGAAATTAGCTTGACAGCCTGTTCTACTCAGGTATTTACTCTTATACATCAATCAAGTTTTCAAAACAAATATTTTCTTCATTGAATGCATATACAATATTTCAGAATGCTGTATGTTCCATTAAGTAATATTATATGTGGAATGCTACACATTTTATTATATATTCCGGTATAAAACAATAATATTTTTAAAATGCACTGTTCTCCAACTTCTAAGGGAGCTCAAGAGACAAAGAATTAACAAATAACCTTGAATTTACTGAAATGTACAAAAAACAAATAGACAAAAAAAAAGAACAAAATAGTATAACAAGGATGTCTTTAGAGTCAGGGACTGCAATGTTTGAGAAGAAATAAATGACTGAACATCAGCACTGTCTTAGAGGAAGATGAAGACTCGTCCCAGCAGCCCTCAGGAAGCAGAAATTTAATAATTCACAGGAGAGCACTGTTAACACTTCAGATGCAACTCAGCATCAATATGCTGCTTTAATGCAGTGCTGTGTTCTTTGTATAACACTAATGCAAGGAAAGAATGACATCTCAGTGCACATCATTCAAATTAACTCTGACCTAACAGTGTATTATTTGAATATTTGTCAACGAATTCTTCTCGTGGAAAGATTACCTAAAGCTTCACTACCAACTGATGACAAAGGTCTCAGAAGACATTTTAATCCCACTATAGAATGAAATATATGCAATAACAGAGATATATCTGTTCTAAAATCTGAATCTGTGTGTAGTCTGCTGGAAACAAATCATTCAGACATTTGGATAATCTGTTTATACTTATCATAAGCTACGTTACTGATGCATCACACAAAGTGATACCACAAGTGCACAGCCTTAAAGCCTTCATCTATACGGTATAATGTCAGTAAATCTCAAATCTAGGGAAATTAACTTGGTCACTTTATCAGTTTTTTGTTTTTCCAAACAGGTCTTTCTTATACTCTTTTATATTTATGTAGGAAAGAATCCTTAGATTTTCTTCTTACAGGCCACCATTTCTCTTATAAACTATTATTCTGTCATGTGTATACCTATTATGAACACTTAAAGATTCTTGAGGCAGCCATAGTCCTGGCTTACGTGAAAAAAATTAGAAAGTTTTAGCTGTAATAAAACCTAGATGCATTAAAAAAGTTAATTTCTGTGAAACTCTAATTACAGCACTGAGCTTTACTTTAGTACCAAACATTTCTACAGATAAGGGCTATGAGGCTGTAACTCAGCTGCACATGTACAAAAACCCCACAGAGCAATGTAGCTATTACAGATTATCTGCTAACTGCAAGGCAAGGACCGGCAGACACAATGGTCCTACATACATGCACAGTGACTTGGAGCCAATCACAGTAACATTAGGCTGAAACAACTTGTAGGACAAAAAAAAGTAGTGATGCATCCTTAGAAACAGATATAATGAACACACATATCTAGATGACTTTCCTTGTACCTACATGCAATAAATGGCTTCGTAGTGATAGAGCTTCTTATTGACCACAGAGTGTGTTTTTAGTCAGATAGCCTTATTTAGGAAATACATGTGACAAGCTGATATGCAGGTGGAAAACACTTGCAGCACTAGTAAATGGAGGTCATAACTCCTGTATTCTAGAAAGCATGAAATTTGTATTTACAAATAGATGTGGGAATGGAAGATGTTATTGCTGCTGCTTTCATTTTCATCAAAAGGTCAGTTGACCATTTGATGCCAATAAGTAGAAAAGAATTTTCTCTAAAAGGGAGAATAATATGAGCAAACAGCTAAAAGAGAAACAAGTAAAGATGAGGAAAGGAGAGAGGAGAAAGGAACTGGCATATGGAGAGGACAAAAAAGGGATGATAAGAAACCAGAAAGCTGGCAGTCCTAGAGCATGAGTCAGTTACACTTGACTAATTTGAGGCTGCTCTGAAGACTGCTCAGGTAATGGCACACAAGAGAGAAGTTTGTACTTTTCACAGCTTTCAACCTTGTAATTCCCCTGGTAAAAAGTCTCAGGACCTACTGAAGACAGAGATGGCTTGGGTTGTGACAGCTACTGATGTAATTCTGAGGTAAAGGTTAGTTTCCACAGCAAAAATTTTAATTGCTTTGCAGTCAACACCCAGGAGATCAAAAGGAAAAGCATAATGAAAATAAATGTAAGGAAGAATACAGACTTCTAAGCACATAGAAAACCTGTTTCTCTGAACAGTTATACTTTCCTATTTTGATCTAGAGGAAAGAGAGAGCAGAGAGAATATTCTGAGCTGAAAGCAAATTCAGAGTAGCCTTATGAACTCAGAAAATTACACCAGTATAAATCTGGTGATACTACTCAGACTTAATGAAAACCTTCTTGTCCATAGAGCTTGTTTCCAACCTGCTGTAATCGTTTCCCTTAGCACAAAGAAGGCATGAATGGTGCTAATTGCTGTAAAAGTGCTGTCGCAACAGAATGAAAGCATTTCACACCCATTCTCTGGAAATTTACATCCCATTTGAAACAGCAGAGACTTCAACCAAAAAAAAAAGCTTGTCATATTTAATTCTGTGTTGTTCACAACTTTAAGTGCAAGACAAAAATTACAAGCGACTGAACTGCTGGTAGTAAACGCACTGGATCTCAGAACCCTCTCTGTGAAGTGGAAGAAAAGTTCAACTTCCTTATGTAGGTATATGCCTTTGATGTTGAGTGAACTGAGGCTAAATTACCCTCAGGGTATGGTTTTTTTCCTTGCAATACCTTCAGAAGGTGAAAAGAAAGTGACATGTCATCCAAAAAGGGTACACACCTACAGGAAAGACAAACGCCATTGACGCATTTATAGCATGTATGTGATAGCACTGATCTGTGGACTCCCGACACTCAGGAAATTCAAAGATACAGGAAAGTCTAGATTAAAAGTAATTATTTTCTCTGCAGTCAGATCCCATCTTTTATCTGTGAGGTAAATAATTTTTACATTACAGATATAGTCTTCTTCTCCTATATCAATTCATCAGAACGATATGCGCTTCACCAGAGGAAGGAGAGGTACCACGCTTCCATAGCTGGCCGTTTATTTCTCTGAAAATTATTCAGATACTTGGACTGCGTCTTGGTTAAAGAGATAGGTTTGGTGGCTAGAAGCACCACAGAGATGCATTTATCATTTCCTTCCTTTCAGCTGCTACTGTTTGTGACTCACTATTAGCAATTTTAATTATAAAAGCCTCCAGTTACCAGCTTTGCATTCTACCATTGATACTTATTACTAAGTACCTAACTCTAATTATGATGAGGTAATTACCATTGTGGAACAAAGACAACCCTCTATATTTGATTTAAAAATATTAGAATCAATGCTTTTGCCTCAAAAGAAGCCACCATCATAAAATATTAAACAATTTTACACATAGTCACTGGAAGCAAAATGCGGATTTTTAAGACTAGCAATTAGCAGGAGACTTCTCTGAACACATACCTGAAAGGACAAAGATATATTTATCTGCAGTATGAACTACAGGGTGCTCACCACTTAATGAAGGTTAAAGCTTTTTGCTGCTCTGAACCAGGTCCTTGGAGACCACTACCAAAATGATATTTGTTGCCTGGTGCCCTAGGTGCTTTAAGTACTGTACTGTAATACTGAGGACCTTTTATTTCCAATCATGTTGTGAACTCTTCACTTGTAACCTTTCACCTGTACTCCCAGAAGAGGCTATTTCAGTGCCTTCACCCAAGGGGAAGCATACCAAGTGCTTCTGCCTTCACAGCACTGAATTGACAGATTCTGCAGCTCTATGTTTGCAGGTTGGCCTTACTGCTTTTAGTCTGTAAAACCATATTCCTCACATGCCCCTTGCAGCTTCTAATTCGTAACAGTAGATAACATACATAATATTTACACACCTCAAAATATTATTTAACAGTATCCATGCACAGTTAGCATAAGGCACACACAGCTGAAGAATTGTTGTCCCATGAGTGCTAATGGCATCGTAAGCAAGAAAATGACAAGGAAATTGAAGAAGTTCTGATGAAAGATATATAATTCCCACAAATTTTTTTCTGGGGGAAACCTGAGCACTGGACAGAATGTCCATCTGGGGCTCTACTACTTCTTCCAGCTGAGTTTTTTCCCCCGTATTTTTCCTATTATTTCCCTACTTGTCGTCAGTTGTGGACTTTGTTGGTGTACCTTCGACCATGAAGCCTTCCCTCAACTTTTTGTGCACCATATCAGTGTTCCTTCAGACATCAAATTTTCCTGTGGAAGTACTTTGGTATTCCCATTCATAAAGTCCTGATTTCAACATCTAAGTAAGGTGTTAGAAGGTACTCAAAACACAACTCTTAAGTATCAAAAGCTAGGAGCTTAACACTTTGAGAACTACTGACATGCAGGAGATATCCCAAAATTTGTCTAAGTTACAGATTTAGATGAGCAGCATAATTCTGAAGCGATTTTATCCACAGCCTCAGTTACTGTGGTCTGATACAGAATTACTGAGCAATCTTGGATCCAATTCATTTTGGAACAAACTAGAATGTGTTTTAGAGACACAGCTAGTGCACACCACTAGGTGTTCAGCCCACAGGTCCAGACAAGACTTACGCTGAAATTAAGCACCTGGAATTAATATAACAGCTGGCACTTCTCTCTTACAGATAAATTCACTAATCTGTTCACCCATCATTCATGCTCACTTCACATTGTTGTAATAAAGACCAATATGTTCTAGCTTATTCTCAATCAAAGTTGACCTGAACAAACGATCATGTAGGTTTTGGAAGACCAGTTAAAAGAAGCCAAAGTCTTGAATCTTTGGCCTCTGTACTGAAAACATGCTGCTCCAACAGTTCCAAATACTGGAAATTTTTTTCCTTCAGTCTCCTACGGAAGGAGACACTAGCTTTATGCAAATTCTCGGTTGAAATAAAAAAAGTTCATCATGCAAAACAATATTCTGCAACTTAGATGAGGGGGCAAGTTCAAGATCAAAAGATAGGAAAGAACTCCATCTAGCTAAATTTTCTCAGGGTTGTGAAGGAATGTTTATGATCACATCAGTAGGGAAATATATTTACATTGCAAATCTGGATAGAAATCTTTGCTTTCCAGTGGAGAAAATAATTATTTTATTAGCCTAAGAATGGAGAAGAGTAGAAGGCAACTTCAGAGCATCTTTTGCAGCAACACCTTAAAGAATCAAACAAGCAAATAAAAAAAAAATGTAACAGCCTCACCTTCCCCAAAAGCATGCCTCAAATAGAAACCTCTCTTTTATTAGACTCCAGCTGAACCCTAGTCATAAGTTTTGTTGTCTAATGTGTTCTTTTCCACCAGTTAGTGAGGTGCTTTTTTGGGTAGATCTCGTGGGAAATACAAGTTAGGACATCTGGGAAAGCAAAGGCAAAAAGTATATAACAATCCCTTAAAAATAAAAGTTTGTTTCAGCTTGTAGCCATCTTTTAGCCCAGAATCTTTACTTTTTGCAGCAGTTCAGCTATATCCTGTTTAGTCCATCATGTTGCTTCTTCCCCTCATCAAAATCAAGAAGCACCTTCCTTCCTCCAGAAGAGCTCTTCTTGGAGCCCTCTTCCCACAGAGGGAGAAGGGGAATTACCACTGGCCCTCCTTGCCAGCAGCCTCTGAAAGTGTTATGAGCTATTGAAGTTAAAGACATCGGGTACATTTCACACAGAATTTTACACTGTTGAATTTTCTTTTGTTTTTCATAACAGAGTTATGACAAAATAGTCTCTAGAACATGTTTACATTCTCTTACATTGGAAGAGAAAAGAGCATTACTGCCATGGAAAGTGCCACTTACTGGAGATTTGATTGTTCCCATTCTTAAATTAGAAAAAAATTCAGCAATTTCAGGGGGAAACTGATTTTTCTGCCAAGTACTTAAGCACCTCCTGGTTCCCAGCTTTTTTTGGCAGACTTACTTTCTTGTGTAGAGTATTTACTATTCAAAGTAAACGAATTACAGCTTACATATGCCTGCATTACAACAGTTTGCAGTAAACTGCTCTTGGATTAACTTGCATAAATGTGAATCTTGACTCTAAACTCAGACAAAAACCAGGCCCTGAAATACTGAACACCCATCTTGAATGAGCCTCCCATCGCTGAAGAATACCTACTCTTTTGTCCAGGTGCTACCAACTGACTTAAATATGAGGCATTCCCACTTACCTGCCCCTGTATCACTGGTGCCTGTAATCTTGTGTGTGACTTGAGAATCATGAGAATTATATTTACTTTTCTTCTGCCCCGCTCCATGCTTTTTTCGTTTTTGCTTTTTGGCAGAAGCTATGGAGGAGGTAAAAGGATAGCAGTCAGACTAAAGGGGCTTGTTTTCTGTTGTAGTTTCATAGACACACCACACTACCACATCCCTCAGTGCTTTTGTGCATATTTGCTGTCAGATCAGACTCCTGGATCCTGTAGAAGAGGATTCCAGATATTATTTCAATACCAGTTTACAGACAAAAAGTTAATCCAAACTCCATCTCTAAGACTTATTCATTTCCAGAACACCCCATTACTATTGCCATTGTCATTATTTCTGTCTCTTCAGATGCTTTCAACTTGTCTTACATTCAGATAATGTCAGCAGTACATGGAAGGACAGAGAGAATCACTCTAATATAAACTGATCCAAAGGGGAGGGTTTTGAGTATCCCCACAAATAATGAACAAGCCTCTAACACTTTTGTATAATCCCTTTCCTTTGAATGCAGGCTTTCACCACTGTAATCAGACTCTTATTCAACCCATCCATTTTTGTATCAACCTAATTCTCTGATACATCCTGTTTTATGAGGTTCAGTTTGGGCTTTCACTTGTAATTCTTTTCACTCTCATCACATCTTCACATATAAAATCCTCTTTCAGAGGTCTCTTTTTTCACAGAGCTACCACATCCTTACATTCTCAGGCTTGCAAGGGCCTTGTTTTCTCCAGCATACAATACTTCACTTTCCTAAAATGTTAACAGTCAATAGGTTTGTTTTGGTAAACTTTCATTGTATAAAGTGGACCTTTTAATTGACAAAGAGAGAATTTAAAGAAATCATTTTTTTTGCTTGGAATTTTTCCTTAAAGGCAATTAATAACAGCAAACACTTACTCCAGTCCAGTGCTGCTTACTTAATGGAAGTCTACAACACACATTCCAATGCTTGATTAAACCCTAACATGAGATCATTTGTCTCAAGAATCGTAGAATCATTAAGGCTGGAAAAGACGCTAAGATCATCAAGTCCAACCACCAACCCATCTCCACCATGACCACTAAACCATGTCCCTCAGTGCCACATTTACACATTTCTTGAACATCTCCAGGGATGGTGACTCCACCACCTCCTTGGGCAGCCTGTGCCAGTGCTTAATACACCTTCTGAGAAAAAAAAATCCTAATATTCAACCTGAATGTGGAATCTGAATGCGAGCTTGTCTTTCCCTCTGCAGTTTTCTTCCAGTGTTTGGTTTCCTTAAAAAGGAAGAAAAAAAAATAAGCAAGACATTTTCTACTATCTCCATCATTTACATCTTTGCACTGTTTAGTGATTCTGTTTTTTTCATTTGCACAGTCTCTCCTACCATCTGTCAGTAGGAGGTATAAGGTATGAAATCTCATTTCTTATGTATAGTACACTAGTGGTTTGGAGAAGGATGGGCAAGGCTTGCTCTTAATCAGATAAACTATAGACGTTTATGGGAGCTGTTGTAGATCTCCATTAGATCACTTCTAGAAGGGCTCAGGATTATAGTATGTGCATGGGGTAGGGGACACATACAGCTGATTATCTTCTACATACCATCAAGATTGAAGTATTATCAAGTCAAAGATGTCACCCATTCTCTCCAGATGCTGCTATGTATTTTTCAACTAAATATGCTGAACAGCTGAACTGGGCACTTTTACTCATTTTGTCATAAAACATGACAACTGCCCCACCGACGTATAGGTGTTTGACCCTGACTTTCATACTTTAAAGGTTCTGCTGCTTCAGATTTCTTGAAGAAGTGAAGAACCACAGCAACTTCTTTGTCCAGTGCCAGAGAAACTGATGCAATATTCATTTTTAGCTATTATGGAGAAATTTTCAAAAACCAAAAGGCAGTTAAAAATAGGAAGCCATAATGTGCATATGTGTATTTTGTTCTAGTAGGCGTGTCACGGATCTCGGTCTGTAACACGGGAAGGCCCTTCCCCATATGCTTGTTATTGGTTCACCTACATACTTGAACCTATGTCGTAGACACAGGGGGTGGTGCTTCTTTGTTTTCATAATAAAGGGCACAACAACTCCAAGTATGGCCTTTCGGAAGTGACAGGTCAGAAGCAGGAGATTCAATATGATTGGCCAGGAGCCCCATGTGAGCTTCTGGAACAGGCTAGTAAAAAGATAAGAAATGCCATGTAGCTCTGTAGCTTTTACCAATAAACGCCATTTTGCTGCATATCATATTGATGCTGTGTGTGGTATTTGGCCAGGACTGGGTTTAGGTTCTCTACGTGCAAGAATAGTACTAGAAGTGTCGCTGGAGTTCGGTAACAGTGTTTTAACAAAATACATCAGTGTTTTCCATCACACAAAACAGAAATAGCAATTTAAAGGGAAAGACATTGTTTATACAAGGTCAGCTGAGCATTTTGGAAAAGGCTGCCATATTTTGGAGATCTAAATCAGATCCATTTGATGGTAAGTGTGCAGAGAGCAGTCAAGCTTCTAAGTGCCCAAAATTTGTCCTCTGATAGCATTTATGAAAATTTACACTGACCTTAGATCTCCCTACTAACAGTTCTACATGGGGAAGTCTATAACAATCTTAAATACCTATGCTACAGTGAAATACTAGTGACTAATAAGAGTAATAAAAATCATATGGTTAAAGATATTTTTTCTAAACACAGTAAGAGTACACACTAAAGTACATATGCTGACTAGACTGTTGCATGTACCTGAACTCTTTGCTTTCTGGCTGAAAGAGTGATCAAATGCATCAGACCACAATTTACAGCAGAATTAGGCTCAGTATTGGAGAATCAAGATGCATCCAGTCAATCTAAACTCTTCCAGTAGAAGAAAGATATTTAGGGAAAAAAAAATAAATAGGTTTTTATCAGTATGATATTTCCCGCTAAATTGTCTATTAAACTCATTTTCAACCAGCTCTTGTATACAATTTTGGAAAAATATAGTTGGCCTACAGCATGACAGCCCACAGCAATAACAGTAATAAAAGAGGGTGTATCTGTTAGGATTTACTCCATAAGCAACAAACATCTGGATTTGCAGATAAACATCCCATAATAGTTTACATTTTTACAGAAGTGTGCTGTTGTAGCGATTAGAAGGACCAACATGGTTGAAAAGGCATTACAAAAGAGGTGGAAGGACTGGCACAAGAGCAAGGTGCTACAAAGGAAGGGAAGTAGATCGCTCACCCATATCAGAAGATTCCAGGTTCACAAGGAAAAGCTTCCACCAAGGAGGGATCTCTAAAAAGAGATCCATCATCAGTCGCAGTCAGCCCTTAAATGAGGCCTAAGAGGGGTGGAACCAGGCTCCACCCCTGCTGGTCACACAGGCAAATTGCCTTCACCTGTGCTCCCAGAGCTGACTGGACCTTTCCTCCAGGTGCTCAATCAATCAGTGGTTCAGGCCGTGACTCAGCAATTCCCATACAGCTGTAAATGAAGAGGCAGCAGTATATCATAACCAAACATGCAGACAATCTAATTTTTTTTTACGTAAACCGCATTTTTAAGGCTAGTGACCAGAATATGAATTGTCAGTTCTAACTACTAGTGTTTAATTTATTTGCCTTTCTGTGTTGTCACAGAAACCCACATTAAATTAAAGGTAAAGAAACAAGGGAGCTAATTAATTAATGCCCCGTGTATATTTTGTACAGCAGAAGTATTGGGCAGTTATTTAGAACATGGCAGCACCCACAACATACATTTCAAATGCATAGTAAAACACTTCTGCCCCCCCCCCCAAAAAAAAAAAAAAAAAAAAGCTTCATGCATATACAACATTCAAGATGGCATAAGAACAAGATGGATAAAAGAGACTCCATCTTCCCCTCCCCCTCACATGATTTGGAAGGAGGGTAGAATTAAAGGAGAAAAGGCCAACTTGAACTGGCCTTTCATTTATTTTCTGAAGATGGGCAGTTGCTCCATAAAAGCATAAAACAACCTGGGTTATAAGCAACAGCCTAACAGCTTGCCTTAAGAGGAGCTATCATAGTATGGGCACTGGAAGAGGAAGGAAACATCAAGGTGATGATAAGAAGATGCTAAAGAAATAATTGAGAAAGAAGGTTCTCTCCTTGTTAAACACTTTGCAGATGAGTGAAAGAAGGAAGATGACAATGTTATCTGTGTATTTCACTTGCAGGTCTGCTTTTTCCCCTACAAACTTAGTGTTTGAAGAGGTAGAAACCACCACATCTTACATCTTTTCTAGACTGATCCTTAGAAGTAGGGTCTGTAGGTTTGACAGCACACGTGATGCTTTCATGTTCCTGCTGCAGCTCCAGGTTAAAATTCAGTGTTCATGGAGAACATAGAAGAGAGTAGAGAATACCACAACATGCACTTCTTTAGTTTTATTTGGTGAAGTTCTCCAAGTAAGGAAGAAAGGGAATAAAAAGAATTTTTTGTTGATGTTGTTTTTGTTAGGTTGGTCAGGGTTTTTTTGTTGTTTTGTTTGTTGCTGTTTTTTTGCCCTGGCTAATCTTACCATCTATTGATGGTTATAGTGTTTTGTCTTTACCGCTGATGACCATAACATAAAACAACATATCCTAGTGAAAGAGACACTTTCTGGACACTATAATTTAAAATCAATACAATCATACATTCTCCACTTCTGAGAGGTATGAATGAGTAAACAAAACCAGAGCATCTTCCCAAGGTTAAATTGAATCAATTTATACCTGACTGATGAAGCAAGAAGAGTAAGGAAGATAAATGAGCCAGGAGGGGATCAACTTCTATTGACTCAAGACTGGAGGGTCTGACAATGGCTATAACAGGATCTCAGTGCCCATTAGCCTGGCTGGGAAACCCTGGACGGAATTCCTTTCTTTGTTCAATCTGTTACTTCCAATCTGACTGCAATTGACAGCTCCATTACTCTGAAGCCTCTGAGAGCACCCTAAGTTTCTTGTGCTGAAAAACAGATTGTGCCTGCCAGTTTTCAAAAGGTGTTATGCAGCCAGGATGCCCTGCTTAAGCAGAGACCAATTTGAAGGGCCCCATTTATCTTTGTCATTAGGAAAGAGTAGACACCTTGCAAGAGCAGAAGAACCTCTACGACATGCTAAGCTTGCAGTCATCTCCGGAGTGAGGGAGATAAAAGCAAACAAATTCATTGCTGAAGTGTGAAATGAAACTGTTCCAATGAGCAGTTACAGAATAATGAATGTAAGATGTTATAGAAGCAGGCTGTATATGTCAAAGGTTGTGATAATACTCATTAAAGATATTATTTTGTCTAAACTGGATTATATATCCATAGCCAGTAGTTGTCCAGTTACAGCATATTGGACACTAAGTGTACCAAACAGCAAAAGATGAAACTACAGGCAACTCGCTGTTTGTCGGCAGGGCATCCCAAAGCAGGCAAATCAAAACACAACTGAAAATGTTCTGAGATGTTCTTGAATTATTTTCATAAAAACAAAAATTAAAAAAAAAAATAACAGAACACTCAGGTTTTTCAGCTGCATTTCAGTAAATTAACAGTTAGAAAGAGTTCACTGGATATCATCAGCATCCATGCAACAAAAGAGACTCCCAGACAGACTACCACAGGACTGTGAGAAGAAATCCAGGAGACTGCAGACATTTCTCTGCATGTCACAAGCGACTCCTGTACACAGCCAAGCAGAATAAGGTCTGACGTGTTTGATCAGGAGCAGAAACAGATGCAGCATGGAGTTGTTTAGGTGCTTAAACGAAAATGAAATACAAGCTCACTTAAATTGATGGCAGAGTAATGCTGACAGAAAAGTTCAATTTCTTTCTCAGGATTGAGTTGGGTCAAAGAGTTATAAATGCAGTATTTTCCCCTCTTTTTGAGTGAATCATGATGTACTGTTCAGCTGTCTCATGTCGCTGTGGTGCAGCATGTCAGTTTTTTATTTGGGAATACGGAAGAAGAGCTGCTCATTTCTCAATAGCGCGTAGGCATGAGGACACCATATCCTAGTATTCCTAAAGACACGCTGCTTTATATGGTACTAGATACTTACAATGTCATTTTCAATGTCTATCTTTATTAAAAAGCCTGATTTTTTTTCATCTTTTCTGTATCTTTATATCTTCATGACCTACCTTACTTTTTCATTAAAATAAGTTTTTTTTCCACTTGAAAAAAGTCTTAGAAAATGACACCAGGCTTTACTGGTATTATTCCATAATTCTGTGGTCCCAAATATGAATCCGGTTTTCACCATTCTTTTTTGATAAGAACCTTGATAGACTTCAGATGCCACCAGGCTTTCAGAGTAGTGATAGTACAAATGTAGGTAGTTAGTCTAAGCCCATACTCTACTAATGATGGCGTAAATGCAGGAACATGATGGGAAGATGATATTGTTTCCAAGGTGTAGTAAAAGTATGCAGGTGTTTACAAAGAAATCCAAATTATCCCATAAAGATGTTTCAAGAAGTGAAAACTGTACTACTTAATGTTCATACAGAGTTGATTATACTTACAGCGAAGAAGCAAGGCTTACCATTCTCATAGAACTATACTATCAGAACTACGGACGAGATTATTTGGTATGTGATAAAAATAGTATTAAGGACAACAGCTGAGACTAGCATGACATCTTTTACCCCTCTTGGATGTTAATAACTTTTAAGTGATATTTCCATATTTTTCTAGTATCTTACAAATCTTAATTCCTAAAATTCCCTTTAAAGGTATTTACCTTAGAATACACTGTTCCATTTAAAAAAAAAAATTAATAATTTGTAATTTTCAAATTATTTTCTATGACAGAATATTTTAATTTTGATTATCTACCAATGAAGGAGATTTTGCTCAGAGTAGTATTTGAACTGTTTAGTTCAAGATACATAACTATATTTTTAGAAATGACCAAAATATTGTTGTTGAATTGTACTCAGTGATCATTAATGGTCCTTTCCAACTCTGAATATTCTATGTTTCTAAGAGTTTTCGGCTTCCACAGAAAGAACAGTGTGTACGGACGTCTATAAGTGTTCTATCATCTTTAGAAACACCTGAGATACAAAACCCAGCTCACTCCATTGCTTGCTGGTATAATGGAAAATGTATATTCTCTACTTGAAATCCATTAATGATAAATTTGTATGTCGACACAAGATACAGGGATGCATAAAAACACAGGCAACCCACTCAACACCTGAGAGGTTTTCTAGTATGGTGTAGCTGGTACTGAGCTTGTCTAAGAACTAGGAAACATATTTGTTCTATTGAATATTACCAGAAAGTATTCTTCATATATTCAGAAGAAACTCTTAATAATACCTACATATGTTGGGAAAATTGACCTTGTCAGAAAAAACAACACCAAATTAAAATAACAAAGTATCTGGTTAGTGTTCAGTTTGTCAAAACATTTATGGGGTTTTGATGACATCATTATGGAAACTATTGATTTTCATGACTTATGTATTATTTTCTAATACTAAGTGTTTTTAATAGTTTTTTGTTGACATTAATTCTCACTACAATTATTTGCCACCAAATCTACAAATTTCAGATTTATTTTCAAATGTTGGTAAAGAAAGTTCAGACCTTGAAGAATATGATTTATGTACCCATACTGGCTACATTCTGTGATTAAGTTTCAGCTTTTGTACAGATTGAAGGAGAAAAATCCTTTCATTCTATGTTTACATCCCTCACTAGGCTCAGTAGCTTATCTGTTTTCTTTCTTACCTTCTCTCAACCTTCTCCCAGTGCATCTATTGAGAAGGCAGTGTATATTACAGTCAAAAAGAGTTACGTCCCTTAGTTGAATTTTGCTTATCTGTTCGGCATCAGGATTTCAGTCCCAGTACCCTTATTTTTACAAGAAGTTGTATGTGTCCTAAATGAATTCCAGCTTAGGTAGTTAGAGAGAATGTGACAAGGAGAAGACATTCTAACCCTATCCACAGCAGTTTTGCAGAAGAATATAAATAGCTATCTTCTTCAGAGCCCATGACATTTCCTTGGTGAAAAAGTAAAAAATTACAGCATCAAGAGAAAAGAAACCCTAAATCCTCCTGATGAAACATAAGAGTTAGTTTCTCTAACGAGACCTTTACATTGCAAAGATGTCATTCATTTAGAAACAGAATACCACTAATCACTTTCTGAAGTTTTGGTAGCAGCTCCTCTCTGTGCTCTAGGAGCACAATAAATATCATTTTCATTCAATAAAATTGAACTAAATGCATTCATGTTGTAAAAATCTGGAGCCAATTTTTAAAATGTACTTGGAAAAATTTTGACGAACCAAGGCAAAGGATCCCCTAAGCAGGGAATATTAAAACAAAGCACTGCTTTCCCAAATTGGCAGGTGAGGAGTCTGAAGCAATGTCTCCAAGACTTTCTTTCCCATCTCAATAGGCTGATAGCATTGCAGTCCTGCTCTGCAGCAGGGTCTCCTGAGAATATCCACCCAGCGGCACAGGAGCTCTGCTTCAGACAGAATCACAGAACTGTAGGTGTTGCAAGGGACCTCTGGAGATCAAGTCCAACCCCCTGCTAAAGCAGTAAGTCACACAGGAAAGCGTCCAGATGAGTCTTGGTTATTATGACTATGAACACCACAGACACAGGATACAGCCAAGGTTAACCCCAAGTTTATGGGGGTCTGCTTTAGATAGTAGCTGTTCCCCCACAAACACTAAATGAAGCAATAATGCAAAATTCCTAAGAGGAACCTGACAAAAATGGAACATCCTTGAAAGAGTTTATTTTCCCAGCAGCTTGAAGTGTATCAGCGTTTTTAACAAATTCCTCTTGCAGTGAAAGCTTTACATGAGGAAAGTGTATTATGGGTCAGTAAGTAAAGTCTTTGTCACAGCAAGACTGATGCAGAAGACAGGCTCCTGAGAATGGTCCAGGATGTAGTGATGCATATGAGATGAAATATCTAATTCAGCACTTTTAATGGACAAAAAGATAAAAACTTAAACTCTGTCAAAGGTCAACTCCTGCACTCTTTTAGGAGGAAAGAATTATAACAGTTCCAAAGATACATATTTCAAGGTGGCAGCAGTTTCTCACAGGAAACAATTAGTTACCAGAACAAAATTCAACATAGGCAGACTCAAGACAGCATTCCAGTAGTGGCAGTTAGTATCTCAGAGTATTAAAATCAGCATAGAAATAAAGAATGTTTGAGTCATACATTCATCACTCAGCAAAGACATTACAGCTAATGCTCTCAGCACAAGAATTCAAATGTTACCAATTGGCAGTGCTGAGTCCAATATACTTTTCGCAACCAAGAATAATATCCTGAATATTTTCAACTCAAAACAAATCTTTTCTGTATCCTCTTCTTTCAGTTAACCTAGCCTTCCTGCTGTCTCATTGCCTTTTACTGCATTTTTTCTTCAAGTGTTACATTTTCTAAAGCTCTCAAGAGCAAATAATTTTTTTCCCTGACTTATATCTAAGACTCCTAAATCTTTGCCTATTTTAGATTTACATTCATTCAGTGTTGCATTGTGATCTAGCTGTTGGAGGAAAGTACTCACAATTGGATGTTCCCAGTGAGAGGTGTTCACGCATATAAACTCAGTGAAAGACATAGTTGAATTATATCTTTCTCCTTTGATTTTTGCTATCTTGCCTAGAAAGGAATCTTAGAGGCCATTAGGTATCTAGAATGACCCAGAATTACATGTCCTGTGATTCAGGACCTCAGCTAAATTTGCAATAGAAGTAAGAAAAACACGTTACAACAATAAACACTTCAGTGACTGCTCTCCAGCACAGTGACCAAACAGCACTTGAAAACCTTGTACCTGCACCATTAAACAGTCAGCTTCAATAACAGGCTGATGGCAACCAGGCTGCCTACTGGCAGCAGTCTGGCTGCACCTGAGGCATCTCTGGGAAGGCTCATGCCCCAGTCCACAGCTAAAATAGAAGTAAGCTCAAATTCCCATTTTTTTTTTTTTTTTTCCTCAGAAAAGCTGTGAATAGTCAAAAGAAAGCTAAGAGCATCAGGCAACTTCATTACTGGAAGGCCGAACATTCATCAGGATCTGTTCCTTAATGACCTTCTGAAGATGCACCACGTAGTTTAGGAAGACAGACGTCATCATCATGGCCTGACTTTCAGTTTCAGCAGGACCTCTCAGAGGCTGTCAGGCTAACCCAGCACACCCAACAAAGAGTTATGCTCTAAAAAAGAACCACCACAAATCCCCACTCTCTTCCAACTTTTTTTTTGTTACGTCATGTCTTTTTACTTGCAGCCCTTAGTAAGGAAACAGTTGAAGTTCAGAAAGCTGGCCACATCAGAGTTCAGAAAATAAATTGCCAATGCCTAATAAAATATTTTCTCTCCAGATTAGATGTACTACATCAGAAGACAACAATACTGCATACACTGTGCAAACTCAACAAGGACTGAACTGAGCCACCTCCAGCTGGTACTTCAGGTCTCTGTTAGGTACCTGAGGCACCGTGATTGGTTAAATTCAGCCCCACCCACGAGCCAAGTATTTGGCCAGATGTTCTTACTTCCCTGATCTTGTAGGTTTGAGTACAGTTTTGATGCTATTCTGAGGAGCAGAGCTCTTTCGTGGTGTGCCATTTTTCCCAACCTATTCTAGAGAGGGAATTTTCACAAGGAAGAGATAATTTTCAGTTATGTTTGTATATGTCTGTACATTAAAAAATCCATCCAGCACTCGAGACTGAACAGATCATTTCTTCTTTCCATCAATCTTTTCCCTCTTTTTTTTTCTTTTGTTGCTTTCTTTCACTTTTTTTTTTTTTTTTTCTGAAGATTGATTGGGGTATTAAGTGAATTCAGATATCCATGAACATTTCTGCTATGGTACATGTTCTTTACTTTTTCCAGTATTCACAGTACTTGAAATCTAGTTTAGCTGGTAGGAGCAATGTACTCCTGTAACTCTGTCTTACAAAATGTACGCACTTTCCCAAGACTGCTGAGTAGAAATAAAAATACATCAAAATACAGGGCCACTCTGAGAATTTAGCTAACGCTTCCTCATAGGTAATTAAACATTTTGTTCTGGCTACAATAGGAAAATGATCTGTAAGCTGACAAAAGTATATCTTCATTTGTCTCCCTCTGCTGCCTTTGAAAATGTTATGACAGTTTAAAAAGGATTTAAGTTCTTTAAGAAATGCTATTCAAAGTGACATCATTTTCAATGCTCCAAAAGTTTTGAGGAATGGTCCACAACATATATTTTTTCTGACCCACATCATCAGAAAAAAAAAAAAAAACGTATTAGTACCCATTTTATTTTGCCAAAATTTTCTGTCTTTTGTGGTAAGTTGTATTATTTTCAGAGCAACCAGTGTATCTACTCACATTTGAAAGTAATGACAAATCTAACCACATAGACAGAAAAGGAATGGTTTGGATCTTGGCTCACTCTTAATGCACGGTGTTAAAAACATATTTATATTATGAATTCCTTCAGAATGTTACTTATCTTGCTCCAGGGATGTTCAGATATTTGAGGAAGATAAACACAGGATAAAACGCTGGATCCTGGAGAAGCTTGTTGTAGTCCCCAGGTGGGACTGTGTGAGGAGCTGACATTCCTACAGCTCGTTCATCTATGCTTCAAACACCCATGAAACACAAAGGGTCTGATAAAAAACAGGTCTGCTTTCCATTTTAAGAGGAAATCTCTATTACCAGCAATGCTTCTAACAGTGATAAAGCTAACTACAAGTCTCACATAACTTTAGGCATTTATTCAACTGCATTTCTAAAATGAAGGTTATAAATCACTCCCTAGCCCTTCCTGAAATACAGTTATCCTCCAAGCTATAATGGGCATTTACCGAAGAATGATTCTTTTCCATGTCAGATGTTATAAAAGACAGTTCATACTTCAAATAATATGATCTTTAAGTTCAGATGGTGAAGTTAAATTTAAGAAAGCTCAGAGAAGATGCATGAGCCTCAAAAAGCTTTTTAATATAGAACTTTTGAAATCTCAAGATGCTACCCATGTTTTATATTAGCTGTTCTGTATTCTTTTATATGTTGGGATTACAGATGGATGCTAACAGAGTTGCCCACTGCAGAAGGTTTATCTTCTTGCCTCTTTTCTTTCCCCACAGAAGGATTTAACCAATTCCATATCTAATTACCTCTTTGTACATTTATAATATAAAACTAAAGGGCTTTCTTGTTTTCATATTTGTTTCCTGGTTGTCAGTTTTTCTCTTTGATGATGTAGTTCCTCAGAAAAAGATATGTGCTTGGTTAGCATTCCCTTTGGGTCAAGGAACTGTTGAGAGATTTAATGCTACATTAATTTTAGTATGTTTATCTACAAGGCTGGATATTACCATTAGAAAATCACTAATCCTTGTTAGGGGCAGGTCTGCAAACTCTAGAAAAGTTGTCAACAGAGGAATTTTCTTCCAAATACATTTCTCAGAATGGATTTGGGATTTGATACTTTGAATCAGAAGAAATAAGATTTTATTATAAGTCATCCAAGAGCCAAAAAAAAAAAAAACCCTGACGATTCATACAGAAGATTATGATTTTAAAAAATGCAAGCACTGTGATAATAAATTCCATGGTTTTTTTTTTTGTTTGTTTTTGTTTTTTTTTTAATCATCGTTTCCAGACAAAAGAATAGTAGACCAGATCCAGGCTTAAGTGTTGCTTCATTTAAGTGACGATTTACAGAGGGCTGAGTCCAGGAGAAGGGATAATGTTATATAGTGTGATCCAGCCAGGTAATTTCTTTTCACTGAGATTGCAATCAGTGAATAAGATAGATTTATATCCAAAAAGCTGTTGTCATTACCAACACTTTTTGTGTCGCTGATGAGTAGACAGCTCATCTGGAAAGCAGGAAGCATGGGCTATATCAGGACTGGTGCTCTTCAACATCTTTATTAATGACATAGACAATGGAATCGAGTGTGCCCTCAGCAAGTTTGCAGATGACACCAAGCTGAGCAGTGCAGACGATACATTGGAGGGAAGGGAAGCCATCCAGAGGGACCTGGACAGGCTGGACAAGTGGGCCCACAAGAACCTAATGAGGTTCAACAAGGTCAAATGCAAGATGCTGCACTTGGGCTGGGGCAATCCCAGGTGTTTATACAGACTGGGGGAAGAACTCCTTGAGAGCAGCCCTGTAGAGAAGGACTTGGGGGTCCTGGTGGACGAGACGCTGGACATGAGCCAGCAGTGTGCACTGGCAGCCCAGAAGGCCAACTATGTTCTGGGCTGCATTAAAAGAGGAGTGGTCAGCAGGGAGAGGGAGGTGGTGGTCCCCCTCTACTCGGCTCTTGTGAGGCCCCATGTGGAGTACTGCATCCAGGCCTGGGGGCCCCAGCACAAGAAAGATGTGGAGCTCTTGGAACAGGTCCAGAGGAGGGCCACCAAGATGATCAGAGGGCTGGAGCACCTCTCCTATGAAGAAAGGTTGAGGGAACTGCGTTTGTTTAGCTTGGAGAACAGAAGGCTCCAGGGAGACCTCATTGTGGCCTTCCAATACTTGAAGGGAGCGTATATACAGGAGGGGGAACGATTGTTCACGCGGGTGGATTGCGATAAGACAAGGGGGAATGGTTTTAAACAGAGACAGTGAGATTTAGGTTAGATATTAGGCGGAAGTTTTTCACTCAGAGGGTGGTGACACACTGGAACAGGTTGCCCCGTCCCTGGAGGCATTCAAGGCCAGGCTGGATGTGGCTCTGGGCAGCCTGGTCTAGTGGTTGGCGACCCTGCACTCAGCAGGGGGGTTGAAACTCGATGATCTTTGAGGTCCTTTTCAACCCAGGCCATTGTATGATTCTATGATATTTTCTCCTCAGCCTGCATAGTTAAATTCCATTTTTCATAGACTACAAGGCTGTTTAAACAGAAACCCACATAGTATTTTGTGTGAACTTTACTACAGTTCCTAATCCTGATTTTGGTTTTCATCCAATGAAAATCTAATGTAAAACAACCATATGCCACCAGTTTGGAAAAGCTGTGCAACACTACTTATCATGATGGGAATCCGCCAACTGAATTTCTGGCTTTCAATTGGAGTGTTAGTCGTTTCTTAATTAGGTGAACAGTGTCATTGCCTGCCTACTTAAATAGAGCTTGCAGTGGAGCCTTTGGTGGCAGATTGGTATTTATCTTCTCAGAATAGCTACTTCTGAATATCTGACTGAAATCAAAGTTAGATACTCTCTGAAAGAATGGAGATGCCACTTATGTTTAGTAGGCTGATGGGATTTCTCAGTTTTATTCACCTGAATTGCATTTTAAATAGGATTCCTGAAAACTGATATGAAAACACTGACCCTTAGTGAGTGTGATAGAGTCTAGAAAGACAAATTAGTCAAAAATGACATGACCAAATGGAATCCAGCACTCACACAAGATGTAGGTCTGTTCATGCATATACACCATGACATAACTGTATCTTTTTACATTCGTATTACAGTTTGTTAGTAGCTCCTCTTACAGTCCCCCTTGTACACTTACAATGCAACCAATAAAATCATCAGGGAAAGAAATCTGACTTAGAAAGAAACTGCAAATGTAACTGCAATTATTATAGAAGAAATGAAGCTTCAACTGCTTTCTTCCATTAGTACACCAGGAATTGACTCCTAAGAGGAAATCTTACAGATACCAGATAATCATCTAATATATATTATATCTATAATGTAACTATATTTGATGCAAATTATTATTGCATCTAGACTGCAAGTGAAAATACATTAAACAAGCTGCTAATTCACAAACAATCAATGAAAATGCTGTTATTCTAAGAGATTTCGCTGGGAATGAAAAATATATTTAAGGAAAATTCCATTTGCACATGCAGTGTTCCATTTTTCATTCTAATAAATAAAAAAATAAAATGTAGTTTCAATGACTAAATAAATACAGTATTTTTAATATGTTTAGAAGCTTCATGTGGCTTAGTGTGGATAAAATAGGTGTGACCGGTATTCACAGGACACTTGTGATTTTTGCATTTTGCCTCAGTTGTAGTTCAACAATGAAAGCCATAATATGAAGACAAGATGAAGAATATCTTGAAATTTGGGCAAATATCGAGCATTTGAAGATTGGGAATATGCAACTGTGTCTGCAAGCTTAGACATTCCAGAAATATATCAGAAGCTATTTTAAACACATTTATAATTGTGAAAGGCTAAATATAGAAACATCTTATGGGCCTGGTATAAAGAACAAGTTATTTGGGGGAGGCTTGGATTCAAGACATTCCTTTGGTGTGATATCCTAGTGAAACATAGTTTGGTAGCTTTCTTATGAGTCAGGACTTGGAATCACTGGAAATTTGAATATTCAGTGTTTGATGTAAACACTCTAGGCTGAAAATGCTAAGTATTGCCAAAGAAATTGGTTTTGATTAATTTTCTACAGCTCTAACTGTGCATGTCTTAGCCCCTTAGTCTCCGTAATATTGCAAATATCCAGTGTTTGATCGTGTAGTTGCCCATTTTTTAGGAAGAATGTAGAGAAGTCACTAGGGTAGGATACCCTACAGCTTAGCTATTCTCTGATTATACCAGCAGACTAAACACACTGAAGAGTATTTCTAAGCACTGAGACTAGCTGACAGGGAACTGTTTGTACCTCTGCTAGGAAGTCCTCCACTGGCCACACCGGGGTGATCCCTGGGACACTGTGACTCTGGAGCTATCCTGGGAGCTGTTTGAGTGCAGCTGGCTCACACAAGCCAGACAATCCCAGGGCTGATCCAGCTGCACCAGGCAGTGCCTGGGAATGTTCCCAGATGCTGTTTCCCCTTCTAGCTTAGAAGTACCTTTGTGAAACCATGTCTTAGCTGTAAGAAAAATCAAAGGATGTCTACATAGATGTTTCAGGTTATTCAGAACTGTGAATGCTACAGGAACAGTGTCTGTATGATTGTACAAGTGAATTGCATGCCTTGACATGACTACTCTTGAATGTGGTCAATGCCTTTAAATCTGGATATAAGCCTTCAAGTTATTGCATATTACCTTCTCTCATACCATAAGCTTGATAAAGAACATTGGAGACGAAGACATGAACTTTGGCTGCTGAGCTGTGCCACATGCTGTCACGCAGGTGATAAATTTCAGGCCCTATCTCTGACAGATGTTCTGTCAGTGGTGAAATGATCTGATGGTCTGGCCTGACTCCTTCAAAGAAAATTCGTATCATCCTCCCAGATTAGCATCCTAGATAGACCAGTCAGCTATAAGCAGTGCTAGAGACATCAAATGTGGAATATTGTTCCACACACACTCGTGAATCCTGAATAGTGCCCTTTTCACCTGAAACATTTTTCTAATTCTAGTGTATTACAGTTGTCTTTCATTTTCTATTTTTCTTATACATACATGTAGTATAACATTTGAGTCTTGAGATCTTCTGACAGTATCTTAGACACATGAGAATAAATTAATTATTTGCAAAAAATCATCAGCACACCCATCACTTTTTAAGGTATTGCCTATTCCAAGTTAATATTTGGCTTACAAAGGAAGACAAGAAAGTATATTTCTTAGCTGATTATAATTAATTGGCATCAAGTATACTTTTTGTTTCACAGTAAAAGTTTGATATTTATTTCTTCAGCATTGTTATGTTTACTGAAGTATCTTGTCAGTCATATTAACCTATGCTTGTTTCTGCACAATGTCTAGTTACACAGAGGAAATATTTGTCCCTTCTTGTTAAAGAAAAAAAGTTTGCATGGGTTCAAAAGAGGTTATACAAATGCATGGCAGAAAATTCCACATGTTCTTAAGATCAGAGATATCACATCTTTGGTGATGAAATCCCTGGAGGAAACGTTGCTGGAACCTTGGAGAATATACAACAAAAGATCTGTATTACAATTGTAATGTGTGCATTTTTCCTTTAAGCCTCTAACAGGTCATTAGGTTAGCTCAAGTATTATCATCCTTGTCAAGAGAAGAGCACTTGAGGCATATGTATATGATTAGACCTTTCCCAATGAATTTTGGGATCAAATCCTCCGCTGTTTTAAGTGGGTACAATTACACTAAAGCTGTGCTCACTCAAGCCAGAAAATAATTTAGCTTTTAGTTCATGAAAGGTGTTAGGATGACAACAGGAAATTTCCCTCATATGCAGGAGAAAAGTGCAGTAAAAGAGAAGCAAAATAGTGTAGGGTAGGCATTGACCTCCAGTAAGACAGAAAAAAAGCACTCAAAACAGAAGGTCTGTTTGTGCTTTGACAATCTCCAGAAAATCAAGCTATTCACTAACTAAAAAGAAAAATCATATGATGATGATTTATATATCCTTCTTTAATATCATTATTATATAGGTCATTTTTAGATAAGGAAGGAAAAGTCTGTATCTCATTATGAATATCAGCACATAAAAACCATCAAATATTTTAAGTTGGTAGTGTAGCTGAAGCTAGTCATTACTTGACCAACATTTTCTCATAACATTTTCTTGTCTCTGAATGAAGAATTCATTGGCTATCACAGAGAAAATAAGAGAAATTCCAGGTGACAAAAGGATTCATTTCTGTTGATCCATATCACCCATTTTTTTAAGAGTATTTGAATCTTGAATTTGTTTTTGAATCAACTCAAAATATTTTTTATTGAATGCTTAGTTTTGATATTTTGCAACCTTGCAAATTGTCTAATCCAAGTACTGTCAAAAAGAAACAATGAAGATGGACAGAACAATGCATGTCCACACACTGCTGTAACAATCTGGAGAGAAGCTACACCAGAAATGAAAAGGTGAATGTGTTTAAATATAAAAGAGTATTTTTTAAACTTTCATGAAAAATAAAAATCTTCTCAAAACAAAAATACATTAAAAAAAAAAGTCACCAATTTTTTTTTTTAATATTTTCCAGTTTTCCAGCCTGAAGCAATTCAGCAATAAGGAGAAAGCAAGAGATCCTTGACAGAATTTTGAAGGGTTTCTTACCACAGGTTGACTAGGAAGGGATGCTCCAGCCCTTGCATTATCTGTAGCTCCCGAAAAACGTTTCGAACTTCATCTCTCTCAATACACTTCTGTTTATTCATGTATTTCATGGCATACATTTTCTTGGTGTCTCTCTTCTGTACAATGCACACCTAATTGACAGCAAAGTAGAAGATAAAGTTTAACACAAAATGAAATTCAATTCCAACTTTGAAAATAAAAAAGAAAGCTTTTTAGAATATTTCAAGAATCCAAGGAGATTTGAGTAACACAGCCAAACATTTTCATTAAGTCCATGTTGCAGCTAAGCAGGATTCTTTGTAATTGCTTGCAATTAATAAAGTAACGTAATGGGAAACCCAGAAAAGTGGTAGAACTTCCAGTATTTATGCAGTATATCTAAGAGAAAGACACTCAATTAGATTGAACCATAGGCTGTTTCACTAGTCACAGGAATTACTGCCTCCTGCCAAGAAATACGCACAGTCGCTGTCCTCATTCATGTAAGTCAATACACACATCGTGATTACTGCATATAAACATCTCCTATGTTCACAAGATTGATATTTCATCTTAATATCAGAATTGTTCTCCTTTAATTACTTTTGAAGATAAAAATATATCTTTGTACAGAGATATATCATGCTATTTTTGACGTCACAATTACACTGATTTAGTCTCTGGCAGTAAATTTCTTTGCTTTATTTTCTTCTTCTTTTGTATTTTTTTATTTTTTTGACTTAAGTCAAATAATTTTATAAATGCAAGATGAAAATCTTATTCTAAAGAACTCCTATCTAAGACCCGGATATTTTATTATTCCATTTGTTATCATGGTATTTCCCTTGTGAATGAAGCTAGAGAGTGCCACCAGCACCACATCTAAGGACCATTATTTTAAATACAATTTTTGACAACACAGAAATAATAGATTCATCTATATCTCATCCCCAAAGGTGGTATGAATCTCATCTTTTTAACTTCCCTACATGTACCCATGAGGCAAAACTCTATCTCCAGCAGACTTTTACTCTGAAGGGTTTTTTCCATCAGGACTTTTAAATGACGCTCCTAGTGCATCTTGACAGCCAAGAGAATATCAGCTGAAGATTTTATTTTGATGCAATGTTCATATTACTGATACAGCCATCAGCTCCAATCAGAATTTTTCACCATCAGGAATATGAAAAGTAAGTATTGGAAACATATTGTTTAGATATCACAGCTTTGTAGTACCCAAGTTCAAGGGTATTATGAAGGATTCATTTGGTGGGGGCAATATTATTTTATTTGCGTATTTATGTACGGACAAATACACACATGCTCCCATATTATAGTATATACATACATATATGCAACTAAAATTAGTGCTCAAAGATCAAATTGCAGCATATTGAAAAGAAAAAAAGGAATTTTGAGTTGTATTTAATGAACTTGCATATGCAAAATTCATAAGTGATCTGGAAGGACTGAGGTGTTTTAAAAGATGTCATCTGGATACACGGTGTGGTAATGAACCATTAGAACTAGGATGAGGGCTGTAGAGAGTGGTACTGCACAGTCACTTTTATTTTAATCTCAGAGAAAAGGCATCAGGAGTGTAAAATCAGTATATTTGATTTCCCCTACCTTTTTCTAGTGGCTCCAAGAGGAACTGTCTGAGTGAAACAGAACCACATTTATTTCTCTACAATTCCTTTTACATGAAGTGTGTCCTTGAGCTCAAATCTACTCTAAAGATAGAAGTTAATAGGAAACATTTAACCCATAATGACAAGGAGGGCTTAAGCAGTTTCTAATTACCTTTCATAATATCAGATGTTCTGCTAATTAAGCAAAACATGGATGGCATTGTTTCATCTTGAGTCCATCAATGTTGCACAATGCAAAGTATCAAAGTTTTGTTTCTTTTTGTTCCTTGTGATGTTATGTAAAGATAGAATGTTTGTGATGTCCTGAAGATAACTAAAGGGTCAAACTGATAGAGAAAGAACCCAAACTGTAGAACAGTGAAGAAATAACGCTGACCTTTTTAGAGAAGAGACAGCAGGTGGGGCTGAACTGAAATGGAGGGATAGAAAGCAGTTGTTGAGGCTTCCACAGGTTCTTCAAAAGTGCAAGCAGAGTTTGTAGTGGCAGTTCCTGAAACTTAGCCTAATATTATGTGGACCCTTCAGTTTGGTGAATCAATTATAAAATATAATATTTATGGCTTTAGGCTCAAAATCTGAGTCCAGAAATTCATTCTTTTATGTGAATTTGCAGCATGATTTTCATATGAAACTTGGCTGAGACCGTGATGTTTGTAGAAGTTTCTTTTTCCATTACATGAAAAACCTCTGTATTAAATAGTTGATCAGTAAGACTGCTGAGAGAATGGGGCTTTACTCAGCTGACAATTGACAGGTTTGACAAATGAGCCACACAAAGGTCACATACAGCACCTGAATAGGGAATGTAAACAGAATCAGTTTTAAAACACTGATATGACTCCAGAAGGTTTTCAGTTCTCTCACCTTGCAGTAGAGACAGGGGCATTCAGCACAGCTAGAAACATTCAAGACAAGAGCACACACATTGCTAGTAGAAGCTTGCTTAACGTATAGCCAACACAAACATAGCAAGCATTTGTTAGTAATCTTGTATCCCTATGCATCTTTTAACATGGTTTCAAAATCAATGGTTTTTCCATTAATACACAAAAGTTGCTCTTGCTAAATATCAGGAAATCCAAGCTGTAACTACATCGATGTTGCTTTGAAAAATGCCTGACATTTCTGTGACAGCATTGAATAGTAGTGGAGATCCTCCCTGGCATTTTTACCTGATGGCTGTCAGCAGTTCTTCTGAGCACTGCTAATGTGCTGTTCTGAGTTCGATGTTAATGGGCAAAAAATGCTCCTCAGCTGCAAGAGAGAAAGTAAAAACCCTCCAGCTCTCCTGGATGTATGCAGTCCTAGTGGGAAATGCTGGTTTGTTTGTTTATGGTTAATTTTTTTTTCCAAAGGAGAAAATTTAAACTGGGGACAAACAGGTGCTCTGCCACCTCAACAAACAAGTTCTGTGATGATTCATTACTGTGGAAGTCTGAGCAGAATTGCCTTATTTACAGATATCAGCATGGAAGCCTGTCACAAACACATTAATAAAACATCCTCTATTTTCCTGTGAATATCATTTGCTGGATCCCAGACTGTGCCCTGCTCAAATTGATATCACTGCTTCAGCAGTCCCTGTAGAAATATTTCAAACCCCATATAGCTTCAGAGTCAGGAGGGGGGGAACAGGAACGTCCATCTCTGCCTAAGTTATGGGTCTAAATACATTCAAGGAACTATCTCTAGTGTGCCTTCTCTTCTGAAGTCCCTCTAAAGTGAATCAACATGATTAGCTTGGACATAGAGAAGTTGTGTGCAAATATTCTTTTCCTAAAAGGGCTATGTGTTTTAGCTGTTATCACAGGGCTGTATCTTTTTCATATCTAGGAGAAAGTAACACTGAATTGCTTTCAAATCTACAAAGTTAAAAGCAATTAGCCAAGACTGTGACTTGGAGCCATTTACTCTTAGAACCAAAAGAATAAAAGCCATAGATTAACACTGCAGGGCTAAACTACACTTCAGAAAGTGCACTTCTATACTACCATGTCTAATTTACCCCACGTGAAAAAACAGAGCACGTACAGATCCAGTCTCATCTGTAGCTTAATTGGTTACTTCACGCTAAGACTGTTATGGATGACGGAGTTCCCAATAGGCAGAACTGGGGAAAGGACACCACAGTTATACGGAATGAAATTTGTGTGGAATTTGCTACTGGCTTGCTGCCAAAGGCGCACACCGTTATGTAGGAGCAGCTATAGGTAGATTCAGGGAAGCTTTTCCCAAAAGGTGAGGATAGATATAAAGTTGGACTTTCCCTCTAATATCAAGTCAATGAATCGACAAATCTGCTATAAAGCAGAAAAATTGCAGGTCTATTTTTACACACATACTCTAAAAAATTAATGATCATTGTTTCAACCTACAAGCAGACTTGGAAAAATTTACACAAAGAGGCTGAAGAATTGATGTCATAAGTTCAAGTTTACCCTGTTAGGGAATTCCCTTGAAATAGAAGGATTCATTCCTAGATTCCCCTGAGCAAAGCATGACAGCTGGAGAAGAGGCCAAGCATCTGCTTGGTATCCTTTCATATTAACTCAATCTGAATAAGTAGGTGGTTATGCTGCCAAACAATACTAATATTCTGCAGTTGTGTGTTATGTTGCTTTAAGGATAACAGGAAATTTATTCTGAAATTCTTTGCATGTTATTTAGTAAAGTATCCTTGATCAGTGCAGATGTGATTCTGGACTCCCATCTGTTTTACACCACTGCAGTTCCAATTACTTCAGCACAGGAAGTGACTGTTTTATGCAACCAAATTAATCAGAACTAAGTCCTATGTCTCAGCATCTTAGACAAATAGGAGAAAGAGACTGTATATTCTTATCATAATTTGAATTTAATTTAAGTAGGTCAGATTGTTCAATATACCCACTCACAAGAACAAAGAACTTGAAGATAAATGGTATTGTAATATCCCTGGAAACCACCTGCACCTGAATACAAATTATTTTGTGGCAGTAAGCCTGCAATTATATGGTTACTGTTGCAGTAAAGAAGAATATAAATTCTTGTATTTCACCCCTAGTCAATTTTGTAGTTATTGGACAATCTTCAAGTTTATAATTTTTGTGATATTTTGGCTGATAATTATGGCTCTACATACAACAAAACAGATAAGTTTAGCCAGATTAAGTATGAGAGAATACTTCTAAGGTATGACATGACATAAAGAAATGACTATTTAGACCAGTGTGCAGAGTTTTGTGGATTTTATATTGTCCACTTCTGAATTTACATAAAACAATATTTAATATATGAATAAACGCTCTGTGGAATTTTTTTTTTCTTTTATCCTAAACTCCTCACAGCTGCTGTGATGCATCTTTACCTTCCCTGCAGGACGTGCTATAGGGAGTGGAAGACTCTACTGCCTTAAATGTGCTTAAGAGAAGAATATGTTCTGGTGCAGTTGCGTAAAACAGGCAGCCACTCCTCAGAAAAGATAAGCTTTTGAGATACAAAGCCTTTGATACCAAATGGACCAGGAAAATTCCTATAAAAGCAGATGTTACTACTGTGATATGAAAATTCCAAAGTAGAAGACAGGAAGCTGCTTCCTGAAGCCAGCTGGGAGGGACAGAGCATATCTGCTGAAGCATTCATCCCCAGTGGAGGAGGGAAGGTGCTGAGAATTACCTTGAGCTTAGTGCACGAAATAGAGCTGAGCTGTGTGGAGTCTCTGCCAATAGCAGACACCTCCTGCAGCAATGTCCTGTGGAGGCCTAATGTTGCTGTAGCAACCACAGTAATTTAAGAAATATTGAAAGACAATTGTACCAATAGCAATAAAAAAAAAAAAAAGTAGAGTATGCCTTAAAAATCCTACTGCTCCCAGAAGGCAAAGAAGGCCACAAAGTAGTCATAAAGGCAGAAGGCAGTTTGAGAAAAGTGTAATACTGAACATGGTTTTACATGTTGCAGGATGCTAGAGCACAACAGACCCCAAACAGTAAACAGCGATTCAATACAGATTAGAGTCCTTGCATCATTTGTTGACATTTTCTGCTGCCAGGTGCTTCCACAAAGACAGTAATTGGAAAAGTTGCCAGCAGTGAGGCTTCTAAATGAATGGCAAAGGCAAGACTGACTCATAGACACTTGAAATGGTGACTGATTTAACATGTTGTGCATTTGGCTGCGATATAATAGGTCATTTTTAAATGGGTTACTTTCTTAGCCTGTCCGTGGAAAGAAAAATCAGGTGATTGGCTGAAAGCTTGCATTCATTTGGAAAAAAACAAGCCTGTTATGCCAAAATCTGTTCTGTTGCACTGACAACTACAAAATAAGGATTTAAGTTTAAAGGGGACCGTGCACATAAGTAACGTTCTCTAAGGGTTGTGAAACTATTCCCAAACATACATATTCCCAAAGCAGTCACACGAACCTGTTAGAAAATAAGATGTTTCTAGAAATATTGTAGAAACATTCACAATTGTTTCCTAAATACCATGGAGAAGAGTGATCGATTATCAACCAACAAGTCTTCAAAAAGCATGTAGGCTTGGGTTATTTTTTTCTGCATGTCATGGAAGGGTGAGAAAGCAGAGACATCAGAGGTGTGAATGGAGAAACTTTAAAGAAGGAGGTGTGCAGGTGATCTTTGTAATGGACAGCATGATAGATAAACTTTCCATGGCTTATCCTGGACCTAACTTCATTCCATTAATGGACCTCTGTTTTGCTTGATTTGATATTCCAGCGGTGTAATGTGACAATAAGCAATCACAAATCCCCAGCTGCCCTGACTTTTAAGGGATTTTTTGGCCACCAATTTGCACTAGCAAAACATATTCTCCCAGTGACCTCAGAGAGGACTTCTCTTGGAATCTATTGAGGTGAATAAGGACCATGCCAGGAAGGACCACGTGGTTTTGCACAAAGTATTTCAGACTACTGTAAACTGGAAGTTGTTTTTCTACATGGAAAGCCAAGAGCCAACAAAATCCTAGGTATATGTTTAATGTACAAATACAGAAGCGGCACTCAGCTGGCATATACTCAAGAATAATTTAATCAAGATCTAGATCATTGCTGCTTGATCAGTAACTGAAGTTGTATTTCACCTCCAAATTTATTCCTTCAAGTAATAGTTTCTAATATTTTTATACTATGATTTTCTTCATGGCCTTGTTTTTACCCATATTAAAATTTAAAACCTTGTTATAGTCTTTACCATAGCAAAAAAAGGTCATCTACTTATGTGTAAATAAAACACGAGTCTTCTCTATTTCAGGAAAAGCCCATTGAATTGAACAAACATTTACTCAATGATCATAATTACAGTCATTTTATACAGTCCCAAGCACACTGACTCTACGTAAAATGCCTTTAACATATTACAATAATTTTAACTACATGAATGGGTCCTATGATTTCAGAACAAGATTGCTCAAGTAGTCAGTCTAAAAATGTAGACCACTTCTACTTTTTTTTTCATGTTCTTGTTTTGGGGACTGATTTCTAAACTTTGCTAATCCCCATTGAAAAGACTTAATTATTAAATAATTTTTACTCAATTATCTTTAGATAACATATTGTAACAGAATGGTTTATAATGAAAGTCATTATGATTGTGATCAGATGTCCTTGAGAAGCAAAAGACAACCAAACTTACATTCCTTTACCCTGGTCAAGGATAGAAAAACACAAACAAATTTCTCTATTAAATTCTTATTGCTAAAAATAAATTGATTCTTACCTTTCCAAAACTCCCTTTCCCAATAGCCCGCAATATTTGAAAATGGTCAAAGTTGACTGGAAAATAAAGGAGAGAAGAGAAAGAATACAGTTTGCAAAGTGCTAAGTCAGAATCAGAAATCAGACAACAAAAGTAACTGCAGTGCTTCCAACTAATGTAATTTGGCCATGCGATACTTGCCTTCTTCTCTTAAAATCAAATATATTTAATAGCTAGTAAAAGATTTGCATTAAAATAAGCACCATTAATTTTATTCATCAACCAGTGTTATTCCAATGCCCAGTGTCTCCAAAAAGAAACATATCTCTGTCTAACCAGTAACAAGATAATACGTTAGCATTACACAGCCATCAGCAAAAACTACTCAGCATTTTCAAGAAAGATTAAGATCTATTAAAAGGGTATTGAATAATTCAGGTAAGCAATTCCCTTCTGATAGCAGGATATGTAGTGATATAAAGATAGTATTGTTCCAGAAATCACTGTGTATGGGAGGTTTCCCATATTCTGTTATGGTGAAGAAAGCTTATCTCGCGGTAACATTAGCAGGATCAGCCCCTATGAACTTTTCCACCTTAATACTAATATTGGTACACATCTGCTACATAATACTAATATTGTAAGACTATTTCATAGATGTAGAATAAGTCTGTTGGAGAAATTTTCATTTTATCGTGGCAGTAGAATGGATTAACTCTCACTTCACAAAAGCTGGACAACGGGGTCTGCTCTAAACACTGAAGCGGTTCACTGTGAAGATGAGTGAAAGATTTAATTTCTCAGAAAAGTCATTATTGTTGGTGTTGTGTGAGATTGAACACAGCATGACCTTCAAATCTCTGATTCATTGGTAAGTCTGGTGGTTAAAAAAATCCAGTAGCACCCTTAACAGAATTGATACAGTCACTGAAACACAAACATAACACTGTGTGATAATTTTTTTTAGTCATTTGTCATAAAACAATTGCACTTAAATCTAAATTCAATGAAATGGTGTTGACAAAGTTAACTGAAACTTAATAGGATATTTTTTTTTAATTAAAATTTTCATGTGTTCTTGGCTTCACTACTTTCAACTATGTGCCTGTTACTGCCATAACGGTAATCAGAATAACTATGGAAACAGACTGTCACTGTAAAGTATGGCAACATGAACAAGTGCTACAAAATATGACTCAAATTATGATGAAGATAATCCTATAAAACTAAGAATACTTTAAATATCTATCAAAAACATATCAGCTCAAGCTAAATGGTGAGTAGAGCGTTGCCAGGTTGATATCTACCTACTGAAAGGGGCTAAAATCTTATTTTCACCATTGCAGCAGTATCTCATTTATACCAAAAATGCCACCCTCTTGAGCTCCCTTCCAACTCCTGCAATTCTGTGATTCTGTGTGATTTTTTTTTATTTATGCTTGCTTACACTGTCTTCAAGGAAAGATGATTGCCCCTTTCATTAGTGCAGCTATAGCAACCATCTTCTTGGTAATTACTAAAGACCAAATCAAATCCAGAGCTAAAAGATCTGAAAGCAGCAGACTCTCATTTTGAGCAAACAAAGATGTTAATTGTGAATTTAGTCGTTTAAGGATTTGGATACTAAAATGAAAACGCATAACTTTGCATTGATTAACAAGTTGCTATTGCTGGAAAACAAATTTTATGCTGAATCACATAAGAATTAGGGTTACTTAGGCATTTGGAAGAAGCAAGATTCTCTATCAAAGACCTGTGTTTTGGTTCTCTGCCCATAGTTTTTACCAGTGGAAGGCTGCCTTGTAGTTCCTGTTTATCAATACTTGTGTGACAGGCAAGATGGTCAGTTTAGGAAAATGCCTTACACAAAGACACATCAACATAAACCTTTCTCCCAGAAGTCATCCCTCCCAAGCACAAGCCCCAAAATAAAGGATTTGAGAGCTTCATGACTGGTATATTTAAGCTGATCGATAAGTTTCAGGAGGAATTCAACACAGCATTAAGAATATTCAAATTAATGTGTTCATCTCATTCATCACTTTGATAAGTAAAATTCAGCAACCTTTTCTTCCATAATGCTGGTGTTCTCTGACACTCCCTTGCTTTTAAACCTTCTGATATTTTCTGTTTGCTTTAACCAATTTTAACAAACACTTCCATTAATGAAAGCTTAGTCTGACTTCATTCTTTACCTTGCAGGCATCCAGATGAGGCCAGCTCCCAAGCACAACCAGAAAACTGTTGATGCAGTCTGTAATTATCTGAATTTAATTCAAGTCACTTTTCACTGGGACTTGACTGTACAATTGTGCTGAAACCTGGCTGATTTTGAAATGTATTAGTTTGATGAATTATTTCATTTTTCTATTTTCATTTTGAAACTCATTTTTGTAAAACTAAAATTAAGAATTTATTTTTAGCTATTTTTATTGTCCATATAATCTCTATTCTACTTATCTGTACTTTGTTCTCCAGCAGTGTTTATTGCTCTGAGCAATTAGGACAACTTACTTTGTTATTGGAGTTAGCTGTAAATTGAACTTCCCTAAGAAAGAAGTGGTTAAATGAGGCAATAAGCCATGAGATTTAACATGCATTAATGGTAAGTCAAATAATTGATTAAGAAACATAACCACAATGATTGATAAAATTTTCTAAATTTTTCTATTTAGCTCTATTGGAAAGTTGGATGTTAAATTTTCAATTCTTAATTAAGAAAAAAGAGTATTTTCTATTTGTAATTCAATGTTCCATCAGCTTTATCTGAAATCAAGGTATGGTGATAGCAATTTGTTTTATACAAGAGAAAAGAAAGAACATTTTAAAGACTGTGGAAGTGTGTAAATACAAAAGTCTGCATTTGAAATGAGTCACGGTTGTAGACACTGTAATTTTCTTTAAAGTGTTAATTCTCTAAGCTTAGACACCTTGATCTCTTGATCATTCAAACATATGCAAAATATATTTTCAAAACCTGGGAAAGTTCTTCTCTTGGGATATTAGAAAAGGATAATAAAAGAGAAAAGTTTGCAATTGAGATCCATCTCAAGTTCGGCTGAGGAAAAGTTGTTTTTTGCCTCAGTCCCATCAACAGCAGATCAGCCACATAGAAATCCCGTTAGCACCACAAGTTCACAGGTGAATGGTCAAGCTAAGTCCACTGCCACATTATTGCTAGACCAGTCATTCTCTTCAGGTGTTTTTAATCTCCTACTGTCAGAATTTCTGGCTTATTTTGTTCATCACTTTTTTTTTTTTTTTTTTTTTGCATTATGTGTGTACTTTTTCTCCCTTTTGGTGAAAATTCAACACCATGGGTTCACCACTTATTCTGAGAAGAATTACAGCTCACTATGACCTCTAGCATTTCCAGTGTTCAAAATATCATCAAGATCAGACGCTGCCTTTTCCTCTGTGCAAAGGTATCACAAATACAGTATTCTCGTCCTCTAAAACATGACATGTCTAACTCTCTTGTGGAGGCTGGTGGTGTAGCTAATGACATTTTTCTAGCACAAAACCCAACTGAGATAATGGTGTGGCTGCAGAAGGACATTTTCTTCAGTAACAGTAATACGACTATTACTCTTTTTCAAATAGTTTGGCATCCTTTACTGAAGAAGAAAAGGACTATTTTCTAACTTTGTAAGCACTTCTTTAATTCCACTATCATACCATACCTACAGGATCTTAGATATCAGCTCTGAACTTGAATTTTTAGAGTATGGACTTTTTTCAGAAACCAAAATAAATTTACATTGTCTTCAACTAATATTTCACACAGGCAAATTCACAGAATGAGATTGTATTTAAAACAAAGTGAGAAAGTTCCATTTCCATTTCAATGATTTTCATCAATTTGGAAAGAACAAGAAGTATTACATTCTCACTCCTCCATCTCTCACCAAAAAGAGAAAGTCACTATAAATTAAAAACTGAGAAGGACTATGGAATAAAGCAGAAGTATTTGGTTAACTAAGGGAAAAAATAGATCAGTGTTTACAGTGTCTGTTTCATGATATTAGAGTGACTGCTTCTTGTTAATTTCAGTAATTAGATATATATATATATTAATACGTATGGAGAAGAGGAGGAGAGGGAGAGATCATATTTCCCTCTGCTACCTGAAAGGAGGTTGTAGTGAGGTGGGAGTCACTGAAATTCTACTGCACGTCTTCAAGTCTCTGTTGAAAACTTTAACCACAAGTTAGCCCAGTGTAGAGCATTTTCCATTAGCTTAATACTGAACTATAAAAAGCTTGAATTATGGTAATGATATCATATAAAAAACATAATATTTTTACTCTTTGAATTGCAGTTTTACTAACCTAAAATGTTCCAGTGTTACCCAACATTTGTTCAAGTGTAAATTAAGTCTTGCTTAAGAGCCAATATATATATCAGGTTGATTCTACATAGAGCTGGTGTCTGCTATTCTTCCTGCAACTAAGGAAAATGTATAGCATGTATATATGATTAGTCCGAAGACACTCTCTAACCATTACGTGGAATAACTTTGCATCTACAGGAGAAAATATCCAATCCAAATTGATCAAAGCACAGATATACACATTCTTTGCATCACAGAAAAGAAATGAGCAGCTCTTCAATTAAAAAGAAACAAACAAACAAAAAGTATTAAGAATTTGATAAAGTTCGAGAACTACATCTAGCCGTTCTCCTTCTCTAGCTGATATCCACTGATTTATTTGGTCTCTGTAGCCAAAACCCAAACATGACACTTAAGACATTAGGAAATGAAGAGTAAAGCAGTATTTGTAACACAAATTGCATTTCAAGATTTACTCTCAACTGATCTCAGAAGAAAACAAAGCCATGGAAATGTGATACAGCCATCAGCCCAAGGAAATTGATTTTTCAGTCTTGGATGTTGTGGTTCTGTTTCAGAGAGCTTTAATGCTTCCTGCTTCTGCGTGAATCAGAAAAACAGAGTAACAACTAAATCAGATTTTCTCTCTAGATTTGGCCTGTATGGTTTGACTGCTTTAGATTCACTGGACAGCAGTGCTTTTAGGATTTCAAACTAGTTCTGCAGTTTTGTTTATGTGTGTGTCCTTTTCAGATTCTCCAGCCTTTCTCAGAGCGAGCCACAATTCTGTGCTGACAGGACCTCAGTAGGTCTCAGCAGTCTTCAAATCTTGTTAAGAACACTGTAGTACTTCCACATAGATGCATACAAGATTAATAACCAAGTAGATACTGTCATATATAATCAGTATTCACGATTGAGTCACCAGCTTGAATGGATACAGACAGGAGAAACATGAAGAGTGCTTAAAAATTAGATTAAGGAGCACGAGATGGTTAGGGTAGTCATAAAGAGCTGCATTCCGTCATACTTTATTGATGACAAATGCGCTAGTGAAGAAAGATACTGTTTAAATTGAGTATTGAATTAAATAAAAAACGAATTTTTGTTGACAGAACAGGAAAAAACAGCTGCATCTTTGAGGTGAGCAAAGAATCCAAAATCCATATAGATTCCTTAGGCTTACGGGTGGAATGAGCCCTCCCTACGCATTAATTGACTTTGGAGCACACTATTTAGAAAGAGTTACATAACTGAAGGACAAGAGAAAAGCAGTTTCAGAGCTGATTTTATCTCATTAATGATGAAGCACAGCATTTTCTATCATTGTGCTTAGGGGCTTTGCATTAAAATTGCATTACAATGGCTCAATTCTTCAGAATTAGTGTTTTGGTCTCGATATAAACTGCTACTAATTACTAAGCTAATGATTCTTTATAATCAGCCAGAATTTACTTGCAATTAGAGTGTACCTGCATGTCAGAAAAATGTAATTCATAATTCAGCTAATCTTGCTTTGAATTTAAAGACACATTTCAGTATGATCATGTTTTGCAAGCTGAACATGTGAAAAATGTAATTCCTGTTTCTTGGGAAATTCTGATACTTGAATATTAGTCTACTCTCAGAAAGAAAATATTAATTTTAATGGAGCAGAATAGTCATGACCACTGATTTTAAAAGTAACTTTCTTATGTTACCAATTGAAATAAATTTTCATTTTAAACTGATGTCATTTTTGCTTTCTAAAATATCAGAAGCAGTTCACAATAGTCAGCTTGCACCCTGCTGCAACTCCAGTCAAAGAAATTCAGAATAATGTCCATCTTATGAAAGGAAATATGCATTTCACCTTCCTCTATCTAAAAGAAATATTTCTATGATTTCTATGAAAAACTTCAATTTCAGACTTTGTAACAGATCCACAGTGGTTTCTTTAATGGCAGATCGGTACTAAGATGTACTCCTTGTGATGATGACCATGTCTGATCATCTATGATAGATCTTTGACTGGAATACATCTTCCATCAGTTAGGTAAACTCTTACTACTTGCATAATGCACACTGTTCACTTAGAGGTGACAGTGTGTTGGATAATCAGGCATAAGATTTCAGTCTATGGAAAGGAATGGCAGTATCAGATGCTGACGTCTTTGAAGAAGTGTCCTATCACAGAAATGTAGTATAACTTTGAACTGACACAAAATGAAATCATTCTGAAAAGGTAAATTTGAATTTCATTCCAAGTGAAACAGCTTTGTTTTCTCAAGACTTTTTTTTTGTACAGGAAATTAACAGCATTTTGATATTGCATTAAAGTAAATTTCCCTTTAAAAAGTAGTTTCAAGAGAAGTAGGTTGAGATAGTTACCTTCATAGGGAACTTATAGCACTTACTACTGCAGGAAACCATATGAAAGCAGATAGTCTGTCCCAACAGTGTACAGGTGAAATCTGCAAGCAACTTCTCTGTTTAGGTATCTGAGCAAGATGCCAAATCTGAGAAGTTTGAATGCAAAAAGAATCTTGCTCACTCTGTTCTGAGGAAAACAATTTATTCAGTGGAAAAAAAAAAATCAGATAACCAATTTATGGTACTATGAATGATACTGCATAAGCCAAGAAACTTCTGATCCAATGTGGGGGCAGTGTCATTCAGCACAAGGGCAGTAACTTATAGAAGACACTGTAGAAGAGCAAGCAAGAATTTTTTTTGAAGAGAAAGTATAACTGAGATGGTCTAACTTGTTTATTTTTGTCAGATTATACATATTAGATAAACATCTTTTCCAGTCTGTAAAACTCACTTGTTGTATGTTATACTTTTACAGTTGTTGGGTTTTTGTTTTGTTTTGTTTTGTTTTTTTAAATATAGAGAAGTAGAGCTCAAACTCTCATCCCTGTCCTGCTAAAGTATACTGGCTATCATTCTTCCATTTTCCTTCAGACATAAGCAATCAAAGGCAATAAAGGTGAAGACAGATTCAAGTCATTCTGCTAAGCAGGTGTTTTGCCTCAGATGGCAGTCTCAGGATGGCAACAAATTTTCCTTCTAAAAATAAATAGAAATAATACTGTACCAGAAAGATTTAAATTAATATAGTCTAAAGTACAACTGCTATTATTTGAAGACAGAGTTACTCATTTGATCTAATGAATTTGAAATTATTTCGTATTAACAAAATAAACAAAAAATTGAATAGAGGTGATAGCTAGGCAGAACAGAGAAGGAACACCAAACGTGTTGTTTTTGCAAAAAGTTAGCTATACCTTCTAGCCCAAGTTGATAGCATGTCCTCATAGGCAGTGCAGTATAAAACAGGAAAGACTTACCAGGTTTAACTTCACCATTGATGATACGAGCAGCAAAAATTAGCACAGACTATTATATATTTTACTTGTCTTTTTGTGGGGATCAGGCAAGATCTTCAGAAATCCCAGTGACTACTAGCGGTTCAGCAAACAACCAAGTGAACCTCCCATGAGAGGCACCTAAGATTTAAAATAGCAGTGTCCAATAGAGCTCAAAAGGAAAAAAAAACACAGAGTACAATAGTGGGAAGCATGAATGGAAACTAATACTGCTAAAAGGCAATGCAGTTTATACTAATTTCTGTGCCAGAATAGTGAACAAAAGGCATCAACAAGTTCAGAAAATAGTAGAACCATAACATAGTGCAGACCAGAAGTGGGGAAGAGACAGACTAACTAAGAGAGATCTGTGCAGTCAAGATCTTGCAGATGAATAATAAACAAGACATTCTTCTAATGCTAATTCCATGCCCATGGGGGTGGAAGAGTATTGATCAGATCAAATTTGCCTGAAAACAGTAATTTGGTACCACAGACTGAGAGCAGGAAATTGAGTGCTGATGGTGGGCCATCAACTTGATCCTGTGGCCTTGATCCTGTGGACCAGGTTAGTGTAATCCTTTTGCAACAGTATTTTGAAGCAAAATTTCTCAACAGGTCACTGGCCCTCTCGCACAATGACTGGTCAGTCATCCATACATTAAGCTGAAAAGATTAATGTAGTCTTCAAATTCAGGGGCTTTCACTTTTAACTTAAACACAAAAGTGAAAGGAATTTGCACCACCAAATCTACTACTGTATTTCAACAAGTAGCAAATAACCACAGATTGTAGTGAAAGGTCTAGAACAACTGATCAGGGACTTTATGCACTGAGGTATAATTCAGTGCTATGAAAAATAACATTGGAAGTCAGATGTCAGAATGTGAGTCAGAACAGACTGAAATGTAAAAATTTTCCCCTTTGCTACATAGCCATCACTGGTGTGTTTCAGCGACCAAAGTCTGTTTAACTGCACCAACTTAAGCCCAGAAAAGTTTTGGTGGTAGTTGGGAATAGTTGTACATTAGTGTAACAGGGGTGTTCAAATCTTGTGCATAGAATTAATTGTAACTGGCCATCTGAAAGCACAAGATTCTCTAGGTAGGCTGCCACTTGAGCTATGTGACATGAAGAACAGATATTATTAGATTATTACGTTTAGTGTGTTCGGTAATAATGGCCATCAATTGCAACATAACTCCACAACCTGGCCCTAGCTGCCACATCAAAATAATTAGGATTTAGCTAGGCATTGTCAAATCTTCAGAATAACTATAAATAAGCTAGTTTACCATAATGGAAGATTTTTGCAATTACTTTAGCTGTATCTACATTCTGTTAGCATATAACATTCAGGTATCCTTTTTTTCTAGCCTAGAAAGGTTTATTTTGCAAAGACTAGCTTCTTTAGTGAAAAGTAATTGGAACTTCTGATATCATCGTAATCACTCTTCCAGGTATTCTACTACAAGAAAGTAATTTATAAAATTTTACCATTATAAATTCACAAGTCAGTAAATTTATTATTTTTTTTAAGATCAGTGAACATTTTAGTTAAGTTGCTATGAAAGCAATTCTGCTTTGCTACAGGACAGAGCTTTAATTCAGAAAAGCTGTTGACTTAGTATCAACACTGGACACATCAAAAATCATCAAGGAACAACTGAATCAATGTAGTAGACCATGTCACTGTCAGTGAGCAGCTGGTAAGCCTTTGTGAGTCTCCATGCTCTTCGTAGTTCTTTCAAAGGGTAAATTTGACATTAGAACTAAGGAGAGAATTTTCATAACCTGCTCAAATACAAAATATCTTCAAGAGTTTTCATAAAAAATGATACATAACTCCCTTTTGATGAGAAAAGTGGGTTTCTGACTGATGATATTGCCTACTTACGACTAAGATGACAAAAAGAATCTCTGTAATCTACTGCTAGAAGAAATAGGCTGACAAGTATGTCCAACAGAAAGGTACTTCTTAACAAAATATATTGTTATAATACAGAAAGTCTAAGTTCCACTTTAAAAATAATAGATTTCCTCAGGAGATCAGGAAACACACAACAGAATATGAAGCATCTTTTTTCAACTAGAAAGTGGGAATATTCTCCTCCCACACAGTTACTATGAGGAGAACCTCATTAATAACTGAACCAGAAGATTGAGGGAAGTTGCTATGGGAATAAAATGTCAAATTTCAGTGGACCAAAGAGTTTTCTCCTACAGTAAAATTCACCAGCCTTCCTCAGGTGAAGGATAACTATTTAAACAAAATTATCAACAAAATCCTCAGTGAGGCATCAGTCAATCTTATCTGCATGGAGGCCTCTACAATCCCAAATGCTCCAGGGGAAGGGGGGTAAGAAATCCATTTGCTGTAGGCTTCTTTGTGTGATGGCTCTAAGACTACTCTTCTTTCTGACAGGATTTCAGAAAATGAGTTGTGGTCCTATGTTAATGGGAGGTTAGGAAATCATGTGAATAAGATTTTATCCAAACATCTAGACGAAGTACAAGTTGCTTCTAAATTCAGGACCCTTTCTGTCTCCAAAATAGGATCTGTAAAGATTATCTTTTTTTTTTTTAAACCACAAATACAAATGGAACTCTGGCAGCAAATAAAGACATTAAAGGGTAGAAAGATTCACGTTTCAGTTGGGATTATCTCTCATTTAGTGTTTTTAAACCCAAACCAAACCCATGGCCCTCAAAAGAATAATACCAGTCCTAACTTGTAGCAAAAGTGTGCCTGAAGTGTGGATGAAGCAGTAGACTTGATATTTGCTTGCCATTCTAAGATTACTGCTCATCAGTTTGATAGTAGAAATGTTTCCTCCTGGGAAAAAAAAAAAAAAAAACCTTTCAAAAGAAGTGGTAAAACCTGCCAGACATAAATGTGGCTGTCCACGTCTGCTTTATCTTTTGGGATTTGAAAATAGTGTCAAAATAACAAGAATTTCCAGAACACTGAGGATAATTTCTGAAGATGTCCAGGAACTTGTATCTCATGGCTCTTGCAAGAATCAGCTTTAAAAATTTCTTATATGACTCAGAGCTCTGAGAACACCATTTAAGACTACTGGGACATTATCATTTTCCCCGCCTCTCTCGCATCACCATGGTGCTCATTTGTTGAGGAGACCCTTTGCATCTGGAGCCCGGATCCAGCCACTGTGAAACCAACTACATGAAACAGAACTGTCAGGAGCCTGGCTGGGACCCATCCTGGCTTTGCTGAGCTGTGTTTCACCTGAGCTAGGCTGCATGTATGTCCGTGCCTGCTCATGCACCTCATCTACGATTTGGACTCTTGGACCCTGCTTTTTGTCACTGACCTACACTGCTCATCTAGCTTGGGTACAATAGGCTGCACCTGCATTGATGAGGCCACCACCCCACCCTGCTCCTGCTGCACAGTGTGATTTTTAATCTGGACATGGGTTTTACAGTAAAGGGATCGAACTGCAGGTGGCAAGGTTGCACAGCAATAACTGAAGATAGTATGGGGACTGGAAACAGGAAAAGTTGCCTCTAATTATGGAAAAGAGCAGTGTTTAAATTGGTAGAACATACAGTGAGTACAATTAAGTGGCAGTGCTCCCATATGGCAAAGTTAAAGAAAATTTCAAGTATTGCACTATTGCATGAGCACAAAGAGCCTTAGAGTCCTGCAGAAGCTAGATGCCTCTCATACCAGCCAGATTTCCATCAGCTTTAAAGATGCTGATCTCCTCCAATATCTACATCCTTTAGACCACCCGTAGTCACCCATCATCCACAATGAAATGAATTTCACTATGTAATTCAGCAGTCAAGTTGCATCTCACTAGTAGGTATTAGAATTTTTGAAAGCTAAACCATATTTCTAAACAAAAACAAAATCCATTTTAGCAGTGGAAGCTTAAGACCAAATTTCTGAGATTCCAGAAATGACCTGAATCTGTCTTTACACTTTTAATTTTGATGTTATTTGGAGCTGAAAAGTAGCTGGCTTCCTATTATAACTAGAATTCTTACTATTTCACAGTATGAATCTGATTTCATAAGAATCATTTCACTTTGTGAGCCATTTTGGAGCAAAAGCTCTTGTGGGACTCCCAAAGGCTTTTTACCTACATGTTCAAGGTGAAACATTTGTTGAATTTGAATGTGTTCCAGCATGATCAATTGTTCCCAACCAGAGTTGAAGCAATAACCTGAACTAGTAGTTAAAATTAATATTTAATATAATATTTCTATTTTGATATTTCTTTTTGTGTGTGTGTGACTGTTTCTTTCAGGGTGGGTAGAAAGGGTAGGAAAAAAGATTTCATACTACAGCATACAGCAGCTATATTTAATTCATAAAGAACCTGCAGAATTTCAGTGCAACTCAAATATCTTTGTCTAAAGGTTTACAGATAAATATTTTGTGATGAAATTGGTAGTCTTGATATTGAGACTGAAAAAGATGATTGGCTGCTGTATACAATGGCCATCTAACTGTGGCAGGTTTTGATTTGGAGCTCATTACTTATTCTCTTATCATTGCACCACTTACCTCTGGGGAGTCCTTCCACTGATAATGTTGAGATAGTTCCAGCCTGATATAAGCATGCTTATTTACACACCACAAGCAATTACTTCAAAGCTGATAGGCCCAAGCATTGCTGAAAACAGTAAATATGAATAAGAAAATTGGGGCCTTTGTCTGAAACATGAAATACTTAAAGTAATCTTAGATGCAGTCACAAAACAAAACAAATCCACCTCGTCTCCACTCTGTGGCTCCGTGTCAGCTGGCACAGGGGTGGCTAAGGACAGGAGGACTTCAGACCAAACATTGTTCCCAGATTTATGGCTGGGGGCAGGCATTAACAGCAGGTCAGTAGACTCTCTAAGCCACAATTTAATTTATAAAGACTTGTTATATCACCACACAACAGGAATGAATAAAATTCATTTGATCTAGGGGGAGTGTAGCTAACTGGTATTAATGGAAATAACATAACTTCTAATTTTAACAGCAGAAATTATTAGCTGCAGAGCACAAACAAACAGCGAACAGCAGAGGATAAAACTGTTCAATGCAGCAGAAGGTCTGTTAGTTGTAATGCCTGAAACATTTGGTGCTATTAATTGCACTCATACCAATTCTGTATAATCACAGAAATAGAATCTCAAGTAATTTTATTTATAAATGTTAGATGAAAATAGTGAATCTTGGTAATCAGTCATAGAGTTCTCTACCACATACACCAGGTCTATTTTGATGTGACTAATGTCCATAGATTAAAAAAAACTATGGAGAGAGAGATGATTAATATAAGTGTACCTATATTTTCTTAACTGGAATAATACTGTGAATTAGTAGATCAAAACTTCCTCTGGCTGTTTATGAAAAGATATTAAACAGTCTTGATTCTTCATGGCAGAAAATGAAAAACTTTCAGAATAGCCAAAAAAAAAAGTTCATTTTCCAGCACCAGATGTATATGGTTGCATTTGGTTGGTTGGTTTGGTTTTTGTCTAGGCTAATCAACAAACACAGAAGGAAATAGGTCAGGAAATCAGCTTAAAGGCACTAGATACTTGAAGAAATTTGTTGTATGTGATACTAATCAGCATTTTTTCCCGAGTGTATTTTCTTTTTCTAAATTACATAGGTCACTTCAAAAGTAATGCTTCCTATTTATTTCCATGGAAACTACAGCAGATACAGAGAACACAAAAACACTATTTGATAGAGCAAATTCTCAGCTACCAGCATCAGCTATGCATTTTCTTGAGCGATGCACAAGAGCCTGCATACCGCACCTGTAAAATTCTGCACCAGCAGAAGTGACACGCTGTTTCACAGCAGCTATGATGGTGTTGTTGCTAGGAAGATGTTGCCTGTTCAGTCTATCTTTCATCAGCCCAAAGAGATGGGAGTCATAAGGCAAATCTGGACCAAATCTGGACTGTATGGTGGGTGTGGTAGGATAGCCCAGCGAAGACTGGCAGTGTGCTCCACAATCTTCAAACTAGTGTGAGGCCTGGAGTTGTTGTGTTGCAAGATAGAGGTTGACTTCTTCTCTGGCCTGACACTGCATGCAGTGTTCTTTCTGTTCCAACGTGAGCGTTTGTGGGACTCACCTTGTGCAAACTTTGTGGTATTCCAGTGACACCACCATTATTTCCAACTCATCAAACCCAGTTCTCTGGTTATAATTTGCCTATTTGTGCTAGTGAACTGATAGAGACACTCTTCATTTCATTGTGTGACAGCCGTGCATGGCCATCCAGAATGTAGCTTGGATTTCACATCACTGTTTTCTCTGCCAAAATGCACCCACCACCTCACTGTGCTCACACCCACTGTTTGGTCTCCACAAACATTCATCAAGCGTCAATGAATGTCAAAGAGTGCCATTTTATCCACATGGAGGAATTCAGTGACATGCCTTTGCTTCATATGCACTTCCATGTCAGATACCATTTTGTCAGTCTGCCCCTCTGCTGCCATTGGTCCCACCGCAACAAAATGTAACAAAATATTGGCAGGAAAGTTCACCCTCTACTGCCATACCACCAACATCCACCTCTGATGTTGTGGTCCAACATAGCAAAATGAGAGGCATTACTTTTGGAGCAGCCTTCGTAGAACATAGTAGTGCAGGAGATTCTCTTAACAGCTAGGGTATCTGGCCACTTGAAGCATCAGGATGCCACTGACTGACAAATGTCTGTAGATCAAACGTTGTATACGTACATTATCTACCTAGCAGAGGAAGCTTAGGAGGATGAGAGCTGGTCTTGTTGGCATTTGTATACCCAGGGAAACATTCAAAATTCTCTACATCTCACTGGAAACACTGAGAAAACTGAATGTCACAGGAAGTATCTTTTTTTTTTCCCAAGAGACACTGAAAGTGAGGCTTTCTACTAAAGTATTTAAAATCTGTGCCTGTTCTCCCCCCAGCACTTGTAACACAGAGTGATGGCTCGTGGCTTAGGAGAACCAGAGATCTGAAATCAGGGCAGCACCTAGTGTAAGCGCTCAAAAGCACTGAAAACATGTTGTTTCTTCACTGCCACGTATTACTTAATCTTTTCTGAACAGTGGACATAACCTCTCTCAAATCCCAGAAAAGCCTTGTGAAAAGCCATTTGGAGGGAAGATTGCCTGTCTGCAGGACCAGCTCTTTGCACATCCTGCCTCCCACAGCCTACATCTACTGTGTCTACTCAGGCATTCTGCTATTCTTTACTTGCTCACTTCTCCTGTTCATCAACAGAGTTCTCTAACTATAACAGAACATGGACTTCCTTGCTGAAAGTTAGGATTATCAGAAAAAAAAAATCTCTATTCTATGAACCCTGGTCAGCAAAATCTTACAGCACTTAGTAGCTTTTCCTCCCGTTATATCCAAGCTTACCTCAGAAAAGTCTAACTTGATTTCTTTTATAGCAATGCCCTGCGCATAAGATTGTGTAGCTACCACTGTAGTTTTCATAGGCTAGAACAGACAAATACAAAGCTGGACATAAAATAATATCTTTTTCCTACTTCTCAGTAAGGATCTTTTGATTTTCTTTTGTTCTTTGACTTTAAGTTCTGTGTAGCAAATCACAGTGCCTGAGATGTGCATTTCCCCAGAAGAGTTTGCAGGCTTTACTGCTTGAACAAAAGTTTATCTGAACATCACCTCACAAGGCATAAATACAATCACTGTAACATGTAAAAACAATCCAGGAGAAAGCAGAGGATGATTTCAGAGAGGTGGGGAGGATGCTCAGGAGGTTAATAGTGATTTCACACGTTACTTCTTTGTTTTATCAGAGCAACAGCTAATCGCAGAGAACAGCAAACGAAAACTAAGAACAGATTTCAGTGCTCAGCAAGAGAGGCAAAACAATATCATAAGGAAATTACAATTACTGGAGGGATTAACTCAGTTTGCATTTTTAGATGTTAAATAAGGAAATACATGATCACTACAAATGTAGAAAAAGGGAATTTTTTTTAATATGATCCATTGGTGAATATTGCCGCATAGATATATCTATTTTACTTAATACAACAATCTTATGCAGAACAGTGTTAGTAATTCAATGACACAGCTAGCACTATGTTTTCTTTGGTATCAAACCAGGCTAAAAGCAACAGGGCAGAAATTAACACCAGCTTTAGCATTATCCAAAAGTTTTCAAACTTAAAAAAAAAAAAAAAAGAAAGAGAAAGGAAATGAGAAAGAAAGTGGAAATAAAGTAAAAAGTGAGAAAAGATTCCCAAATAGAAGTAAGATGCTAGAAAGCATATTGCTGATATATTTTTCAGTTTAATTCAGATAACAAAACTGAAAACTGTATGGCTGAATTGATAAAACATGCACAAAACAAATATTTTCAAAATAGAAAAGTGTAGAAAAGGATTAAAGAAATATAAAATACAGGCTTTAATACTATGATTTGATGCTATGAAGAGAATACTTGGAATAAAATTTGGGAAACAAATTATAGTGTCATCAACTACACATAGTTATCATTAAAGCCTTAAAAACCAGCACAACAGGCTGCTACAACTCCAGTAATGTTTTGTTATTACATTCTAAGAAGCGTTCCTTTAATTTAATAGAGAATGTCTTTGTGATGATTATAGAATAAATGAAAGTAACGTATGTGTTTATACTGCTGTTAATAAGCATGTCAGAATATGGGGCAAAACACTTCTAAGAATAAAAGCATTATAGAATTTGACGCTTGTGTGTCAAGGCTTGTGACAGAGATTGCAGACAAGGGATGTAGAAGAAAAAAATATTATAGATAGAAAAAACCTTCGTTACTTTGAGTGGAAGCTAAGCACAAAAAAAGGAAAAAAAAAGAACAAAAAACCCTGATGGGCTGCATACAAGTACAATAAACTGAAATCTCCAGAAAGCTTTCCTTAGTGCATGCTGCTAGATTTCCCAATAGATAAAGAAAGTGAGATTGGAAAATATCTAAGGTTGACAGCTACTAGATGCAGACGGTGATTTAAGTAGAGACATCAGATGCTTATGAATGTTTTGTACCAAGTTCAAATTTCTAGTGGTTAAAAACAAAATGGTCAAATCACCTCACAAATCCTAGCCAGTTCATCTAGATCATTTGATTTACTTAAGAAAAGACACTGTTCATAGGAGCCAATGCAGAAATATGGGAGATAAGGACAAAATTATTTGGCAAGAGATTATTACAGTGTAAATACTTCTTTGTGGTACAAAATAGCATATTTTGTCCCTGGAGAGGGACTTTTTATGAGAGCATGTAGTGACAGAACAAGAGGAAATGGCTTTAAACTGGAAGAGGGTAGAGCTAGACTAGATATCAGGAAGAAATTCTTTACTGTGAGTGTGGTGAGACACTGGAACAGGTTGCCCAGTGAGATAGTGAATGCTTCCACTCTGGAGGTGTTCAAGGCCAGGCTGGATGGGGCTTTGAGCAGCCTGGTCTAGAGGTAGGTGTCCCTGCCTATGGCAGGGGAGTTGGAACTAGATGAGCTTAAAGGTCCCTTCCAACCCAAAGCATTCTATGATATGATTCTATTTGGGAATGAAAAGGAAAAAAGTCCTTATTTCTGTGATACAAAAGTACGCTCACATTGTTAGAGTTCCTTGTTACCTAACACTTCAGTAGAGTGCTAAAATTTTCCTGAAAGCACACCACATGCTGCACTTTCCTTTTATTTGTAAGACTCAATAAAGCAAAAAATGTGAAACGGAAAGGCTGGTAGCATTCACCTGTGAAGCAACAGGTGCCTTCATTCTTTCATATTTTCTTTAAGAATTTGTGTTTTATAAAGCTAAATTATTTGTATCTATGCAAAAACTCTCTGTATAGAGGAAGTAAAATTAAAGCCCACCTTTATTTTAAATACGTATATATTTTTAAGAAATTTTAAACTAGAAGTATAATTTTATACTGTATACATATTAAGTACAATGTTAAATTCTCAGAAATTAAAATGAAATTAATAGATGTTCCATGGGATGCTATATTAAGATAAATTATAAATGTGTTATAAATATTCAACCTCTTTGCATGCTGAGATGGTAGTTCACTCGAGCAGTGGGCCCAGGTGAACCTTATGAGGTTCAACAAATCCAAGTGCAAGGTCTTGGTCTTGCACCTGGGTCATAGCAACTCCCACTATCAGTGCAAACTGGGGGCTGTAAGGATAGAGCAGAGTCCTGACAAAACAGGCTTGGGGGGTTCTGGACACGAACCAGCAATGTACCCTCACAGACCAGAAAGCTAACTGTATCCTGGGCTGCATCAAAAGAAGCGCGGCCAGCAGGGTGAGGGAGGTGATCCTGTCCCTCTACTCTGCACTGGTGAGACCTCACCTGGAGTAAGATGTGGAGTCCTCAGTACGGGAGAGACATGGACCTGTTGGAGCACATCCAGAGGAGGACCACAAAAGTGTTTCAAGAGATGGAACTCCTCTCCTACAAGGACGAGCTGAGAGAGTTGGGGCTGTTCAGCCTGGAGAAGAGGTCTCCAGGGCGACCTGAGAGCAGCCTTTTAGTACCTAAAGGGAGGCTGTAAGAAAGAAAGGGACAGACTCTTTAGCAGGGTCTGTTGTGATAGAATAAAGGGAAATGGTTTCAAGCTAAAAGAGGGGAGATAGGGAAAAAGTTTTTTTACAGTCAGAGTGGTGAGGCACTGGAACAGGTTGCCCAGAGATGTGGTGAATATTCCGTCCTTGGAGACATTCAAGGTCAGTCTGTATGGGGCTCTGAGCAACCTGATTGAGCTGCAGATGTCCCTGTTCACTGCAGAAGAGTTGGGCTAGATGACCTTAAGGGTCCCTTCCATTTGAAATGATTCTATGGTGTAGGCATCTTGGACCCCATCAATAAGTACTGTGTGATATGAGTATTTCTCATAAAGCAATTAGTATATTGGCATCAAATGCAGAGAAATAAAGCCAGTATAATTCTTCAGAACAGTTATTGTATTAAAGCCTGAATGCCAGACAGTAAGACAACTTCGTTTTTCCTTAACAAAAGAAGGAATTTCACAGACTCTAGCCTATACTGTTTCTGGAAACACTCCTTATTTGTTAAACATGCAAAATTGTGATTGAGTCCAAGGAAATTCTGAATAAGATTTAGTTAGGGAAACAATACTTATTGCCAGCACCGGTTCTTTTATTTCTGTAGAATAATGTTTTTTCACTTTTTCCTGCTATAGAGAAGCTTATGTATACACACGTATACAGTGTTCACAAATACATCAGCAAATTCATCAACAGCTCAACCTAGGCTTACATTAGGCAGTAAGTAATGAACGTAGTTTAAGGTAATCAACACAAGTAGTTCATGAAATTAAGCAGAATTGTGCTCTAGAGAGACTGGGTCAGCTTACTACTGCTGCTCTATCCTCTCCCGACATCCCTGCTGAATTCTGTGTAACTAATTCCCTGCTTTTTGTTCTCTCTCCTGTCTTACCATGGTAAGATAGTGTTGAGCTCTGCTACCAGGCTGAGCTTGATACTTTTCTTTTGCATATCCCTTCAGAAATTTCTGTTTCATATTGACTGATCTCAGTAGCAATTATTTCTCCTTTTTCTCTTTCCTTATCTCTCAGCATTAGCTCACTCTTGCGACATCAAAATACTCAAAAACAACTTGAGCATTACTTTTCTCTTTTCTGTCTTGCAGTACTTGGTCCCAGATATCACTACCTAGAAGGTTTAGCACCAGGAAGGTTTCCGCTTCTGCTTTTCCAGCCTTGCTGTTTCAGGAGGAATCTAGAAGAGCCTTCTGCTTGGCCAACAAAATCCCAGCCTTCTTTGTTCTCACGCTCACATTCAGGAGCAAAAATATTAAAGCAATCCTGGTAGGACAGGACCTAGTTTAATTGAGCATTTATGAGCAAGATCATCATTCCTCACTAGTTTTTCCTAAAGATTGTTTTGGTCATTTTCTAATTCATTTAGGTGTAATATTTCATTCCAGACTGAACTTCCTGAATTCACTGGACAGAACATACCTAAGATTCACCAAAAACTGCATTCTCACAGAACTGGTGGCTTTTTAACTCATGTCCAGTTATCCACATCAAGCCACTCTTTCTCCTTCATGCCAAATACAGCCAGCGATGCATTCCATACCATGTTAGAGCCCAATGTTAGCAGGTACTAAGGTGTGGAGGTGCACCTCTTTCTCCTTGCTGTATGGGAAGGTGTCAAAGAGGAATGAGTGCAGCCAATCTCATGATTTCCCTAGCAGAAGTGAAAGACTCTTCTTTTGAATGCAGCTAGCCATGAAGAAAAAACTGTGTAGTAGAGGCAGTTTAATATATCTGTACACTTGAAAATCATATCCGTACAGAAATCAAGCTTTTTCAAATACTTCCCACAGGTGATGTCACATGATGAGAATCTAAGACATTTCTTATAAGAAGTTGGCAAAGATATTCAGATATTGATCTGCAATATTAATTTCAAATTAATTTAAATTTTCTAGTTCCATCTCATGATATTCTTCAAGCTTATACAATCAAAGAATCACCAAAGCTGGAAAAGATCTCCAAGATCATCCAGTCCAACCGTCCACCTACCACCAATATTTCTCCACTAAACCATGCCCCTTTGTACTATATCTAAATGTTTCTTGAACACCTCTAGGAACGGTAAATGAATCACCTCCCTGATCAGCCCTCTCCAGTGCCTGACCAATGTTTCAGAGAAGAATTTTTTCCTAATATCCAACCTGAACCTTCCCTGGCACAACTTGAAGCCATTTCTTCTAGGCCTATTGCTAGTTATGTGAGAGAAGAGGGTGACCCCTACACAACCTCTTTTCAGGTAGGAAAGGATTTCTTGATTTTGATTTGGATTCTCTAAGCTTATCTTGTTTGGTGCTTGCTTAACCTTGAATTATTTGTATGCAGTTGTCCAAAAAGCCTGTACTGAGTTCCAGATATGCAGTATAACACATATCAACAAGGATAAAACACTCACACTTCTTAGATAACAAGCCACTGAGAAATTCTGAAACATTCTCAGAGTTGAGGGGCCACATCAACAACCTGTATAAATTCCAGAAGGCTACAGAAGCAGCAGAGACTTACATGATGCCTTTATTTAATACAGAGGCCCTGGATATTTCCTTCAAATCAGAAAATCAGACCATGGAATCATAGAAAACATGTTTAGGAAGAATCTTGAAAATTCACCTAGTTCACCTCTACGCCATTGCTGGCAGAGTTGGATCAGGGTGATGGTAAAATAAAATAAGATGTGGAAATGCTTAACTGCTCCTTGAAATTGTCATGGTTCTAAACCTGAGTAGGATTTTTAAAACTGTCAAATAGCGTACAGACTTGCAGTTCATCTGAGGGAATGAAGAGCAAGAACCTAAAATGAAAGTGCCATATTCGTTCACCTTTTCTTCAGGGTTCCCTGTGGAAAAGGAAAACCCATGATCTAAAGTTAGCCTTCACCAATAATAATTATTTAGTATCTGAAGAAGTCCACATTATTTGTGCACATTGTAACAAAAGATTTTAGAAAACAGGGTCAGGGAGATAATGACAGAGGACTGTTGCCATGCCATGATGTCCCTTCTTTGCCACAGTCTATGCAAACTCTTCACAACAATTTGGCAGTTATAACTTATGTGACTGCCTAGTACGATCATATTAGCTTACTGCTCTCTCCTTTCTGACCACATTCTCCTGTTGTCTCATACTACTCTGGACTGCAAGCTCAACAATAACTCTTGAGAACTTTTGGAAATAACTGTTTGAAATGTAAAGTTATTTTATAAATATAAAAGTAAACTCTTAAGAAGTTTAGTGCACTTGTTTCTACAAGCCACCATAGTAAAACTGATCTTTTAAAGCCCCAAATAATCAAAACCAAATACAACTGATATATCAATTCAAAGGTCCACTTTCTAGACTCTAACACTTATGTTTCTTATCCTTCCCTGTGTCTCTTCCAACACCATATAGGCAAATAGCTGTTATTACTATTCGGTAGTAGTAAATGATTCTTTTCTACCATTTGATTTTCACATGTTGAATATAATTTTTAACAATTAAACACCAGTTTTAACACAGCACAGTTAAATAAATTTATGAAAGATATTCCTTAAAGTTGCCAGACTATTGATAGTGTATTCATTACTTATGATATTTACTGAGAATTTGAAAGTAACGTTTACAAATGGTTAATATTCCTCACACTGTTCTAGTGCCCTTTCTGTGAACTTACGATTATTTTCCAAGAGCTGAAACTCAGAAAAGACATACTCCTTTCCCTTTCCTATATTATTACTGGGAACATGTATTCAGGAGAGGATAGCTGTTCTGTATTCTTTATGAGAAAGTATTAAAGATAAAGAGAGTCAAAGTTCCCCTGCTTCAGCAGCATTAATCGAAATGAAACCTTTCTTAAAAATTTTATAATTCCAATCCATTAAAGCATCTAACTTTGAGAAGAGGTACTTATGTTGCTACACCAGACCTAGTTGTGTATCCAGAAAATACAGAAATAAAAATCAAGAAATGAAATGTTTTCCCACTGACCTTCCTTAGCAAGACCGTAAGCTGTGGACAAAGGATTCCATTCACTGGATTTTCCTAGTTCTTGTTGTGCTTTAGTCTGGCTAAGAAGAAAAACTGAGATCAAATCCACATGAGTTCACCGAACATTGATGTGTGAGAGATAATTAGATACAAAATAAGTTTATCCTCAAGGAAAAGTATATGGTACGCTTGTCATAATTTCATTTCTCTGAATTTCAGTGGAGCAATATATAAGAAAGAATACATAAAGCTGAGAAAGTTGAGAATTACCTGGCAAAATGCAAGGAGGTACTAAAGACAACAATGTTATTTTGAAATGGGAATTTTCATGCTGAAGAGAGTTAACAGCAAAGAGAATGAGGTGTGGAAATAATCCAGTTTAATGTATCCACAACATATTCAGTAGATTTGAAAACTGCCATTGAGCTGGTGAGGGTAGTGATAGTACACAACATGGTAAAAATAATGGAGGAACAGAGAATATTAAGGAAAGAAATTAGGGTCAGATTCAGTGGGAAGCTGAATATGAGGAATGGCTTGAAATTCAGTCTTTTTCAGCGCAAAATGAAGGTCACACATTAAAATTCCTGCTGTAGATTGGAAATCATCAGTGGAAATTCCTGAAAAGGGTACTAGTGAGCCAATTCATCACTAGATGTCTATGAACTGTCCATATGACATGCACATGAAAAGGGCATAGGTAGTTATAGGCCATACTGGTAAAGTTAGTTCCAGCAAAGATCAGGAAATGTAGTTTCCAGTAAAAGGTTCTAGTGAAAACTTACCTGTAATTATATGTGTTCAAATTATATGTGTGTAAACAAGGTGAGTTCAAATACATTCAGATAAAGCACACTGGGAATTTAAAAGCAGGAGAAATGAGAAAAGTAGGAGTTTTCTTACAGAACAAAGAGTGAGAGGAAACATTTTTGCTAGTATCTATCAGTGCACTGGAGTAATCATCATAGAGGATGAAGAGCTATTTAAGCTAGCAAAAATGTTGAAATAAAGATAAATCTTATATATAGGTCAAGCATGCTTTTAATCAAGAAGGCAGATGCTTCTACCCATTCAAAGAGTAAGGTTCCGCAAGATCCTTCTAACAAAAATAGGACATAGCAAACAAATATGACTAGTTTAAAAATGGTACGTATTAGGACCTTTGAAAAGATCAACATTTGATAATGATGGGTGTCTGTGGTAACTGGAGACTGAACAACACGGTTTCCAGCTTGCCTTCTGGCTGAATTATTTTTGATTATCCTAAGCATAGTGGTAAGTCTACATACATTTTGTAAGTTTTAGATCTACTCAGTGGATCGACACTCATTCTCATTAGAGAAAAAAGATGACTGGTAACCCTAGAGCGGATACTCTACAGGTTTGTCAGGCTGCACCTGGCTGCTCTTTATCCACTCTTTCCATATATTTATTTGCTAAATGATACACTGGATATGAAACTTTTTCAATGATTTATGAGGTGACAATAAATTGTTTTAAACATCTGGCAAAATTCATTATTTATTCATACATTCATGTACATCCAACATTGACATGCTTGAACAAAAGATGACTATGTTTTTCTGCTCATTTTTCTCATACTAAGACATCTGTGACATTTCAAACAACACTTCAAATAACTTGGTTTCTATTATATCTACATATTCACACACAACTCATTTTTTCCAGTTCTATTTGAATTGATAAATATTGTTACTCTTGAGCAAAATTATACAGTCTCAAGAAACAAACCAACATGCTCTTGTAACAGTGCATTGTGGACTTTGCTATTATTTTTTTCTTCATTTTAATTTCATATTGAGTCCAGTACTGTGAAAAGCAGTTACTATTGTAGATATTAGGGGCAATATGAAATAATCCTTGATTTTGGATTACATTTTGCAAGATGGATTTTCAAAGAGAAGATATTTTCCTATATTATTTAGGTACTTGGGAAAATTCCATCCTGAATTATAATTCATAACCTATATTCTATTCTGCTTATCTATTTCAAAAGCAATGGGCTTTTCTGAACTAGATGGTTGTGCTAAGCATAATGTCTTAAGAGGAAAAAAAGATGATTTGAGAAACATTCAGAACGGGGGGAAAAAAGCAAAAAATAAACAATGTCTTAGTAGAAATCCATAAATAGTTTGTGTGTGTTTAATTAATGTTTTCCTGAGGGTAAGAGAGCAAAGTGGCATGAAGTTCTCTCTGTACTAATTCATTATTGAACTTTGTTCATTGCATTCATAAACTGACCACAGCCTTTTATCATTAGAAAAAAAATGGTAATAATTCATGGAACATGTTAACTCAAGAGAGCTCAGTCAAAACACTCACAAAGGCAGGGCTATTTTTTACCTTACAGTGTCTAGACAAGACTAATACTATACTTTCACTCTTGGAGAATTATGTTAAGGTTTACATGACTAATTGTTAATGATCACCTATATTATTTTACAGTGAGGAATGGTTTCTATCTCATTTGTTTACATAGCATTACTTACGGTAAGTGACTGAAATTTTATTTAAGTACAGGAAAATCACAGCTATTGTATCTCAGTACACCTATAGTAAATACTCTAGTCCCATACTCTACACAAAAAAGCTGTTGTAAACCAAACCACACCAAATACCTCTTTGAGCCTTGCCAAGAAATAGGGAATGGTAACTGTGCTTGAAATGCAAGTAAATATGTATTCACCTCTGTTTAAAAAAAAAAAAAAAAAAGAAGTACAAGCATTTAATATTTTTCCTCTATATTAGCAAAGCAATGCAAACGTCTCCATGTGTCCCAAATGGATAGGAAAGAGCATAAACGCTTCTGATTTGTTATGAACCTCAGAAAGGCAAAGCAAAGTCTGTTGAGGCACAAGCATTTCTCAATAAAATATTTTGGGAACTATGTTGAAAGAAGTATATCCAAAATGAAGTATCAATTATCCAGTTATGCAGCAACATGTATCCCATAAGTAACATTTTTTTCTGGTATACAAATACCTGCTTCCTAAATGTGAGGTGTTCTCTTCGCTTTAAAAGCCAGAATGACTGAAATTGAAAGAGTAGTATAATTCCAGCTAACCATGGTCTATATATAAAAGTGACATGGAAATACATAAAAAAGTGGGAAAAAAAAAAACCACCACATTTTCTACAAACTTCTGTTTGTATTCCAAAAACTTTGCTGGATACAGTTTCTTCTGACATACTACCTAGTCAGGGAAAAAAATCTCAAAGTAATAGTACAACTTCAAGAAAAGTTTCAGAAAGTAAAGGTGGAGAAAGAAGTATATTGACTGAAAGATCTGAAGTAGGCTAATGGGCAAAGAGTCAACTACAAATGAAAGGAGAAAAGCAGGCATTCATTTCCAAAATAATGCCAGTTCGCATACACACACATGAAGTTATCTGGCCATGTGTTTAAAACCCAAGCGGCGGTGTCCTAGACTTCGGTTTAGCTTGTATAAAAGCAAAGAACTACGTAATTAGTGAGAACAGCTAGACAAAGGTGGGCTTGTCCTCCTCCTTCCCCAGGGACCCTACCCCACAGAAAGCAGCCGGATGGAGAATCTATCCAAAATACCTCCCCGGGGGTACTGAGGAAGCTGCTGACACCTGGCTGAGGGCGAGCTGCTGCCTGCGGCCCCGGGGCTGAGCCAGCGTCGGGAACTACGGGGCTCGCGGGCGCGGCGGGTACCTTGGACAGCTCCACACTCACCGTCCTCGTTCTCGTCGAACACGGGCGCCCTGTGGGAGTGGCTGCCCCCCATGTTAGTCCACAGCCGGCTCCGCATCCCCCGCCGCCAGCATTCCGCGAGGCCGGCAGTCACCCCGGCCTCGGGGCAGCTGCCACCCGCCGCCGCCCCACCCCGGCCCGGCCGGGGGAGCCTCCGCAGGGCTAGCAGACACCCTGTGACATGAAAGCGATCCGTCCGCCCCTGGCAGCGAGCGCTGCTGGCGCGCACGGACTTGGCCCGTCTCTCATCGCGGAGGGGCAGGGGAGGGGGGGAGTTAGGGGAGGAGGGAGGGAGGAGACGGAGGTCCTGCTGGTGGTAGCTTTCGGTAAGCGGTAAAAGCTGGATCTACCTGGATCCTAGCGGATCCTCCCTCTGCTTTGCCTCCTCCGAGACCTACGCCGGGGAGCAGGGAATCTCGGCTGCTGCCCGGCGGCACCGCCTAATGAGGGCACGGAGCTTCCCCTGCTGCTCGGAGGAGCTGACTGGCACTGGTACCCGCAGATGACGGCTACCAGGACTCGAAGCGGTTGAGGGGCTGTGGGTGTAAGAGCTGTGTCGGGTTAAGGTTTTCGCTGTTGTTGTTGTTGTTTTCCCCCCTCCGTACCCCTCCGCCACAGAGGTTTCCCCCTCCGGCAGCGGGGAGGAAGACGGCCAGTTGTCCGAACTTCACTGAGTTCACCAAAGGGGAAAAAAAACCAAATAAATAAAAAGAGAGAAAATGTCTCTCTTCCTTTTCCTTCCTCCGGGACCGGAGCGCTGGGGAGAGGTCCAGGCAGGGCTGCCCTCGGCCTCAGGAGTGTGGCGGCTGCAGCGGAGCGCTCTCGGGAGCAGCGGAGCAGGGACCGGAGCGCCGCGGGGAATGCGCCGAGAGCGGCCGAGAGGGGGCGCCGCTAGGGAGAGACGCCGCGCCCGGACTGGCCCGACCCCGCAGCGCCACCTGGCGGCCGGCCGCCGCCTCCTGTGTGTCCCCGACAGGGCGGCACCCATAGGACCTCGTGAGAGGAAGGGAGCAAAAAAGTACATCTATAGACATATCAGTGTATTCATCTTGCAATAACTCCATTACAAAAGTGCGTTAGGGAAAACTACCAGAAACATTATGGTAAAAAATGAATCACCTTATATAGCAACTACTGAGGTATTTCTAGAATTGCGATTACTATTAACACACTGAAGTAGTGGGTCCCTCCTCCTCTTCTGAAAATACTACTACCATTCACAGCTTTTGAGGTGAAGTAGAAAAAATTTCTTGTGAAACTTGTGCCAAGGGGAAACAGGTAAAAAAACATATGTACGTTATTAAGCTAAAATCTGTGCAGTTCCTGTAGGCAAAGTCCGTAGAACAAAGATCAAATGGAAGCTGCATTTTTTTTTTGTTTCTTCACTGTTACAATGGGAGACAAGATAGAAGGAATAGGAGCCATGCAATATGTATATTCATATATATAGGCAAAGAGATTCTAATGTCCTTCCATAGCGTCTACTACTCCTTCTTTCAGAAAAGCCCTAGAAAAAATTGTACATACAGTAGGAGAACTTTCAGTCTCTTTACTTACTATTTTAACTGCCTTAGTTACTTGCATCACCTGTCTTTGAACTCAATATAACCATGCCATAACCTTTCAAGAAAAGGTTGATTAGAATTGAATACAGTGGGTGAGACCCTGTGTTGCCCGGCCAAGAGCTCAGAGCTCAGAGCATCTACAAAGCCAGATAGCTGATAAATTCAGGCACAGTGATATTCTTCCATAAGTAGACATTGGCAGATTTTACTACTAGCTGATATTCCATACTTAATCATGTGGACTGTCACTATTAACACACAAAAGTGTTTGCAAAATAGGGAAGGTTTCAAAACACAGATTATTCATCTAAATAATTGTCTGGAAAGCATTGCTTTCTCTGTTATTTTTTTGTTCATTACTCACCCATTCAAAGCCTAAGTCATCCTGCTAAAAAAAAAAAACCAGAAACAGTATCATGTTATTGTGGTTATGTTCATTTAAGAAGAGGATAGCAGTAACGTGTAGAAATCATTACCTTTCAGCTACCAGTTATCTTCCATATAAACCAGCAAGCATGGTGCTCTAAGTTAATCCCTTTCCTTTTGAATTAGCAGGGGAGGGTTGCATTTAAAGTTTAATGCATTTCAGCTGATGAGTTACCTTCTACCTGAGCTAAGGTCTTATATCACATTAATGTAATTGCTTTGATTCTTGTGAGAGAACTTTAAAGTGACCTTCCATATAATGGGAAGAACTCATCTACCAGTAAATCCTGAATCTTGTGTGTGATTATTTTACATATAAGAAGCGCAATTATAAAATAAAGACATGGGATGAGCAGAAGCAGCTTGAGATTGTTTGCATGCTGAAAATACGAATTCATAAAAAAATTCTTGAAACAGCCAGTAGTTACTCTATTTCTTTTTATATCCAACTTCTTCCATATTAGCTGAGTCTAATGAGTCTTCAGAGATGTCTTTCATGATTTCGTGACAAGGACCAACATGGATCAAAATAGTTAAACAACTTACAGAGTAATGAGTTATCTCTATTCATTTCATAGTCACTCCTATTAGAATGAAGTGTCTTTTTGACTCCTGTTTGGATTATTACAACTTTTCAGTACATTTGTCCTTGGTTTTTGGAAACTCCTGACTTACGTTTAAGCATCAGCATAGCTAGGAGGTTAAGGCAAACAATATGTCATGTTAATGTGAAATGTGAAAAATTAATGTACGTTAATAAAGTACTGATGAGCCATTCATTTATGACTTATTAAATGATATAACTTTATGCTCCTCTGTAACTCTTGCTCTTGGCTAGTGACAGACATTATCCTTCGCAGATATTTTCTATTAAAAATATATATATATCATTTGTCAAGAATTGTTGGTTTTGCTACTCTAAAGAAAGGTATTGCAAGGTATTCATTGCCACAGTGCCTTTGCTCCAAACAAAGTTTTGTTTGTACAAAACTCACAAGTTTCCTGGTTGCATCAGCATTTCTGCCGCTAAATCAAATGTTTTTTTTCTTAATGGAGTTCGATGGAACAGAGGGCATCAAGGCCAGATGTGTGCATAAGACCCAGAAAAGTCTCAAGGAAATCACCTGCAATTTTCCAGTGCTTCTGGTATGAGTAATATCAAACCTCAAACCTTAATACATAATCTGTTTATTCACATGGTCCAGAACTCTGAACAGACACATAAGTTTAATATGCTTTTTTTTAAAATGCTACCCAAAACAACCTGACTACCACTGTGTCTGCTCCAAATTTAGCAATGATTCTTCAGGAACAATTACTCGTGTATTTTTCCAATTCCTTTGGAAATAAATCTGAAATCAGAACGTCATATTTATCAATGAAACTCTCTGAAGATTGAGCTTTTTCAGGATAATTCAGTATTTACCCTTTTGGAACAGATTTCTAAGCTACCAGCAGTCAAAATTTGTAAGTCTTTGAAGACCAGAACAAAATCCCACGTCCCACGTTTATCTGCTCTACTAAAAGATCACCAGGTTTTGCTTGAGATAAACCAAATTCTAATCTTAAAAAGTTGTTTTATTTTTAGCATGTAAACACTGCACAGGATATGCAGAAAACACAGTGGGGAAAAAGGACGCACTATCAGAGGGTGTTTGTTTCTTTTCCTGTATATCGGAAGCTGCAATCATCATGAACATCATTTTAAGCCCATTGTTTTGCATTTTCATTTAAGGCCTATGTTATCTGGCTTGGATTAATAGTGATTTTTTTTTTTTCAGATCTCCACGCAGAGTTAGCAATAAAGAAAATCAAACATGATTACACTGCTTTGCACTATAAAATTTCCCTTAGGGAAATCAGTAGTTTAAAGCCAGTAATTCTGTGATTACAGCTTTTGTATTAAAATGCTTTTGATGAGATTTACAGGGTGACCTTACAGTTCTTGATTTCTAAGTATACCCTGTTGATATGCTAATATTTGTAAATTGCAGAGTGTTTGTACTGATATTTTGGTGTTTGAATACTACCCTGTAGTTAATAAGCAAGATACTAAAAAAGTATATATCTCTTATATTTATGATTATGACTATTTAAAAATGAAATATGATGGTTTAAAAATAGTCCCCTTCTTGGAAATCAATAGAGACCGACCACAGAGCTGGTTAATTCCACGTCCTTCTTTTCAGAGAAGGTTCACAGTCGCTGCTGTGTGTTCTTACAGACATAGCAGAGACAAGGACAGGGTACATTCAGACTCAAGAGGCAGTGGCATGTGTAAAGTGGGAATCAATGAGTGAGGAGAACAAGTATTACTGCTTTTCCAATCCACCAAGAATTGATAACTAGTGGTATAGTCAGCTTTGTTTTCAGGACAAAGTCCAAACAGGTTAAGGAGTTGGAGACCTTCCATTGTAGTCAGGTTCTCAGTTCAGGTTTGAGGATTGGACCTGTGCTTTAAACCATCTGCTTTCTCTTCGTGCTGGACCTCAGTAAGCTTACTATGACTACTTACCGTGGGTCAGCCAGGGCAGTGTTAAACTGTCCAAACTCTTCCCTAAAAATCTCTGCTCCCCACCCCCATTCAGATCACTAAATTGTGATAAAATGCAGAGGTTGCTAAAATTAGAAAAAGAAATCTTTAATCTTTCCATAGTTCACTGTTGAAACCTGTTCTCTGCCCTTTTTAATTTGAGTTTTGCAGAATTCATGCATTGGGAGCACTCGATGAATAAGCCAGCAAGAGACAAGAACCTGAAACACACACTGACAGTTTTCTAGTCATTCTTCAGGCATAAATATGTGCTGTTCCAAAGAAATGTCAGAGCTTATGTAAGTTGACTGAGTCCTATTTCACCCCTGGATGAATCTGAAAGGAATCGCTTCTCCTAAGGTGCTATCAAAAGGGCGTTAAAATGCTATGATTTTATTGAGATTTACCATGAGCAGCAGTGAATATAATTGGCATCATCTGGTAGACTCACAACAAGTAAAAAGGTGCAAGAAATGGTCCAAGCATAGACTTTGCTGCAAGACAGATGTTTTGTTTGGCTTCCCAAGCTACCTTCCCGTCTGCTCTTTCCCCAGCAGACCTAACTCCCATTCCCAAAGCACAAATGTAAAACATGATACAGTTTTGAACAGATTTTGAACTAATCCCAGTATGGGTCATCCAGGCATGAATTTGCAGGAAGACTAAAAGAGGCTCCAGCCTCCCTGCTAGAAAAATTAATGGAGTATGGGATAGACTCATAGCCATGTTGTGCATAATCAAATCTCATGGTTAGATTGCGAGTGTATCTGCTCCCATCTTCCATTTTACCTGATCAGTAGCATTCAGAAAGGTTTACAGAAGGCTGCTAGCCAGCTGCTTCCCTTGTATTGCATTAATGTGATCTCACAGCTATGGCCATTTTCTCAGAGACCTGCTGTATGCTCAGACTTGTTTCAGGAGACGAAGAAAGTGTTTGATCCCAGCTAAACTTCTCCTGAAAACACCAGGTTGACAGATCTTACCTATTTCTATTATTTCATGCCAGAAGACTCACAAAAAAAAAAAAAAAAAAAAAAAAAAAAGCTAAAAAAATAAAAATTTGCTAGATGCAACAAAAATCTGAG